>NC_136426.1:175366278-175761278 GCF_052849685.1 Lactuca virosa
TTTACTCTTCAAAGGGCTTTCTGAACGAAGTGCTGGTTCAGATGGTGCAAGTAAGTCATTCATGTCTCTACTTTATGGTGTGTACCATGGTCTTAATCTAGATTATGGAATGGTTCTATGGCTTCAAGTTATTCAGAGTTTATCATCTTCTTCTCGCCACACCGAAATCTCTTGTGCCCGGTTCTGGACTGTTATTACTAAGTGGATAATGGATAGGTTTCATGTTCCTATCATGGAAGACTCCATGCTCTCTTCCATTGCTATGTTTCACACTACCAACATCATCGTTACTCACGCCTCAAAATTTGGTTTTATTGGATCCATTCCTGAGTCGATGTTTGCCTTTGTGCCTCTTTCAAGCAAGATCATTCAGGAATACAAGAAGCTTCCCTCCTCTGGTCCAAGGGAACTCACTGCTGCCATGGTAAAATCAATAGAAGACGCAGACATCCCTACGAAAAGAGGCAAAAAGCCAGAAGTGAAAAAGGGGGATAAGGGGGGGCCAAGTCTCAACAGTTCAAACCCCTAGGAAGCGAAAGTCGGAGAAAGCAGCGCCAACTCAGCCTAAAGCGAAGAAAGCCAAGAAACCTGCTCGCCGGCTAATTCTCCAATCCTCCAGTGATTCTGATTCAGAGTATGTGCCTCCTAACCAACCACCAATTCCTCCAAGTGAATCTGATAGCGAAAGCTCAGAGGATGAAGGTTCGGTTCGTGGTGATACACCACCACGCTCGCCTACACCAGAGGTACCCATTCGGTCCCAAGCACCTTCTCCTCCACCAGTTTCTGTTCCTGTCTCCATCCCTCCAATTTTTCCAATCATTACATCTCAACCCTCTTCTACTATTCCCATTCCTGTACCCATCTTTACTGAGTCTACTTCTACCACCACCACTGGAGTTCGAACCAACGTATCTGATACGGGGGCTCGTTCTTCAACACCCGAACCTCCAATCACAACCGAACCCCCAGTCACTACCGAACCTCCAGTAACAACCGAACCACCATCACCTACCCCTTCTACCGAAACTAACACTGTTCTTGGCGGTGAGAACTTGGAGTTTGATTCCACTTACTTCAGTCCTTTTCGTGTTCAAAGTGATGATGATGACGATGCTCCGATTACAAAGCGCCATCTAAAGGCTGTCACTGACAAACTTGATCAGCTTCTTTCTTCCTCATCAGCTGGTGCTTACTCTGAAGCTGCTCTCAAGGCGTTATTCTCTTCTGTTGTCCAAGAGCATGATGCATATCTCTCCGCCGCAGCAAAGGCTATTGATGCCTCCACTTCCCAATGTCAGAAGGCCTCGCTTGCTGTTGAGGCCTCAACAAAAGAATGCAAAGAAGCGACCGCAAAAGTCGAAAAACTAATTTCTGAGGCTCACTTATTCCTAGATTCATTGGAGGCTGCTGCTCAAAAGAACTCTCAGACAGTCAATGCCTCGGTTGATAATCTCCAGCGTTCTCTCGAAACCAAAAGAACCAATCTTGAAGTCGCTCGAAAGGCCATTGAAGCTGCCAATGAAAGGCTTCATACAAATGTTAATGAGCGTCTGACTCAGCTGGAAGCCGAACTTGCTGTGGAGAATCGGATCATTGATGAGCTTGACAAACGCACTTCTCAGCTCAAAATTCAAAATCTTAAGCTTCGTACTGCAACAACCGAGCTTAACGATTTAAAATCTGAAAGAGAAGTTATTCGATGCTCCGTGGGTGACGTCCATTCAATTCTATTACATCTTCTTGACGCCTACGACTCTATTCTGACAATATCCATTCGACGCCACTTGGTTGAGAAACTCAGGCCTGCGTTGGAAATCCTTAGTCGGATAGAGTGTGTTTCGGTGACCTCTGTCCAGCCGAAACAAGGGGGAGATAAAGAAAAGGAAAAGGAAACAGTTCATACTCGACCTCCTACAAAAACCCAAATCAACAGCTGCACCGAAGGATAATGTAGCTTTGGGCAGCAAAAGGGATAAAAAATAAGAAGAAGATTGGAGAAGATGATGAAGATGATGATGATGATGTTGAAGGTACTTTCAATGCAGATCCCTCTAAGCCTTTTCAGAAAACAAAACCGACTGATAAGGAGCTTGAAGAAAAGATTATGAGGGAATCGTTAAAGCTTGAAAAGGAGCAAAAAGAAAAGGAGCTCTTGGAGAAAAAGAAGTCGATCTTTCCTGAATGGACCATTTCTTCGCTCCAGAGAGAAGCTATAGATGAACCGAGTACTTATTGGCTCGAACCTGTAATGTCGTTCAGCCTTGAAAACTCGAAGGATGATCAATTTGATATGCCTATCACTCGAAAGGCATTTATCTTTCATTGCTTCAACTCCACTGTTGCTATTCCCTCTCCGGACCCGAAGGTAGATCGGGATCTGTTGGAGTTTTATCTGGAATTCGCTCAGCCACAGTACTTGACATGGAGCTCACAGAAAATTACTACTGTCAAGGTGCTGAAGCCTTATTCAGCCGGGAAATTTGTCAACGTCAAATTCAAAGTGACCCGAGGCTCTGAAGGCTCGGTTCATAACTTTTCCCTGGCTGATCTACCGAACCTTAACCCTCACGACTGGATACTCCTCAACAACATTCTGTTGTCCAATCCTCATGAGTATCAGCCGATTATTGACCATATCAAGCGAATGCTTGTTTGCTACATTCATGAAGTAACGAAGATGGACCAAGAAATTGCATCTGCCATTCATAAGCGACCAACGATCAAACCTTCTGGCAGGATTGGCAATGTGAATGTTATGGTCAAAGCTAAAATCGACCCCCAATTTCATACAGTGATGTATGGAAAGGACAAAGGAAAAGATTTTGACAAAGGGAAAGGACAAAGGATTCTATGAAGCTGAGGCAACCTGGGAAGATTTTGACAAGATCAACGTCCAATTTCCAGAATTTAACCTTGAGGGCAAGGTTCAAGTTTGTGAGGTAGGTATTAATAGGCCCAAGGACACATTCGTTTTCAGCAGAAGGAAGAACAATCCAAAGCAACCCAATTCGACTTATTGATCCAGACCCACTAAGTTTCTCTAATGTCTTTTGTTTTTTATGATCTTTTATTTTCTGTTGGTTCTTTCTTTTGTTATGTTCCTCCCACGTTCTGTTATTATGGAGGACATCCTAGTGGTTGCAGTATTTATCGTTTGTACCTTTTGTCTCTAGGTTTCCTTAATTATAGTCCCAGAGAGCTTTGTTCTTGGTTATGCAGGTTTTAATGAAAAGTTCTTCATGAACATAGGAGAGCACCCACCTCTATAATTGTGCGCATCTATCCAATTTTCTCATAACTCTTTATGTTTCTGGTTATGTGAATCTGAGGTTGAAGGTATCAGATGCTTCCCTCTCAAAGTCATCCAATATCTCTACAACCACAAAAAAAACCCAAATCCAACATTACACACATTAGCTTTCATTTTGCATGTGTACATATCAATGTTAGTATTACTGTGTGTATATATGTGGATACATATATGAATTTGTGTTTTCACACCATCAGCAGCTTTAAAGCCACAGACAATCTCATGTATTACTCACATTATATGACTTTCCTTAGTATATTAGCTTCATATTCCTTTAAGTTAGAATTTGTAATCACTAATCAATTAAACAAAGAAATAAAATATCTCATACATGATTGGTTTTTTGTATTTACCTGAGTAGCATGAAATACATGTAATTTCTTTCTTTAAGATACCTTGATTTTCATAGGGGAAACGAACTCTTCAGCCATGGGATTTAATCTCGACGACATTTCAGCAAAATTCCTAATTTCTATCTTAAAACCCCTTCCTCATGAACATGATGACTGACACCATTTATCTTCGAAAGCCTCAAAAGAAACATTAAATTGGTAGAGAAGAGAAAGAGCCCTTCAAAAATCTTCTACAACAATAAAGATAAAATGAAAGACGATGAGAACCAGAAAAGGAAGAGTAGACAATAAAGTGGAGAATGTTGTCGAAGAAATCTGAATGTGGTCAAAATCAAGAGTCGAGGATGGAGCAGATGAAGAGCAAACAGTCGAAGCACATACACTAACAAAAAATTAACAAAAAAATGATAGACGAACCCTCGAAAGGTGGAAAAGCACATCAGATCAAAACTTGCAAAAACCCTATCGATAGAATACAAAGAAAACAAAAAATTGAAATTGGAATCAACGGTTAAAGTACAAACCTTAAGCACGCACTGACGTCGCCGGAGGCGTGGAATTCCGGTGGTGCATCGGCGGTCGAGCTCGGAAAGAATGTGAAATGGGAGAAACAGGGCACGATACGATAGATGAAAGAAATAGAGACGATGATGAAAATATTGTAAATAAAATGAGGAGGAGGAGCAAGGGGAGACGAAACGGAAAATACAGGAACAATCGAGAATATAGGCGGTGGGAAAGGAGACGATAGATTGAGTCATAGTGATATGGGTAAGGCGGTGGATCGTTGGTAACCCAGGTGAAGGACCTAAACCTATGAATAGTACTCATGTTAGGTACTATTCATAAGGGAACGGTTTTTTTCTATATATATAATTTTTTATTTAAAAACAAATTATTCAACCAATTGATGAGCATGTTTGTAACATCCTCAAATTATGGTCCCAAAAATTTCGTTTAATAATAAATAAAATTAATATTTTCAACATTGTCCAAAACAGTTCATAGAATCATTATATCAAATATATCTAATCAGAGTAAACATCAAAAGCGGAATCCCCATGGTGTGTCCAATGTAGTCACCCCGAGCTTTCCCCTTGCCACTGGAAGTACCTGAAACATAAACTGAAAACTGTAAGCACGAAGCTTAGTGAGTTCCCCAAACTACCCATACCATACATGATAAAGCATTTACTAGGCCCCTGCCCTCTATTGGGCCTCGCCCGATCTCGAGTCTGACTCGTCCTTGGGCCTCGCCCGACATCGAGCCCCACTTAGGATACTGATCTGTTAGATTTGCGGCCTCGCCTGGTAGTGGGCCCCGCCCAATGCATAGATATTCTCATAAGCATATATCACATATATACATGTATTCATACTAACATATAACCCTACTAGCCTAAGTCATAATCACAAAGAAAATAACATGTTGCACAGATATCGAGCCTCGCTCGGCATCAGGCCTTGTCCGGTATCCACAGAATCAGATGCTAATGACTTTCATACAATGTACTCATCAGGCCTCGCTTGGCATCAGTCATGGCCTGGTAAGCATGTCATCAAATAGCACATACAAAAGTTATGCAAACATCTACCATCCTAACACATATACATGGGCCGACATTGGTGTCGTCGACCCATTAACCCAATGAAGAGACTCGCCTTAATGTTGAATATTACGGTAAGAAATATCTAACAGCTGCCCTGATGACTCCCCGAGCTATCAGTCTAAAATAGCACCCAGTCAAAATCCATTAAACTAGACTTGAGGTAAAAATGATCATTTTACCCCTGACCTAAACTGGCCCATGTCTAAGGCCCAAATCCACAACACCAAAAGGCCCAATCACTAGATAGTCTTCCCAAGCCCACTAGTGGCCCATCAATGGCCCAATATTTCAAATTAGGCCCAACCCTCAAATAGGCCTTCTCCGTAAGCCCAACATATTCTTAGCCCAAAATATGATTTTTGATGACTCACTAAGGCCCAAGGCAACGAAGTCCAAGAAATGGCCCAAACCGAGGCCCACATGTGTGAAGCCCACTCTGACTGAGTACGCAGGGCGTACTCAGCTATACACAGCACGTACAACATCCGTGACCTGTACATTGTGCGTACTAGGTTGTACGCCCAGTATACTACTCTGTTAAGTCCTTTTCGGTATTAAGCACTTAATGCTTCCAACCAATGATCCAAATCACAGATCTGATCCGTACTTAACGTCCAAACCCATAAAGTCACTGACTTGGTGACTTTTCATGCCCTAAATATATACTTCCATGAAAATGACCTTAACTCATCCATGGGTGGATTTCAAAACCAAAAATGACAACTTTATGAATCTAGGTCCTAAATAACACTAAGAGTGGCAACTCTAAGTTCCAAAAATGACATGGACTCAAGGAACTTCATCAATGGGACCAAAAGAGTCCATAAACCCAACTCAAAGAGATCTAAGCATATAACCACAAAGTTCAAGACTTTATACCTCAATAAAGAGCAAAAAGCTGATGAGGTTTTGGATCTAAAAGCTTTAACTTCTCCAAAGAATCTTCAAGAGTGAACACCTTCTTCAAAATCACCAAAATACTCTTTTATGGCCTCCTAAGGTCCAAGAACACACAAGGAATAATTATTGTATATAAAGTAGGGTTTGAGGGATAGGGAGGCTAATAAGAATAGGCATTCACTCCATAATGTTGCTTAAACAGTGGCAAAAACCCAAAAATTAGGGTTTTTAGAAAACCCGCGTACGTCCCGCGTAGATACACGTACGTCTAGTGTACGTGTCTGTGGTCCCGACTGGTTTCGCTCGAGTACGCTAAGCATACTCCTTGGTACGCCCCTAGTACTCGCTGAACACTTATACGCCCTACATACTTTGTGGTACGCCCCGCTAACTAGCCAAGGGCCAAAAGTGCAACTTTGAAAATAATACATGGGTACAAATGGAACTTACCCCAACTCAAGTGTTACAATTCTCTGTTGGAACCTGAAAGTGAACCTCTAGCAATCATCCAATAAGTTTCTCTCACACCCCAAAACCGGAACGGTGGAAACGTTCGGGGGCGGAGGACGTCATGTACAGTATCACAACAAAGCATAGTAGTAAACAAGCAACAACATCATCCATTGCATTAATAATATAATTTAATACAAGTGTGTTATGTGAAGTTTATAAGACACCAAAATTGTAAATCAAAATAAGAGATGAGTCTTGAACGAGCTCCATCTTCTCAAAACCTGGCATCGGTACCTGTCTACTGATGACCTGAGAATACAAGTTATTTTGAAAGAGTTGATCAGCTTTAAAGCTGGTGAGTTCATAAGTATTTAGTGTCATTGTTTGTATAAGTTTACTGAAAATGTTTGTAAATGTTCAATGTAAATGCTTGTAAGTGGTTGATGTATAAGTTTGTAAATGTTTGTAGTAAATGTTTGTATCTCCTAGAAAATCCTATATTTTCTGCTAAACGTAACCTTTTACCAAGGCATCAAATGTTTTATATGTTTGTTTCTTGTAAAAGTGTATATTTTCCCAACTGTGACTATCATTAACCAAAAATATAGTTTTTACATTACCGTTTATGTGAGAAGATCACAATGTGAATGCAATGGGAAAATAATAAAGTACTGTAGTGTTGTATTAAGGTAACTACTGCTGTAATAACTACCTTAAACCGGTTGTTAATTAAGGTATAATGTGATATAATTGCACCATACTATAGACTAAAAACACGATGATGAAAGACGTCGGAAGAAATGACATTTGGCACCCGTAGACTTGCAAGTCCCACTGTAGCGAACAACAAGGTGTAGGATAGTCAATCCAGTATAGATCTATTTGGCACCCGTAGACTTGCAAGTCCCACTGTAGCGAACAACAAGGTGTAGGATAGTCAATCCAGTATAAATCTATACACAAATTCACGCTCTCCCTCCAGGAGACTCTGGATACAAAACGAGCCATGGCAGTGATGCCATGCCCCGAAACCGTGGCTCACATTTATGTTATAGTATTCTTGTATATGCATTGTATGTACTAGTGTAATGTATGTTCTCTCTGTCTAGTATGTAGTATGTTCTCTTTGTTTCTCATCATAGTATGTTCTGTTTGTTTCTCATCATAGTATGTTCTCTTGTATAGTGTATAGTATGTATTGTTTCTCGTTATAGTATTCTCTATCTGTTTCTCTTTATAGTAAGTATTGTTTCTCGTTATAGTATTCTCTATCTGTTTCTCTTTATATTAAGTATTGTTTCTCGTTATAGTATTCTCTATCTGTTTCTCTTTATAGTAAGTATTGTTTCTCGTTATAGTATTTGTATATGATAGTATTCTCCTAAACTGTACCTATTATAGTTTACTAGTAATTTCTGTAGTTTGAATGAATGAAGGTATGCTTTGCTACCCAAAGGTACTGAACTGATTGATAGTACTTTTATATGTACATATGTATACATAATATATAACTAATATTTAGACGACATTCGGACAAATAACCGATACCCTAAGGCCACATCCAAACAAGGAAAATGAAATAAAGCGAGTTAGCAGTCCTAAGTCCTTTAAACATTACTTATATAACTATACATATATAGACATGCATTTGACAATATGTAAGTTTAAAAAGAAGTTTTGTAAAACATTTGAAGAGTTTAATAATAAATACTGATGACTTGATGTCAATTTATAAAATGATTTAAAAGCAGTTTGGCATATAAGAACAAGTTTGATAAGGAGTTTAGCATGAAAAAGAGTTTGATAAACATTTGAAGTAGTTTCTTTGATAAACAGTTAAAAGTATAGCAAAATCCATTTGTTTGATAGTTATTAATCACATGTGTTTGATATAATAACTATAATGTTTCAACTTGTATTCCCCCCCACAAAAGCATTTAAAATCATTTAAAAGGTAGATTAAGGAGTATGAACTCACCTGTAGTGAGAGGTTTGGATGAACGAGTGGTATAGGATGCTAAGTGCCAAGTGAAGACTTAAGCACACACACGGATCCTATTTATCATATAATGATACATATAAGCATATAATTAGTGTTTATACATCTAATCACAAAAGGAAACACCCTAAGACATAGGATACACTTAGGTTTAAGTGCTACAATCACATGTGATTGCATACCAAGGGTGTATGGCCACCCTAAGAAGTTTACGGTCCAAGTGGCATGACCATAAGAGTTTACGGTCAAAGTGGTTCACAGTCCTATGTGTTTACGGTTCAATGGGTTTACGGTCCATTGAGTTTGCGGTCTAATGACCTTACAGTCATAGGGTTTACGGTCCATGAGTTTACCACCTTAAACTCATGTCATTTCGTTCATAGGAGTGATTTTTAGGGACATTCAAGCTTGTAGAAGGGTTCTAGGTTCCATTATAAGCTTTAGGAGGGTTTAATGTCTCATTTGCACCCTTAATAAGGGTTTACGGTCTAAGGAGATACACTAGACCGTAATCACCTTTTGTTCATGAAAAATGAATGTTTTCAAGGCCTTAATCAAGTATCCTAACTAGATAACAAGTATAGAAGATAGATACTTACAATTTGGAAGCAAAGAAGGGTGTTTTCGGCCCAAAACACTAAAGTGTTCTTGATGTTCTTGAGGATCTTGAAGATCTAGACTCAAAAGATGAAATTCACGGATAAATTCAAGAGTGAATCAAGAAGAAGAGATTTTTTAACTCACAAAGGGAAGGAATCACTAACATTTTCGAGGACTTGAAGCAAAAACCCTTTGATACTTGAGAGAAAAATCGGAATTCTAGGCTTGAAATGGAAGAAATGATCAAAATGATCATGCACTATATATATTGGAGGGAGTTTACGGTCACCATGACCGAAAGCTCTAATGTCGTGACCCTAAACTCCTTTTGAGGAGGTTTACGATTTGCTAGATGGTTTGGAACTTTAACTGACAAATCCAAACACTGATTTCTTTTATGCACTTGTCTCAGAATACTCAAAATATACCCTAAACAATGCTAAAAGATAGCAACACGAGTCTAACTTTGATAGATTTGAACGTTTATACAAGCTAGAAATTTCGGGTTGTCACATCATCCCCCTGTTAGAGAGAATTTCGTCTCGAAATTAGAGTTTAAGCAATTAAGTTAATACAAATAACTAAGCGAAAAGATGAGGATATTTCAGTTTCATTTGATCCTCGTGCTCCCAAGTGAATTCAGGTCCTCTCTTGGCATTCCAACGAACCTTCACTATCGGGATACGGCTTTGCTTCGTTCGCTTGACCTATCGGTCGATGATTTCTACAGGTTCTTCCACGAAGTTGAGGCTCTCGTTGATCTCAATTTCATCGAGTGGGATTACAAGAGTCTCGTCGGATAGGCACTTTTTCAAGTTCGAGACGTGGAAAGTAGAATGTACGTTATTAAGTTTGCGAGGTAGGTTGAGTTTGTAAGCTACAGGGCCGATTCTAGCGAGAATCTAGAAAGGCCCTACATATCTGGGATTGAGCTTCCCACGCTTTCTGAAGCATATCAAGCCCTTCCAGGGTGAGACTTTCAAAAGGACGCGGTCTCCCACCTAAAAATCCAAAGGTTTCCTTCTTTTGTTTCTCTTCCCAGTCAAAGGCCACTCCTTTCTGGGTCAGCGTAGTGAATGGTTTAGCGATGCTAGAGAAGTTCCATATGAACCTGCGATTATAGCCAGCGAGACTTAGAATTTGACGAAATTCTGTAGGTTTCTTCGGAGCTGACTAGTCCTCAATGTCCTTGATTTCTGAGGTTCCACGTGAATTCTCTTCTCGCAAACAGTGTGGCCCAAGAATTCGACTCTTCGAATCCAAAACACGCCCTTAGAGAACTTCTCATAGAGCTTCTTCAATCGTAATGTTTCTAAGACTCTTCGTAGATGTTGACTATGCCCCCTTACTACGAGAGTAGATAAGTATGTCATCGATGAAAGCAATGACGAACTGATCCAAGTAAGGACGACACACCCTATTCATTAGATTCCATGAATACAGCTGGTGCGTTGGTTAATCTGAACGACATCACTACAAACTAGTAGTGTCCATAACGAGTTCGGAAGGCTGTCTTGGGGACATCCTCCTCTAGCACTCGTAACTGGCGATTTGGCTACTGGGGTAGCCCCTGGAACTAAGTCGATTCGGAACTCGACTTGACGCTGTGGTGGTAATCCTGGTAGTTCTTCTGGAAAGATGTCGGGAAAGTCGCGTACTTCTGGAAGGTTCTCAATGTCTTTCACTTCTTGGCTCTCATCGATGATGTATGCAAGGAGTGCGTGATATTCCTTTCGCAAGCACTTCTGAGCTTGAATACACGAAATGATGCGACGGTTCGTACTTGAATTGTCACAATAGATAACTAGAGTTTCGTTGTTGGGAAGGTTAAGACGAATTGCTTTCTCAAAGCACATGATGTCGACTCGATGTAGACTCAACCAATTCATACCGATTATAACGTCAAAACCTTGTGGTGGATTAGATATCGTGAAGATCTAAAAGAAAGTATGATTACTCATGAATTAAGGAAAAGGATAGGTACTTGTGTTCCATCTGCATCTCTTGTCCCGATCGGCGGAAAGAGCATTTATTTGGCTTCTAAGTTTATTTGCATGGCAGCACGATCACTCGTAGCCATGAGTAGTCTCCGTCCTAAAGTTCATATTAGAACTCACACTTGGTTCATCAATCACAGCCTCGCGTATACGAGTCGTATATAATTAAGATTGAAAAGGCAGTCGAATAAATGATTCTTCTCTGAGCTCACATCCAAACAAGGAAAAGAAGTTAAAGCGGAATCATCAATTCTAAGCCTGTAGAACCTTGATTATGTACCATCCTTGCATATACATTCCTCAGCGATAGATTAACCGTATGGGTCTTCAGATTGAACTTGATGTACGGTACGAGTGGTATTCCGAGGAGGTTTGTTGAGGTTACTTCGGGAAGGATACGAAACATATGACACTCTACACATGAGTACCTCGGAGTTCTGGAACGACGACCTTGTTAGAAAGTCGATTACGGGGAAAAGAATTTTCGCACGAAACTGGCACTGTGAGGATCGAATTGACTCAAGTCAAATGGTAATGTCGGACTACCCAGAATATATGGCGTTAGACTAGTTCAGAAAGGTGTTACAAAAACACAACGGAGCAACCTATGAAAGAGTTTCGGTACTTTAGTTTCAACTATGATAATGCTGCTGCGAACAAGGTATACTGCAAAAAGCAAGTACAAGCAGCACGAGAGTCCCTAGAACCGATGGGATCTCGCAGAATGATATGATTCGAGTTGCACTAGTAGTTTAAAAGTTTTTGATAAGTCTAACTTTATCGCTACGGAATGTACCAGTATTTCAACGTGGGTCTGGAGTAGTCCCTCCTGCGGTGGAGATCCTTAGTATCTTCCCGTCTGCGCCAAAGTTCTTTGTTATTGGACAATCCTTCTTGAGATGTCCTATCTCACCGCATATATGACATATCTGGCTTGTACCAGCGTCGGTGGTGGAACTGATGTGCAGGGTCGGAGTTATGTGGACACGAGCGCTTTCGCTATTCTTCCTTTTTGGACAATTCACTTTATAGTGTCCGGTTTCACCGCAACCATAGTAAGCCGGGATGACTTCGATGCTAGTGAATTGGAAGATGGTTTGTGTCGGCGTTCTACAGACACGAGCAGTGTGCCCCATTCTGTTGCAATTGATGCACTGCAATTCACGGCAAACTCCGTTATGATGAAAGTTACACTTGTTACACTTCGAGAGTGTTCCCTCATATCGTTTGGTCGATGCTGAAGTGGCAGGGGTCGCCATTTGTTGCAGTTGCATGGCAAGTCTTTGAGATTGCTTGCGCTCATTTTTGGCTTGGCGCTTTCGTTTCCTATTCTCAGATTTGTTGCCTTGGGGGTTTGTGAATAGTATGTTTAGTTGATTTCCCAGGTTATTACAACAATTTGAACTGACAACACCGTTTCCATCTTTGTTTGCATTACCAGCGTGGAATTGTACTAGTACAACTGTCACGGCAGCTGTTACCGCTGCTTGAAAAGTAGCGGTGTCTATATGCAGGATTAGGGTTTCGTCGTTTGGCTGACTATTTCTGGATGACGACATGATTCTGTTATATGATAAGAAAATGAGTTCGTGAGCGATTATGGTTGGCCCTAGATGTATTCTAATCATTCATGCAAATGTAAATTTTTCGTTTTGTTAAACTGTTCTCGGTGGTTTGACCTACATCCCTATGATGTAGTACTGGTAAAGAGTAAAAGTAAGTTCATAGAATGGTCACAAGACGATTGTCATCCGAACTAGGCTATCATTGGTTGGTGGGTAACATGATCCAACTTTCGAAAAAGAATTGGAAGTGATCCATGAGCTAAATTACCATAGTTCAATAATTTGACGAGAGTGAGATTTAGATAGAATTCTAACGATAGTAGAATGAAAGTATTTGAACAAGGATTGTCACGGGGATTAGCCGACTGTCAATATCATTGATATTTAAGACGTAATAAGTTCAGGAAAATTGAACTTGGAGTAGGTCTTACATCATATCCGAAGTAGAAAAAGTTTTGACAGAACAAAGGCCCACGAAAAAGTACATACAATACAGGGGTAGTTACATAGGAAAGTGCTACTTAGAGTATAGTTAGGAAGGCTATTCCTTAACCCAAAAGGAAGGAAGGTAGAGCATCTCCTACTGGTGACGGGTATCCCTCATATGAACCCTTAGTTCAGCCAGCTGACGCTCCACATCAAGTAGGTGTCTTTCGTACACCCTCTGGCGTACTCGGAGCTCTATAACTTCGGCTCGAGTCGCAACAAGCTCTTGGTGCAGGGCCTCATGGTCTCTCCTAGACCTCTCACGAGCATCTTCAAGATGAATGGTGCGGATGGTATGCATTCTAGCATTGGCATTAACTTCCGTGATTCGATGGAGAGCTGTCATGCCCTGTATTTCGTTTCAGGCAACTCTGCGGACCAGGATTGGCAATACCCTGTCTGCTGAGCCTCCTTCGCTCAGTTCATAAAAGCTTTGGTCACCATTGAATGGCATGGGTTGATTCTGCTCTTGGCTCCATGTTTCCAAGCTTTCCACCCACGGAGGCGTCGGGCCTTGAAAAGCCGGACGAGGGTTAGGATTTGGGATTGGAACCACTGGGGGTAGATTCTCAACTTTTGGCTTGGGATCAAGATCCTCTGGAAGGTCTTCTGCCAGATCATCATCTAAGGGGAGTTCAGGTTCTGCTTCTAGTTTTGTATTTAGTCCTCCTCCATTCTCTTGGCCGGGAAAGTAAGGGTCGCCGGGGAGGTGGAATCCAACCATTTATCTAGACGAGAAATAAGGGCAAGGAATTTATTTAACGATTCTAAAATAAAGCGATAAACAAATAAAAAGTTTCTATAAGAGAAACTTACTACTAATCCTAATAAGTTTGTTCTTTGAATTAATAGTGTCTAAAACACTCCTATAGTATTTTACTTTATGTTTTGTTCTCACGTTCTTCTGTATATGAAGATGTATATGTATAATTTGGTAAGTCTTAGGTTTGTTGCAACACCCCAATCGCTCCCCGACACACGTTCACCGTATCTCAAATAAATATAGTTGATCAGGCTATATTTATCCCAGATACGATTACATAACTGCCAAGGTTTGACTGTTGTGTCCAACAATTAAATACTTTTCTTATGTTCTAGTATGACACTGTTCTATAGTAAGTATGTAGGTATGTAATTATGTATACTTTTAGTTAAATATTTTATTATTTAAAAGTATAAACTCTTGGTCAGAGTATTTTAATCCCGTTGTGTTTATAGTTTGTATATCTTTTATGGGTTGATATACTCGATTCACTATAAACAATGCTCTGATACCAATCTTTCACACCCCAAAATCGGAACGGCGGAAACGTTCGGGGGCGGAGGACGTCATGTACAGTATCACAACAAAGCATAGTAGTAAACAAGCAACAACATCATCCATTGCATTAATAATATAATTTAATACAAGTGTGTTATGTGAAGTTTATAAGACACCAAAAATGTAAATCAAAATAAGATATGAGTCTTGAATGAGCTCCATCTTCTCAAAACCTGGCATCGGTACCTGTCTACTGATGACCTGAGAATACAAGTTATTTTGAAAGAGTTGATCAGCTTTAAAGTTGGTGAGTTCATAAGTATTTAGTGTCAGTGTTTGTATAAGTTTACTGAAAATGTTTGTAAATGTTCAATGTAAATGCTTGTAAGTGTTTGATGTATAAGTTTGTAAATGTTTGTAGTAAATGTTTGTATCTCCTAGAAAATCCTATATTTTCTACTAAACGTAACCTTCTACCAAGGCATCAAATGTTTTGTATGTTTGTTTCTTGTAAAAGTGTATATTTTCCCAACTGTGACTATCATTAACCAAAAATATAGTTTTTACATTACCGTTTATGTGAAAAGATCACAATGTGAATGCAATGGGAAAATAATAAAGTAATGTAGTGTTGTATTATGGTAACTACTGGTGTAATAACTACCTTAAACCAGTTGTTAATTAAGGTATAATGTGATATGATTGCACCATACTATAGACTAAAAACACGACGATGAAAGACGTCGGAAGAAATGACATTTGGCACCCGTAGACTTGTAAGTCCCACTGTAGCGAACAACAAGTTGTAGGATAGTCAATCCAGTATAGATCTATTTGGCACCCGTAGACTTGCAAGTCCCACTGTAGCGACAAAACAAGGTTTAGGATAGTCAATCCAGTATAGATCTATACACAAATTCACGCTCTCTGTAACATCCCAAATTTCGAGTCCAAAAATTTCATTTTTAATTAACTGATTATAGAAACATTCATAAATACACTACGTAAAAGTATATCATTTCGTAGATCAATATATCATGTCTGAAAACCCGAATCATAAACTAGTAACATGTCAGAGTACAATCCCAGAATATCTCAAGTGCGGAAAATCAATGCGTGTGTGTATGATGTGATGTTACCACGCTAGCTCCTTCCCCTTCGCTGAAGAGGTACCTGAAACCAAAACTGTAAACTGTAAGCACGAAGCTTAGTGAGTTCCCCTATCATACCACATACCATACAATCATATAGCATACATACTGTCGGGCAATTATAGGGTGCCCGACCTACCCGGTACAACCATTCTAGGGTGCCGACCTACCCGTGTCAAGCCATTATGGGGTGCTGACCCACCCGTGTCAAGCCATTCTGGGGTACTGACCTACCCGTCGGTCCTAACAACCGAACTTGGGGACTATTCCCCTCCTACTACAACTATCACATATAACATATCATGCCAGCATATAAACATATCATCACATACTGTCAGACATATCTGGGGTGTCTGACCTACCCTTCGGTCCTAACAACAGAACTCTACTACCATCACATATAACATATCATGCCAGCATATAACATATCAGGTAGTAGCAAACCTAGATGATATCACAAAGACAATCATCTACATACAACTCCTACTGGTGGGCCGACATTGTGGCCGTAGACTCACCGCTACTGGAAGGTAACTCACCTCGAACGAGTAGCTGCTGATAATCTGTGTGGGAAATCTCTGTCTGCTGCTGCTCCGGAAATCCTCCAGCTATAATCCCCACAAAACACTCAGTCAGAACCTGATATCTACTCTTAGGGTAAAATGACTATTTTACCCCTGACCAAGTCCTAGTCAAAGTCAAAGTCAAAGTCAAAGTCAACTTCCAGTTGACCTGACTCGCCGAGTTCGGCCACCAACTCGTCGAGTCCCTAACCTTTTAACTGTTCTCATCCACGATTCTACTCGTCGAGTTTAGAAGTGACTCGACGAGTTCGCCTTGTATACGAGCATCGAATGAACCTTCATCCAACTCGTCGAGTTGTATGAACAATTCGTCGAGTTCATCCTCATCCTAAGAACCATTCCTGTCCTCGACTCGCCGAGTTGTATGAACAACTTTTCGAGTTCATCTTCAAGAGTTGGGAGATTGCCTTGGACTCACCGAGTCTGTTCATGCACTCACCGAGTCCTATGAACTCCAGGACTATGGCTTAGCCCAATATGTTAGGTCTCTCCCCCGAACCCTCTAAAACCTTTCCAGCACTCCACTGGATCTCTTTGACCCATAACAGAAAAGGGGAGTCTAACCTCAGACTCGCCGAGTTCCAAGAACGACTCGACGAGTCGATAATGTCCAAGTCTATTTCTTTGATTTCTGGCGTACAACTCTTGTCCAAAAGATAGATCTAGGTCCCTAAACTCGATCTAGCATATAAAGTTACGAACTTTACGTGCATGCATGGGACTTTGAGCCTAAAAGGCTCTAAAAGAGACTCTGAAGTTGCATGGGGGCTTCCATGGGTGCAAAAGCAACCCTTTTCTGCTTTGAAACTCCTTCATGGACCTAGATCCGAAGCCTCAACCCCCAACCATGCTTGCAATCATGGTTGGTTACCAAGAATGGCTTATAAAAGCCCTAAATCTCTCCAAAAAGGGGATTGCAAATGATGCACAAACTTGAACTCCCTTGGTCTTCTCTTGATCCCTCTAGGCCCTTCCTTATTCCTTGTGATCAAAATCATCAAAAATCACCCCAAATGCCTTTAAATCGTCACACAAACAGTTAGGGTTTGCTATGGGAGTTTCTGGAAGCAATAGGGACGAAGGGTGGCTGGATGAGATGCTTAAATTGGGTGCAAACCCCTTAGATTAGGGTTTTGTCCAGTCAGAGTCTACTCGTCGAGTCTGGAGGCTGACTCGACGAGTCCGTCATTTAAATCCCGCATCCAATCCGCTTCTAATCGACGAGTTGGGCCTTCAATTCGCCGAGTCCCAGGCCAAAATGCACAATACTTAAATAAAATACATACCAGGAACCAGGTGCTACAAATCTCCCCCACTTATTTTAGACTTCGTCCTCGAAGTCTGCTGCTCATCCTTGGAAAAGTTCTGGGTAATGCTCCATTATCTCATCCACCGGCTCCCAAGTCCACTCTGAGCCCTTCTGGTGCTGCCATTGCACCTTCACCAGCTCGACCCTCTTGTTCCTCAGATCCTTCGACTTCCGGTCAAGGATCGCCACAGGCCGCTTAATGTAATTCAGGCTGTCATCGACCTGAATATCCTCTAAGGGCACCACTGCTGAGTCGTCCACCAGGCATTTCCGCAGCTGGGAGACGTGGAAAGTGTCGTGGATCTGACTGAGTTCGGCTGGCAGATCCAGCCTGTACGCCACCTTGCCCACCCGGGCTAAAACCTTGAACGTTCCAATGTACCTGGGGCCTAACTTGCCCCGTTTCCTTAATCGGATGACGCCCTTCCATGGCGACATCTTCAGGAGAACCATATCCCTGACCTAGAACTCCAGGTCTAATCGGCGCTTGTCGGCATAAGTTTTCTGCCGACTCTGAGCAGTCTGAAGCCTGCTCCGGACCTGCTGAATCCTCTATGTCGTCTTGAGCACTACTTCGGTGCTCCCCATGACCCTCTGGCCAACATCACCCCAACATATCGGGGTCCTGCACTTCCTCCCATATAACATCTCGAAGGGAGGACGGTCAATACTCGCGTGGTAGCTGTTGTTGTACGAGAACTCTGCCAATGGGAGGTAAGTATTCCAACTAATACCGAAGTCTAACACACACGCCCGCAACATATCCTCTAGAGTCTGGATGGTCCGCTCGCTCTGACCATCTGTCTGCGGGTGAAATGCAGTGCTAAAGTGCAGACGAGTACCCAACTCATCATGGAATTTCTTCCAGAACCTGCAAGTGAACCGTACATCCCTGTCAGAAATCACGAAGACTGGCACTCCGTGTCGAGCCACCACCTCTCGAATGTAGATGTCGGCCAACTTCTCGGCTGAGATACTCTCCTGGATCGGTATGAAATAGGCACTCTTGGTCAACCGATCCACGAATACCCATATGGAATCCACTCCCCGCGTGGTCCTGGGAAGTTTGGTGATGAAATCCATGGTAATATCTTCCCACTTCCACAGGGGAATATCTAACGGCTGCATCTTGCCGTGTGGCCTCTGGTGCTCGACCTTGACCTTCCTGCAGGTCAAGCATCGCTCCACATACCATGCTACATCCCGCTTCATGCAGGGACACCAATAGTCTAGACGAAGATCCCTATACATCTTCGTCGCCCCGGGATGAATGGAGAATCGGGATTTGTGCGCCTCTTCCATCAGGACCTGGCATATACCCCCATGGTATGGAACCCACACCCTGCGGTGTAGTGTCAAGAACCCTCGACTATCATAGTCGAAGGAGGAAACCTGACCCACTATACGCTCGCTCTTCTGATGTTCCTCCTTCATGGCCTCCTATTGGGCCTCTCGGATCTGCTCCAATAATGGAGTCACTACTGTCATCTGCATGCAAATGTCTCGGATCAGCGCTGCCTGGCGGCTAAGCGCATCGGCCACCACATTGGCCTTCCCCGGGTGGTAAAGGATTTCGCAATCATAATCCTTCACCACGTCCAACCACCGACGCTGCCTCATGTTCAGATTCGGCTGATCCATGAGATAACTCAAACTCTTCTGGTCCGTGTCAATGGTACAACGGACCCCATAAAGGTAATGACACCAAATCTTGAGGGCAAACACAACAACCCCCAACTCCAAATCATGTGTCGGATAGTTCGCCTCGTGAGGCTTCAACAGCCTCGAGGCGTAGGCGATGACATGCCCTCTCTGCATCAATACCGTGCCCAAACGCGAAATAGACGCGTCGCAATACACCACAAAATCCTCTACGCCCTCTGGCAGGGCCAAGATTGGCGCCTCGCACAATCTCTGTCTCAGTGTCTCAAACGCTGCCTGCTGCTCAGGCCCCCAACGAAAGACTACGACCTTCTTCGTCAGTCGCGTCAAGCGTACGTCTATCTTGGAGAAATCCTGGATGAATCTCTGATAGTAGCCGGCTAATCCCAGGAAACTCCGAATCTTAGATGGAGACTTCGGAACCTCCCATCTCATCACGGCCTCCACCTTGGCCGGGTTGACCAGAATGTCATTCTGGTTGACAAGGTGCCCAAGAAACTGCACCTCACGCAACCAGAACTCACACTTGGAGAACTTGTCGTACAAGCTCTCCCTCTGCAGAGTCTCCAACACCTCTCTCAAATGCTCCTCATGCTCCACCTGTGTCTTGGAGTAAACCAAGATATCGTCGATGAAAACTATCACGGACCGATACAGCATCGGTCTACATACGCGGTTCATGAGGTCCATGAACGCGGCAGGAGCATTGGTGAGCTTGAAGGGCATCACCACGAACTCGTAGTCGCCATAGCGACTCCGAAACGTAGTCTTCTGCACATCCTCCTCTCTGACCCTCATCTGGTGATAACCCGAGCGCAAATCGATCTTGGAGAACCTATCGTGTTGACATATTATGTGCCCATTCCAGTTAAAGTTGGCTTTGCATAGGAGTTCTGAAAGTTCTCAATTGGTTGCATAACAACTTGGCAGCAATGGCAGGCCCTGTACTGCCAGGTGGCAAGAAGTTAAGATTGCATAAGTTCAGTCCATATGAGTTTGGATTTGTCATTATCCTTGTCTTGTGACTATGGTTTTGACGATTCACATGGATAAGAACACATACACCATAAAATCTAAGGGTCATAAGGTTTCTCTCCGATTCATGAAACTGATGGTGAGGAAACACTTCCACCAAGTAGATTTGAAGCAGATGGCAAAAGGTCTAAACAACTGAGACTATGATTACGGCATCCCTTTTCATAGTTCTGAAATTGTTTAGACACACATGCATGCTATCTAAGGAAAGGTGTATGATTTTGATAAAGTTTTATCAAAGCATCTCGTATCAGAAATCTGAACTTTGGTAAGAAAGTCAATAAAGTATTGATTTCTAGAAGTCCAGCTGATTTCTGAGTACATGTCAAAGCTAGTGGGAGCATAAGTGTTATGCTAATAATCATCATGTTAGTGGGAGCATGATAATTATTGTTAGTGTTGCAAGTTAGCAATGTTAATTATAGAAAACAAACGTTTCAATTCGTGAGGCTGTAGGGATTGAAAAAGTTTTTTTGCTATAATTAAAGGAGAGGATATACTTCATTTCAGTTCTAAAGGCTTAGATTGAGACATTAATCATCTTTAGTCAAGAATATATATATATATATATATATATATATATATATATATATATATATATATATATATATATATATATATATATATATGAATTTCATGTTGGATTGGTTCAACTTAAGGAAATTCTATATATTGCGTTCTCAAAATTCGATTATGATTACGGCATCCCTCTTCGTCAAATTTTGAAAACATGGCAAATAAAATATTGTAGCAAAAGACTGGTCTAGAATCATGTCTTTATGTGACACATCATGAATCGTGTACCATTTGCTTTGGGTACAGGATCGATTGCATGTGCTATAATATTTGTCATTTCTAAAATTTTCCAAATGCCCAGAGGCATTAAGAAGGGAAAAGGTCTAGAATTGGATATGACTAAAATGATTAAGCAATTGTCGAGGACAATCTGAGGTTTACCAAAGATTGGTTGCTCAGGGACAGTTGGAAGTATAGTGCTAATTTTGGAAGGACCATATTGACATATTCTGAAAAGAGGCATCTCTTATTCAGAAGTGATAGTCAAAATGAGAATATGGAGTTGTCTCCATAGGTGGAAGTTATCTGTGTAAGATTAGAAAACTTAATGCAAGAAGCATGTCCAAAGCAATGTACTTTGAATATGAGACTTAGTTTCCATGGAGTTGATCTCCATTGGAATACCTTATAATGACTTTTGACAAGTCTTTGTGACTTTGTGCATATTCATTACAGGAGGGTCAGTGCATATAAGTTTAAAATCTAAACAGATTTCAATAAATGATAGGAATTTGAAATTCTCACATTTTTCGATAAGGATTTGGGAGTGTGAAATTAGAATCATTGAAATTATGTTCAATTGGTTTATTTCACAAAGTAAGGATCATAGACAAACATAGAGTGCATACTTGGTGTATGGCAAAGCTATTGTTTAAGAAAAACATAGTGTACATGCTTGGAGCATGGGACAACTAGTGTTTTTAATTCAAGTATAAAGTTGATAAAACCGAAACAATGAATAATGAGTAATCAGTATGGTGATAAATAAAAGTGTTTATTTATATTCATAGGGTTTGATACCATATTTGATTCATTTATTCTTGTGTTTCACTTTGCATGTTTTGACTTCCAGAATAACTAAGTCGCTCTTCCAGAATGATTAAGTTATTCAAACCATCCACAGTCGGTCATATGTTGGAAGTAGATATGAATCAAGACTGTCATGGGTTGGTTTGTAGAGGTCCAAGTTGGTGGACAAAGTGGTACTACAACACTCATGAGTGCTCATAAGTTCTGAGTATTGGATTCAACCCGCGCTCATTTGAATCACTTCATGGATTTTATCACGAGTGATCATGAGACGATAATATCTTATATTCTTCAAACCTAGAGATATGAGTTGTTACTATGAGTTGGTTATACATTGATTGCACGAAAACGCATTTGGTAACTCGATGTTATAAAACGTGCCTTTGTGTATGATTCAACAAGTAGTAGAACAAGCCATATGAGTCGAAGTTTATCCATTACTTCTACCTTCGGGATAAAAGCGATATCTGTGGGCCCCTCGATGATTTAGCGATGACACATGTGAGTGCTTGGCCATGCCAGGACTGATTTGATTTGTTCAATCAGTCAGTCATCATAAATCGAAAATCGGGAAACAACAAATGGACAGAGAGAATAATTATAATCCATGTCTCAGTCCATATGATATCTAGAATGGAGGAATATATGATCCCTTATCTAATGGATGCGTCATTGATTTGTTCAGAGTTCGACAGCGGCTTTAAGAGCTACGATTGCTAGTCGGGTTATGAAGTCGTACTTGCAATAATAGTTTTAGACTTATCCAAGTGGGAGACTGTTGGATTAGATGTCTAAGCCCATAACTATTATTGGTATGTACTTGACCCGAGAGTAGCATGGTCCATTTGGGTTGCATATCATCAGGACAATTTGTTAGGATGGACTTTTGAGAGAAGGTTATTTATGGTTTATTAATATATTATAAGTTATAATATATTAATATGAAATCATATGTTTTAATTAGTATCGATCAAGAATTAATTTGGAATTAATTTAGTGATCAAAAGAGACTAATTAAATCTATGGGGACTAATTATGATAATTAGTTATATTTATATGTGTTGGGCTTATGATCCATGTTGGACCAAGTTTATGTATGGATACATAAAGAGTTGGGCCACATGAACCATGGATCATAAAACCCATGGGTATGGATTATGGGTTATACCCATGACCCTTGGAATCCTACATATAAATAGGTTACTCCATAGCCAAAATCACCACTTCTTTTCTTAGAGAAATATGGAGGTGTTTTGGTGCATAGAATTCTCTCTCAAGAGCCACCTTTGTCCTAGGTGTGTTGTGATTCCATTTGAGGCATTTCATACTATTGGTGCTAAGCTCTTAAGGCCAAATACATCAAGACTTCAAGCCACATAAAAGGTATGTTTTCCTAACTAGTATATTATATGGTTTATGTCAAATGCATGCTAGTTATAGGTTTAATGCCTTGGAAACCATTTGCATGTATAATAGAGAAAACATAGATCCAAGGTATTTAGGGTTGTATGTGCACCATAGGATGTTGTAGTATACTAAAACCCAACAGTGGTATCAGAGACAGGTTGTTTTCTATTATATTTGATGCAAATGTATTTTTTTTTCAAGTTGAAGGAAAAAAAAAACATGAAGTTTGTCAAATTTTATGATAATTACTTGATTTTATGAAAAACTAGTTATTTATAAAATTTGAGTCACTTTACTACAAGAGTTGAATTAGGTCAATTTATTAAAAGATAGAATGATATGATTATTTTATTTGTTTTAAAAGTTTGATCTAAATGGTTTTAAGGAGTTACAAATTTTGTCATAAAATTTTGGAACTCAAAAGTTTTTTTTAAAGTTATGATCTTAAGAGTTTTGAAACTTCCATAAGTTATGGATGTGAAATGTCTCATTTATTAACTCTTTAGGTTATGAATTCCAAGAGTCTTCAAAGGATAATTGTCAAAGTTTCAAGATTTGTATTAGTTAATATGATTATCTAATTTCTTGAAAATTATTGATGTGAATTATCTTTACTTATTAGTTTAATCTAGATCATAGAAAAATTATTTGATTATTGTGTTAATTGGAATATTTGATCTTAATGGTTTTTATGAACTCCATAACTTGTCCTCAAGTTATGGAAAGTGAAGAGTTTTTCTTTTTAAAGTGTCATTAAGTCTCATAGGTTATGAAAATAGAAGAGTCACTATTTTTAATGTCATCATTAAATGATTTAATGTCTTCCATAACTTGTCCTCAAGTTATGGAACTTGAATTTTTTTTTTTTTCATTAAACCTTAATTAAACTCATAAGTTATGAAAAATCCAAGAGTTTTGAAAGGTTTCAAAACTTGTCCTCAAGTTTTGGAATTTGTAAAGTTACCCCCCATGTATACTTTAATTCCAAACTAGACCTTAGAATTTTAAAAGTTTAAAATTCAACCCTTATACTATTATTATAATTTTAATTATATAGATATGTATAAGATAAAGTCGTCTTACCATTAGTAGGCCTCATTCACGAAGCCGGTCTATAAGGGGGGTATAAGGTTACTGCCTATAAAATGGCAGTTTAATGGGTGTCCACTCTCACTCACCGCTTCCTTGACCGGTGGAGGGTCATTAGCCGAACAGGTAGGACAAGGACTATAATTCTCCCTTCATTATAAGTATAATGATAAATACTAAGTAACTAAACACTTATAAATTCCCAATCTTAGTTACTTAGGAAAATGTCAATAAGGTGCTAATCCATGAAATTACACTTTGCACTTTGTTTAAGTTGTTAGAGGAGCGTGTGTGGTTAACCGGCACACTAACCTGGACTTAACAAGGTAGGTAAAGGGTAACTTAATGTTTATCATAGTATCGTTGGAGCGTGTGTGGTTAACCGGCACATCGATTGAGGGGTAAATATTAAGGGTACCAAGTATATTTGCATGGTTACTTCACACCTTGTTTTGTGATCCTCGGCATCCCAGTCACAAAACCTGAAGGGCACACTCGAGATTGAAACATGCCATTGAAAAGTTCAATGAATCTCAAAAGAATCTAGGAGTTTCAAAACCAATTAAAACCTAATAATACATTTCGTTTATCTTGGTGGAAATTGGTGAATCGTCATTCACCTGCCTTCAAATATTTTATAGCTTGGATTACGGCATCCCTCTTCCAAGTTATAAAATAGTTTGTTGGGTCCTAGCCTTAATATATCATATTGGGTGTTATATTAAGGACTTAAATCAACTTTACGTGAATTTCTCCCATTGTTGATATCTGGTTTAGACAACAATGATCTTCCCAAACCAAGCTTTCCTAATGAATATGACTTCCCGAGTTTGGCTCATGGAAGTCATACTTCTCTTCCTCCACCTCCTCCAATTATTCTCCCTAACCCACAAGTTCAAGGTCACTCAAGCCCTAATGGCAAGCAAGGTCTATGTGTGATCACATCTTAGAGATGAAGTCACATATTGACAAGCCGGGAGAGTTGGGTGTCAAAGTCTTGAGAAAGTTGGATGTTCAATCACTTTCTAAGTCACATAGTGAGTTCCTTTGGGACTACTATGAAACAGACTATGACATGAACCTTAATGATCATATCTATTTGCTTGGTGCTACTGAATCAGCAATGATTTGGAACGATAGTAAAGCAAATTTGATTAGAAGATCAACTTCCCAAAAACTTTATGGACAGTGACAATGGTGACACTGGAAATCCAGAAAAAGCATTCTCTTCCCAATGGAAAGGGATTGGCCATAGTCAACCCGGTTGACCAAATGGTAAAGAGAAAGGCTAAGTCTGAGATAGTCCCATTACCAAAGGGTCCATATGTTTATTTTGCCAAAGGAAGGGGCGTTGATTGCAAAGCTGCCAAATTTACCTAAGGATGTTAAAGTCAATAAGTTTGACTCTACATCAGGTAGAGCCCATTATCTAACTCTGTTAAGTTCTATTCCGAGATCCTCATTACATGATGTGACTGGGTCACATGTTGATGTTTTAAGAATCAAAGAATAGAGAGAAATCTTAAAGGAAGTATATGCTGATTCTGATCGTGAAGGTGGATTTCGATCGCATCAAAATTTTGAGTAGTTGCTTAAGAAGTTATGATATATTGCTAAGGAATAGATAACAACAATTTTCCATGTGGATTGTAAGGATAAGTTTTTCCGCAAAGTTTTAAAATAAAAGAAAATTGTTTAATTTTATTTATTTGAAGTATCCTTACAATGGCATTTGTGGAAAATTGTTGCTTATATGATTCCACTGACAGCAATATTGGAAAATGGATTTGATTCTTTCATTTGTGGTAGTGTCTAAATTTACCAAATCAGGAAAGTTCCTCATCACCCAAGTTTCAATTGGACCGAAACTTGGAATCATGCAAGTTGAATAGTATGATGAATGAGAACTTTCAAGCATTGGAAAATCAAGACTAATTACTTGTTCACATGGATGTGTGAGTCAAGTGAAGGACTAAAGGGATCGAGTACACATTCTTGTGCACTGGTCATGTCCACCACAAAGCTCGTTAAGACTATTTGATTTACTAAAGTTTAGTAAATATGGTTATACTTACAAGTTTAAGTATAATTCTGAAACATTGGAAAAGTCTCAATGTATGGCAGAACGAATGAGATGCTTAAATAGGGTGCAAACCCCATATATTAGGGTTTTATCCAGTCAGAGTCTACTCGTCGAGTCTGGAGGCCGACTCGACGAGTCCGTCATTGAAATCCCACATCCAATCCGCTTCTACTCGACGATTTGGGCCTTCAACTCGCCGAGTCCCAGGCCAAAAATGCACAATACTTAAATAAAATACATACCAGGAACCAGGTGCTACACTATCCCTCCAGGAGACTCTGGATACAAAACGAGCAATGGCAGTGTGACAACCGTCAAATTTCGGTCAATTCAATGTCAACAAGTCAAACCGCTCAACTCCAATAACCCTTGTATGCTAGGGTTTACGTTATGTAATCACTATACAATTCGCTATTTTAATGAGAAATCATCATTTGGAAAGTTCATGTGTTTGATTTTCCTTAGCCTTAACAAGTGCTAAACAACGAACCAAAGCGATAAAACACTATTACACAATCATCGGGATTGTGTAAGACACTAAAACACGGTTTAATGGGGTTTACGAACCTTGCGTTGTGAAGCCGGACACTCAAATTAATCACAAACGAAACCTCTCTAAATCGTTTTCACTCTATCTCTTTCTATTTGAAATCTCTCCCAAATCTCTCTCAAAAGTTACTTTAACTTTTTGTAATCATTTGGGTCATCTCGACCCTTGACCGGGTCAAAAATCGCTTGAAACGGGGTAAAAACGAGTAAAATAGCTTTAAGGATCCGAAACCGAAGCTTCTGGACCGAAGCCTCGCATCCGAAGCCTCGCATCCGAGGCCTCTGATCCGAAGCGAGGGTCCGAAGTCCGAAGGTCCGAGGGTCCGAAGGTCCGAAGGTCCGAAGGTCCGAAGGTCCGAAGCGAAGGTCCGAGGGTCCGAAGTCCGAAGCGATTTACCGGTTTTTCGACTACGACTTCGTTTTAACTCCGTTTTTCATTATTTTAAGATGGGATTTTCACCCAAAACTTTATTTTATAAACTAAGGCCCCAAAATATATAAATCTCCAGGGTTTTTATAAAATATATTAAAAGAATTGGTGATTGAACTAATTATTGAGGGAATATTTGCTTTTCCTTAATTTATGGCAAAAGCAAACCACCACCACCTCACTCTATGAGTAGCCATTCTTTCCCACTACCCCTTGTCTCCTTAGTGGACCTCTACAGCCAATCTCCAGCTCTTCCCACGTTCTAAGAGCTGGAGGATTGATCCTCTCTCCTCATTCTCCATAAAACTCTTTCATTCTACACTTAGCAACCAAGAACACTCTCCAAAATTCTCTCATCTTTTCTCTCAACTTCAAGAACTTCAAGGCTTTCTCCAGGGATTTCTTTCTTCAATTAGTAAGTATCTTCATCATTCACATAATTATTAAACTCCATTCTACTCAAATCATTGATATCTTACACAAGTTCCATCTTATTCGGTGTTAGATTCTCGAGTCGTCAAGACATCTTCTTAGTGTTCTTGGGTTGAACACTTCCTCTCTCTCACTTTCATCTACTGAAACCACATAAGGTGAGTTCATACCCATACATTTACATGTTTTCTTAAGTTTTAAGGGGGGGGATACAAGTAAAATCATCAAGAACACAATTAAACTTTTCCTAACAGATTACATCAGAAAAGATGGACGTTAATCACGGACTGTTTTGGTCAACTTAAATATTTTAGTTTTCAAAACTGTTTCAGGTGCAAGTAGTTCAAACTCTTAGCTTTAAAATGGCTACTTGCACATCTCCATATGATTTTTCTACAATTTATGGTGATTTTTACAAAACTGCCTGTCATTTCAGAGGCAAACCCGGACCAGTCTGTGATTATGAACATTTTCACCTCTGTTATAGATCACTAAAAATCATGATAAAATTTACGAACAAACTAGACTCATATTCCAAACTCTCAAAATTTGCGGATTTGGATTTAGAGCTTTGATGATTTTTCTATAAATTTTCTAAGAACGGTAACAGAAACTGTTTTTAACGAAAAGTTGCTGTTAAGTTCATTTCACCTTGTAACATGTTGAGCAAGGTGTATATCTTTATGTGATTATATGTTACTGCAATATATGACATTTTATCTTAATATTTAGACACACATCAGTTTACAACTGGATTTGGTCATATAAAATATAAAGAATAACAAGTGATTATAATCAAAGTACAATCGATACATTCAAACATTAAATAAACTATTTTGAATATAGTTTGCATACATTACCACGTACTACCCTTGGTTGATAAACTATAATAGGTATAGTTTATGATACATTACATAACACATACATTTAAAAAGGGTACATTTATACAAAGGATATTTTCATTAAGCAAGGTACGGCCATACGGTACCAAGTTTTCATAACACGTAATTCCGTTAATGACTTTGTGAGACATTTACTTCAAATTACCATTAAGTCCTGTATTGTAACCAGAGTCTCCTTGAGGGAGAGCGTGATACTTGTGTATAGATCTATATTGGGTTTGACAAACCCACACCTAAACTGCATGCAACAGTTAGACCGATAGGTCTGGGGTGACAAATGTCATAACATTTCCGACGCCTGAAGAACGTCGTTTTAGGCAACCTTGGTCATAGTATGGTTATAATAAACTCACATAAAGTATTAACAAACATTGGAAATTACGGGAACTTCATTAAAATTTAACGAGTTTATGTCGATTTAAACTTGCATTGTTTTACTATAAATATGACAAATTACTTGTACATTTCGGTCTTTGGGTTTTAAGACTACATTTACACATTAAGGAAAATATTGGATTTTTCTAACACAAATACTACTTTTACAAACGAAAAGCTTATGAACTCACCAACCTTTGTGTTGACACTTTTTCAAACAACTTGTATTCTCAGGAAATCATTAAACAGGTAATCAAGTGCTTTTGAGGATGGGACGCTAAGGCGTCTACTATTTCATATTTTATCAACATATTGTAATTGATTCGTAAACATGTAATTCATACAATGATGTAATTTTTTTCAATTATATATATGTTGGTTGTGTTTGCTTGAATTACTATTACAATTGCTGTTATGATACTATACATGAAGTCCTCCACCCCCGGACGTTTCCGCCATCCTTGGTTTGGGGGTGTGACAGATTGGTATCAGAGCGCAGTTTATAGTGAATTAAGTATATCAAACCACATAAGATATACAAACTATAAACACAATTGGGACTAATAGTCTCTGATTTGTGCATTTTTCAAATAAATATACTTTTAGAAAATAAATGATTTTTTTTTATTAAAAGTATAAATATGCATACATGCTCACATAGTGTCATAACTAGAAAAACATAAAATAAAAGAAGAGGAGTTGTACATTATGGGTATGCCTTGGTATATGTAAATCAAGTCTGGGAAGGATATAGCCTGATCAACTATATCTGTCCGGGAATTGACTTGCATATACCGGGGGATGGTCAGGATGGACAACAAATCTAACAAACCTAATAACATACTACAAAGGATACTTTAAGAACTCAAAACTAAACATTTACAAATACTATAGGAGTATTTTGTGTTACTATAATAAAAATATTTTATACTTTCATTTTACCTCATAACCCAATGTATTGGGTCAATAAAAAGTATAAAATCGTATGTATCGTAAACATACCGGAAAACAACGTAAAAATATACTTTATGTATAAAAGATTTCTCTCCCTATAAATACACTTTTACTAAAAGTACATTGGTTTACGACTTATGCCAGAATCATGCCGCCAAGGAGAAGACCAAGACCTTCCAGCAACACAGCAACACCTCCTCCGCCGCCGCCTCCACAGTTTGATCCCGCGATGTTCCAGGCTGCAGTAACAGCAGCCGTAGCGGCCGCAATGTCGCAGATAGGGACCAACGGAGCTGGTGGTTCGGGATCGGGAGCTACACACTCTAACCACGGAGACAGTACGTGGCGTGCAAAAGAGTGTTCATACAAAGACTTCACAAATGGCAAACCCGACAACTTCAATGGAAGCGGGGGAGTCATCGCGTTGATGCAATGGTTTGAAAAGACCGAAGTAGTCTTTCAGGTGTGCTCTTGCCCCGAAGCGAGCAAAGTTAAGTTCGCAGCCTTCACCTTCACCGGCCGGGCCCTTACTTGGTGGAACTGCCGGATTAAGTCACTTACTCTCGAAGTGGCTAGCTCCATAACCTGGGCAGAACTAAAAACGTTGATGATGAAGGAGTACTGCCCGAGAGGTGAAATTCAAAAGCTGGAACAAGAACTTTGGAACCTCAGGATGACGGGCTCTGACCTTGAAACCTACACCACCCGATTCAATGAATTGGCTCTCCTCTGCCCAACAATGGTTACTCCGGAGGAGAAAAAGGTGGAGCGATACCTTTGGGGACTGTCTCTCCACGTGCAAAGTAGTGTCCTGGCTTCAAGGCCAACTACTTTTGACAGTGCCAGGGAGCTGGCACAACAACTTGTTGACCACCGAGCCGGTCATAATACTACAACCACCACCACTGATAAATCAAAAGGAGGAAACAACAAAAGGAAGTTCTGGAACGAAAAGAAGAGCCAACCAGCACAGGACCCCGCTAAGAAGCAACAAATTGTTGCTGTCCATGCTGCCACTAATACTGTCACTACTGCTACCACTCCAGCACCACCGAAGCCATATGCGGGAAAACTACCTAAGTGCAACAAGTGCAACTTTCACCACAATGGTGCTTGTAGGGAGATGCACTGTAACAACTGCGACAGGAAGGGGCACACTGCTCGTTTCTGTAAAGCGCCGGCTCAACCAATCAACCAAGTCGCTAGTACGGGGGCAACCCGGACCTGCTACAACTGTGGAGACGCAGGTCACTTCAAAAGAGACTGCCCCAAAGCACAAGCCCCTAATGCTGGTGGAGTAGGAAGAGTCCTGGCAATAGGACATGGGGAAGCAGTCGAGGATCCCACGGTGGTTACCGGTACGTTTCTCCTCAATAACTCTTATGCATGCGTACTATTCGATAGTGGAGCGGAGAGGAGTTTCGTGAGCCACCAATATAAACAGTTACTTGAACAAAATCCCCAATCACTAAAGGATACTTATGTAGTAGAAATGGCAAATGGGAAAGTAGAACGCACTAGCGATATATACTCAGAATGTACTCTCACTCTAGGCAACCATACATTTAAAATTGACCTGATGCCGGTCACCATAAAAAGCTTCGACGTAATCATCGGGATGGATTGGTTAGTTCCTCACCGTGCCGACATTCTATGTTACGAAAGGGCCGTTCGCCTCAATCTACCAAATGACGAAACCCTTCTCATCTATGGTAACAAACCTAGTGCGAATTTACAAATCATCTCATGCATCAAAGCCCAAAAGTATCTCCGGAAGGAGTACCACGCCTTCTTAGCCCATGTAGTAGACAAGAAACAAGACGTGAAAGACATCAAAGACATCCCCGAAGTGTGTAACTTCCCGGATGTGTTCCCAGAAGATCTTCCTGGTGTACCACTCGCACGACAAGTCGATTTCAGAATTGACTTAATACCCGGAGCTACCCCCGTAGCCAGAGCTCCATACCGCCTCGCACCATCAGAAATGCAAGAGTTGTCCAGTCAGTTGAACGAGCTTTTGAGCAAAGGGTTCATCAGACCAAGCTTCTCACCTTGGGGAGCACCAGTCCTTTTTGTAAAGAAGAAGGACGGATCCTTTCGCATGTGCATCGACTATCGGGAACTAAACAAGCTCACCATCAAGAACCGATATCCTCTACCCCGAATCGATGACCTTTTCGACCAACTCCAAGGAGCAAATTTCTTCTCAAAGATCGACCTAAGGTCAGGCTACCATCAGCTACGAGTTCAAGAAGAAGATATTCCCAAAACTGCATTCAGAACTCGCTATGGGCACTACGAGTTTGTGGTGATGTCCTTCGGTTTAACAAACGCACCTGCGGTATTCATGGACCTAATGAATAGAGTGTGTCGACCCTACCTAGACAAGTTTGTAATCGTATTCATCGACGATATCTTGATCTACTCGCGAAGCGAAGAAGAGCATCGCCTACATCTACGCCAAGTGCTAGAGACACTAAGAGCGGAGAAGCTTTATGCTAAGTTCTCTAAGTGTGAATTCTGGATTAGAGAAGTGGATTTCCTTGGACATGTGGTAAGTGAGAAAGGCATACATGTGGATCCCTCCAAGATCAAGGCAATCGAGAATTGGTCAGCACCCAAGACGCCAACCGAAATTCGACAGTTCCTTGGGCTTGCTGGCTACTACCGAAGATTTATACAAAACTTCTCCAAGATTGCGAAACCACTCACCACCTTGACGCAGAAAGGTGTGATATTCAAGTGGGAAAATAAACAAGAAACTGCTTTCCAAACGTTAAAACAAGCCCTATGCAGCGCACCGATCTTGTCTCTCCCAGAGGGAACCGAGGACTTCGTAGTGTACTGTGATGCTTCGAATCAAGGCCTCGGATGTGTGCTCATGCAGAGAGGGAAGGTTATCGCGTATGCATCAAGACAGCTTAAGACGCACGAGGTTAATTATACTACGCACGGCCTGGAATTAGGATCAGTGGTATTCGCTTTGAAGATCTGGAGACACTATCTCTACGGCACGAAATGCACTATCTTCACTGATCACAAAAGTCTTCAGCATATCCTCAATCAGAAAGAGCTCAACATGCGACAGAGGAGATGGGTGGAGTTGCTGAATGACTACGAGTGCGAAATTCGTTATCATCCGGGCAAGGCCAATGTAGTGGCCGATGCTCTAAGCAGGAAGGAGTACTCGGGCCGCCGAGTAAAATCCTTAACAATGACAATCCATTCCCACCTGACCATACAAATCAAGGAAGCTCAACTGGAAGCTTTGAAACCAGAAAAGGTGGTAGGAGAGACATTAAGGGGAATGGATAAAAACTTAGAAGTCAAGGATAATGGAGCACGTTATATCATGAACCGGATTTGGACACCGAAGTTCGGTGGACTCCGAGATGTCGTCATGAATGAAGCACACAAGACTCGATACTCCATCCATCCCGGGTCGGATAAGATGTATCTGGACCTCAAGAAATTATACTGGTGGCCGAACATGAAAGCTGAGATTGCTACCTATGTGAGCAAGTGCTTGACTTGCGCTAAGGTCAAAACCGAATACCAGAAACCATCCGGGCTATTACAACAGCCGGATATACCTGAGTGGAAGTGGGAACGAATAACCATGGACTTCATAACGAAGCTGCCTAAGACATCGGGCGGGCTTGACACAATATGGGTAATTGTAGACAGATTGACCAAATCAGCACACTTCCTACCAATGAAAGAAACCGACAAGATGGAGAAGCTGACTAGAACGTACATCAGAGAGATTGTACGACTCCATGGTGTGCCGATATCCATTATCTCCGATAGAGATAGTAGATTTACCTCACGGTTTTGGCAGTCTCTACAAAAATCATTGGGAACTAGGCTTGACATGAGTACGGCCTACCACCCATAAACCGACGGACAGAGCGAGCGAACCATTCAAACGTTGGAAGACATGTTAAGAGCTTGTGTGATAGACTTCGGTAAAGCATGGGATACCCATCTACCGCTTATCGAATTCTCCTACAATAACAGCTATCATACTAGCATCAAAGTCGCTCCATTCGAAGCTCTTTACGGTCGCAAATGCAGATCACCCCTGTGTTGGGCTGAGGTGGGGGATACACAGCTAGCTAGAGGGCAAGTCTCTAATAGCACCCTCACTGGCCCTGAAATCATAAGGGAAACCACAGAAAAGATCGTTCAAATTCGAGAGAGACTGAAAGCGTCTCGCGATCGGCAAAAGAGTTACGCAGACAAACGACGCAAACCCTTGGAATTCCAGGTGGGTGATAGAGTACTACTAAAAGTTTCCCCTTGGAAAGGAATGATACGATTCGGCAAACACGGGAAACTAAATCCAAGGTACATCGGGCCATTCGAAATCCTTGCTAGGATTGGGCCAGTAGCATACAAACTTCGATTACCTCAGGAACTCGACAAAGTACATCCCACATTTCACGTGTCGAACCTAAAGAAGTGTTTGTCTGATGAGACACTCGTAATACCACTCGACGAAATCAAAGTTAACGAAAATCTCCACTTCGTGGAGGAACCAGTCGAAATCATGGATCGGGAAATCAAACGAACGAAACAAAGTCGTATTCCCATCGTGAAGGTACGTTGGAACGCTAAACGAGGACCCGAATTCACCTGGGAACGCGAGGATCAGATGAAACAAAAGTATCCACATCTCTTCCCAAACTCTTGAAATCCCAGTCAAAATGAAAATTATGAGACGAAATTCCTTCTAACGGGGGGATGATGTGACAACCGTCAAATTTCGGTCAATTCAAAGTCAACAAGTCAAACCGCTCAACTCCAATAACCCTTGTATGCTAGGGTTTACGTTATGTAATCACTATACAATTCGCTATTTTAATGAGAAATCATCATTTGGAAAGTTCATGTGTTTGATTTTCCTTAGCCTTAACAAGTGCTAAACAACGAACCAAAGCGATAAAACACTATTACACAATCATCGGGATTGTGTAAGACACTAAAACACGGTTTAATGGGGTTTACGAACCTTGCGTTGTGAAGCCGGACACTCAAATTAATCACAAACGAAACCTCTCTAAATCGTTTTCACTCTATCTCTTTCTATTTGAAATCTCTCCCAAATCTCTCTCAAAAGTTACTTTAACTTTTTGTAATCATTTGGGTCATCTCGACCCTTGACCGGGTCAAAAATCGCTTGAAACGGGGTAAAAACGAGTAAAATAGCTTTAAGGATCCGAAACCGAAGCTTCTGGACCGAAGCCTCGCATCCGAAGCCTCGCATCCGAGGCCTCGCATCCAAGGCCTCTGATCCGAAGCGAGGGTCCGAAGTCCGAAGGTCCGAGGGTCCGAAGGTCCGAAGGTCCGAAGGTCCGAAGGTCCGAAGCGAAGGTCCGAGGGTCCGAAGTCCGAAGCGATTTACCGGTTTTTCGACTACGACTTCGTTTTAACTCCGTTTTTCATTATTTTAACGTGGGATTTTCACCCAAAACTTTATTTTATAAACTAAGGCCCCAAAATATATAAATCTCCAGGGTTTTTATAAAATATATTAAAAGAATTGGTGATTGAACTAATTATTGAGGGAATATTTGCTTTTCCTTAATTTATGGCAAAAGCAAACCACCACCACCTCACTCTATGAGTAGCCATTCTTTCCCACTACCCCTTGTCTCCTTAGTGGACCTTTACAGCCAATCTCCAGCTCTTCCCACATTCTAAGAGCTGGAGGATTGATCCTCTCTCCTCATTCTCCATAAAACTCTTTCATTCTACACTTAGCAACCAAGAACACTCTCCAAAATTCTCTCATCTTTTCTCTCAACTTCAAGAACTTCAAGGCTTTCTCCAGGGATTTCTTTCTTCAATTAGTAAGTATCTTCATCATTCACATAATTATTAAACTCCATTCTACTCAAATCATTGATATCTTACACAAGTTCCATCTTATTCGGTGTTAGATTCTCGAGTCGTCAAGACATCTTCTTAGTGTTCTTGGGTTGAACACTTCCTCTCTCTCACTTTCATCTACTGAAACCACATAAGGTGAGTTCATACCCATACATTTACATGTTTTCTTAAGTTTTAAGGGGGGGGATACAAGTAAAATCATCAAGAACACAATTAAACTTTTCCTAACAGATTACATCAGAAAAGATGGACGTTAATCACGGACTGTTTTGGTCAACTTAAATATTTTAGTTTTCAAAACTGTTTCAGGTGCAAGTAGTTCAAACTCTTAGCTTTAAAATGGCTACTTGCACATCTCCATATGATTTTTCTACAATTTATGGTGATTTTTACAAAACTGCCTGTCATTTCAGAGGCAAACCCGGACCAGTCTGTGATTATGAACATTTTCACCTCTGTTATAGATCACTAAAAATCATGATAAAATTTACGAACAAACTAGACTCATATTCCAAACTCTCAAAATTTGCGGATTTGGATTTAGAGCTTTGATGATTTTTCTATAAATTTTCTAAGAACGGTAACAGAAACTGTTTTTAACGAAAAGTTGCTGTTAAGTTCATTTCACCTTGTAACATGTTGAGCAAGGTGTATATCTTTATGTGATTATATGTTACTGCAATATATGACATTTTATCTTAATATTTAGACACACATCAGTTTACAACTGGATTTGGTCATATAAAATATAAAGAATAACAAGTGATTATAATCAAAGTACAATCGATACATTCAAACATTAAATAAACTATTTTGAATATAGTTTGCATACATTACCACGTACTACCCTTGGTTGATAAACTATAATAGGTATAGTTTATGATACATTACATAACACATACATTTAAAAAGGGTACATTTATACAAAGGATATTTTCATTAAGCAAGGTACGGCCATACGGTACCAAGTTTTCATAACACGTAATTCCGTTAATGACTTTGTGAGACATTTACTTCAAATTACCATTAAGTCCTGTATTGTAACCAGAGTCTCCTTGAGGGAGAGCGTGATACTTGTGTATAGATCTATATTGGGTTTGACAAACCCACACCTAAACTGCATGCAACAGTTAGACCGATAGGTCTGGGGTGACAAATGTCATAACATTTCCGACGCCTGAAGAACGTCGTTTTAGGCAACCTTGGTCATAGTATGGTTATAATAAACTCACATAAAGTATTAACAAACATTGGAAATTACGGGAACTTCATTAAAATTTAACGAGTTTATGTCGATTTAAACTTGCATTGTTTTACTATAAATATGACAAATTACTTGTACATTTCGGTCTTTGGGTTTTAAGACTACATTTACACATTAAGGAAAATATTGGATTTTTCTAACACAAATACTACTTTTACAAACGAAAAGCTTATGAACTCACCAACCTTTGTGTTGACACTTTTTCAAACAACTTGTATTCTCAGGAAATCATTAAACAGGTAATCAAGTGCTTTTGAGGATGGGACGCTAAGGCGTCTACTATTTCATATTTTATCAACATATTGTAATTGATTCGTAAACATGTAATTCATACAATGATGTAATTTTTTTCAATTATATATATGTTGGTTGTGTTTGCTTGAATTACTATTACAATTGCTGTTATGATACTATACATGAAGTCCTCCACCCCCGGACGTTTCCGCCATCCTTGGTTTGGGGGTGTGACAGGCAGTGATGCCATGCCCCGAAACCGTGGCTCACATTTATGTTATAGTATTCTTGTATATGTATTGGATGTACTAGTGTAATGTATGTTCTCTCTGTCTAGTATGTAGTATGTTCTCTTTCTCATCATACTATGTTCTCTTTGTTTCTCATCATAGTATGTTCTCTTGTATAGTGTATAGTGTTGTATAAGGTGTCTAAGTCCATAACTATTTCTGGTATGTACTTGACCCGACCCGGCATGGTCGATTTGGGTTGCATGGCACCATGCAATTGGATAAACTAAAATGAGAGAAATAACACTTATGGTTTATTAATATATTATAAGTTCTAATATATTAATAATATTATTTAATTAGTTTGATCAAGAATTAATTTAGAATTAATTAAGTGATCAAAAGATAACTAATTAAATATATGGATAGATTATGTAAATCTTCCATATCTTATATAGTGGGCTAAGAGGCTCCATGGATTATCAAGTTGGGTTCCACCCATAGGATGCTCCATGGATGCTCCATGGGAGTTACAAACCCATGGGTCATGGAAATGAAGAGTCATGACACATTAGGGTTTACATGGTGTAACCCTAGATGTGTCAACACTATATAAGAAACTCATTCTCCACCAAAATCGGCTACACTAAGAAACAAGAGGGCTAGAGCCGATTTTGCAAGTGTAAGATTCTCTTAAAGTTTACTCCTTTGCATTTGGTGTTGTGTGAAGCATTTGAGGCATCACACTTGGGGTGCTAGGCTCACAAGGTTTCAAGGATCATAATCAACAACAAGGTAAGTTATTCTATCTTTCATTCAAGTTAAAAATGTTCCCCATGTATGCTAGATAGGAATATAACCTTGGAATTCAACTTTGCATGATTATTAGACAAACATAGATCCAAGGTTATTAGGGTTGCATGTACACTTAGGAAGTGTTAGAATGCTCAAAACCCCATGAGTGGTATTAGAGACTAGGTTTGTTTGTTGTTTTTTTTTGTGTGCAAACAGCTTGAAAAAAATCGTTTTTCTGTTTTCTGCTCGTATGAAAGTTTGCACATTTGTTGCTGGAAATGGACTAGAAACATTACCCTAAACTGTTTTGATGTTTTAAAGCTTGTTTTAGATGGTGTAATGTTTATGCTAATCCATTTACAATGGCAATTATTAAAATTACAAGTTTTTTTAAGTGTAATTTTTTATTCTTGAAAGTGTTCATATTCATGTTCTTGAACTTATGAAGATTAGATGATCATAGGAATTGTTTGTAACCTTCATGGTAGTTTCATTCATGATCATAATGTGTTTTAATGGAGTCCATAACTTGTCCTCAAGTTATGGAAAACAAAAAGTCTCACTTTTATTAAAGCCATTAAAAGAACACAAGAGTTATAAAAATGAAGAGTCTTCATTTTTATTACTCAATTAATTCATAAGTTATAAGAAATGAAAAGTTTTGGAAGTTTACAAAACTTGCCCTCAAGTTTTGGAACATGTAAAGTCTTGATTAAAACTTTAGTTCCAACCCTTAGAATTTTAAAAGTTAAAATTCAACCCTTATACTTTATAATATTATAAGTTACTAATATATATATGTATAACGTCAAGTCGTCTTACCGCTAGTACGCCTCATTCACGAAGCCGGTCTATAAGGGGGGTATAAGGTTGTTGCCTATAAAATGGCAACTTAATGTGTGTCCACTCTCACCCACCGCTTCCTTTATCGGTGGAGGGTCGTTAGCCGAACGGGTAAGACAAGGACTTATAAATTCTCATTAAAAGTATGATGAATATTATAAAGTAACTAAATGCTTTTATTAAATTCCCAATCTTAGTTACTTTAGGAAAATGTGAATAAGGTGCTAATCCATGAAATTACACTTTACACTTTGTTTAAGTCGTTGGTGGAACGTGTGTGGTTAACCGGCATACTAACTTGGACTTAACAAGGTAGGTAAAGGGTGACTTAAGGTTTACCATAGCATCGGTGGAGCGTGTGTGGTTTACCGGCACATCGATTGAGTGATAAACCTTGAGGGTACCAAGTGATTTGCATGGTTACTTCACACCTCGTTTTGTGATCCTCGGTATCCCAGTCACAAAACTTGGAGGGCACACTCGAGATTGAAACATGCCTTTGAAAGGTTCATTGAATCTCAAAAGAATCTAGAAATTTCTAAGAACCAATTAAAAACCTAATATCTATATTTTGTTTTTCATGGTGGAAATTGGTGAATCGTCATTCACCTACCTTTCAAATATGTTATAGCTTGGATTACGGCATACCTCTTCTAAGTTATAATATATTGTGATTGGATTCTAGCCTTAATATTACATTTGGATGTTTTATTAAGGACTCTCTTAATATCTAAACTAATCTTGTTCTCTTCTTTCAAATGTCTTCAAACAATGCTGCTTCTGGCTCTAATCCTAATGGCTCCTTTACCCTTATGAACTTCTGTGGGAAAGTCACTTTTGATGGATCCAACTTCAATGAATGGATCAGAAACATCAGGATGATTACCCGCTACGAGGACAAAGAATATGTCCTTGACAAGGAGCTTAAGGAGATTGATGAGACCACTGCAACTCCCCAGGAGATCGCTGACTTCCGGGCACATGAAAGGGATGCTACAAAAGTGGCATGCATCATGTTGGCCACCATGACAGCGGAACTCCAAAAGTCCTATGAGGACTTCTACCCTTTTGAAATGCACCAAGATCTGATGGAAAGATACCATCAAAGTGCACGACAAGAGAGGTATGAAATCATATGCTCTATCATAACAACCATGATGAAGGACGGGGAATCCGTCACGAGCCACATGAAGAAAATGCAAAGGTATGTGGATCGGTTGCTGAAGCTTAATGTGAACTTCCCTGAGGAGCTTGCAATAGATATCATTTTGCACTCCTTACCATCGTGCTATGATCAATTCTGCATGACATATCACATGAATAAGGAAGAGGTCACACTCAGCAAACTTCAGGGACTCCTCAAGTCCGCAGAAACAGGTCTTAAGGGTAAGTCGGTTGTTAACACTCCTACTCCAAACTCCGCCCCGGTTTTGGCAATCGGGAAAGGTAGAGGGAAGAAGAGGAAGAGCTCTTCGAAGGGTACCAAGGCTAGGACCCTTGATGGCTCTTCTTCAAGTGGAACCAAGAAAGGTTTTGTCACTCCTTCTTCTGACCCTAAAGAGGCTGAATGCTTCTATTGCCATGAAAAGTCACATTGGAAGCAGAACTGCCCAAAGTACCAGCAAGATGTGAAGGATGGGAAAGTTAAACCCAACCATGCAGGTATTTACACTATCTTATCTAATAACTCACCCCATTCTAACTCTTGGGTCCTTGATACCGGTTGTGGTATTCATATATGTTCTGATTTGTAGGGACTAAGAAGAAGTGAGAATGTGGAGCATGGAAGAATAAACTTAATCATGGGGAATAGGAAAGCTTTACCTGTCACCAAGATTGGAGTTTATACTTTATCGCTAAGTAGTGGGTTTAGTTTAGATTTGAATAAATGTTGTTATTCGCCAGAAATGGCAAGAAATATTATTTCCTTTCATGCATTGTATAAACAAGGTTTCACCTTTTCATTTGATAATGAAGTTGGTTCGATTAAGGCTTTCTTTAATAATGTTCTTTATTTTAAAGCATTACCTTGTGATGGTGTGTATGAAACTGTATCTGTGGTTGATAACTTAGGAAATAATGTATTGTGTATTGATTCTGTTAATGATAATAACTTGGATAAAGCATCATTATGGCATTGTCGTCTTGGACATATAAGCAAGAAACGCATAGGCCAACTCCAAAAGGATGGAGTATTGGAGTCATTTGACCTAAAGTCATATGATAGTTGCGAATCATGCTTACTTGAAAAAATGACAAAGTCACCCTTCACAGGTTCTTGTGAGAGGGGTGAAGGTTTGTTGGATCTTATACACACGGATGTGTGTGGGCCCTTCAAACATGCCACAAGGGATGCTAATCATTATTATTTGACTTTTACTGATGATTACAGTAGATATGGATATGTCTACTTAATCAAGCATAAGTCAGAGACTTTTGAGAAGTTTAAAGAGTTTAAACAGGAAGTCGAAAATCAATTGGGCAGGAACATTAAGATGCTTCGATCCGATCGAGGTGGTGAGTATCTTAGTTCAGAGTTCCTCGACTATCTTAGGGATGTGGGATTGTCTCACAATTGACACCTCCCAGGACACCGTAGTTGAATGGTGTAGCTGAGAGGCGTAATCTAACCTTGTTGGATATGGTTCGTTCCATGATGAGTCGAGTTTCGCTACCAATCTCATTTTGGGGGTATTCCTTAGAGACTGCCGCCCATATCCTTAATCTAGTTCCCACAAAGAAAGTTGCCAAAACTCCTCATGAGATGTGGACTGGTAAAGTACCCAAACTAGACCACATTAAGATTTGGGGTTGCAAGGCTTTCGTGAGACGCGAGACTCATGATAAGCTCGAACCTCGAAGTGAGAGGTGTATTTTCATCGGCTACCCACAGAAATCCTTTGGTTACCTCTTCTACAGACCTAGTGAGAATGTGGTCTTTGTAGCTAGGAGGGCTTTCTTTCGAGAGAGAGAGTTCATAAGCCAAGGAGACAGTGGGAGGCAAGTTGACCTTGAAGAAATTCAAGAGTCAAGTGGTGAAGGAACTTCAAACCCTAGCACTCAACTTGAGGAGGAAACTTTTGTTGAGCCAATTGACAAGTCTGTACCTCTGAGGCGTTCCACAAGGGTTAGGAATGCACCTGAGCATTACTATGGATTCCATATTACTGCGGAAGGTCATACACTTATCAGTGATGAGACACTGATAGGTCTGGATGAACCTAACAGTTACACGGAAGCCATGGCAGGCCCTAAGTCAGCCAAGTGGAAAGAGGCAATGGACAGCGAGATACAGTCCATGTATGACAATCAAGTTTGGAACTTGGTTGAGAATGTACCAGGTCGTAAGACTGTAGGGTGCAAATGGATCTTCAAGAAGAAGACCGACATGGATGGTAATGTACACACTTATAAAGCACGACTGGTTGCAAAGGGTTTCTCACAAACTCCGGGAGTTGATTATGATGAGACCTTTTCTCCAGTGGCCAAGATTAAGTCTATTAGGGTTCTGTTAGCCATAGCCGCATTTCATGACTATGAAATATGGCAAATGGATGTCAAAACCGCTTTCCTTAATGGAAAGTTGGCTGAGGATGTTTACATGAGAAAGCCAGAGGGTTTTGTCAACACATAGTACCCTAATAGAGTGTGTAAGCTTGAGAAATCCATTTATGGGTTAAAGCAAGCACCTCGCAGATGGAATCTTTGCTTTGATGAGAAAGTGAAGGAATTTGGCTTTTCTAGGAGTGAAGATGAATCTTGTGTATATGTCAAGGCTAGTGGGAGTATAGTTAGCTTTTTGGTATTGTATGTGGATGACATACTACTCATAGGAAATGACATCCCAACTCCACAGGAAGTTAAGTCCTGGCTTGGGAAGTGTTTCTCTATGAAGGACCTAAGAGAAGTTGCCTATATTCTAGGGATAAGGATCTTGAGAGACTGGAGTAAAAGACTAATTGGACTTAGTCAGAGTACTTACTTGGATAAGGTGTTGAAGAGATTCGGCATGCAGGACTCCAAGAAAGGAGAGTTACCCATCCAGAGTAATGCCAGATTGAGTAAGACACAAAGCCCTAGTACTGAGGCTGAGATAGCAGAAATGAGTCGAATACCCTATGCTTCGGCTGTAGGATCGATCATGTCTGCTATGACGTGTACTCGACCTGATGTAGCCTTTGCTTTGAGCATGGTTAGCAGGTATCAGGGGAACCCTGGCAAGGCACACTGGACTGCGGTAAAGAATATCCTCAAGTACCTACGGAGGACTAAGGACTGGGTCCTTACCCTCGGTGGGAGTGAAGACTTGAGAGTTGTAGGGTATAGTGATGCTAGCTTTCAGACTGATAAGGATAATTTCCGCTCTTAGTCAGGCTGGGTCTTTACCTTAAATGGAGGAGTAATTTCTTGGAAGAGTTCCAAGCAAGAGACAGTGGCAGATTCAACTTGCGAATCAGAGTATATAGCAGCTAGCGAGGTAGCAAAGGAGGCGATATGGCTGAAGAACTTCATTGGAGACCTTGGAGTTGTACCAGCTATTAAAGAGCCAATGGAAATTTTCTGTGATAGTGAAAGTGCAGTTGCCTTAGCCAAGGAACCAAGGGATCACGGGAGATCCAGACACATCGACAGAAAATACCATTTCATCAGACATCGAATAGAAGAAGGACTCCTCGTAGCAAAGAGGGTATCATCGGATGAGAATCCAGCAGATCCCCTTACGAAGGGACTGACTCGGGTTAAGCATCTCCAGCGTGCTCAGAGCATAGGGCTGAAGGATGATATTAGATTTAGTAGTTAGATAACCTTGAAATTTGTAAAGTGTAATTGACATTAGATGATGAATAAAAGGTGTTTTATTTATGAGTAAAGTGTTGCTATCTCTTGTCGATCGTTTACTATATTTCTTTTGCATGTTTTTACTTCCAGAATAATTATGTTTGGTATATCATATTATTCGAACCTCCACAGTCGGTCATATGTCGGAAGTACGTATGAATCAAGACTGTCATGATTGGTTGCAGAGGTCTAAGTTGTTGGACATGGCTACAACACTCATGAGTGCTCATAAGTTCTGAGCATTGGACTCAACCCACGCTCACTGGAATCACTTCATGGAATTTATCTCGAGTGATCGTGAGACAGTAATATCATATAAGTGTTCAAACCTAGAGATACGATTTGTTACTCATGAGTTGGTTATGCATTGATTGTACGTTAACGAATTGGTAACTCGATGTTATAACACGTGCTTTTGTGTATAATTCAATGAGTGGTAGAACAAACATATGAGTCGAAGTTTATCTGTTCCTTCTTGGATTAGAAGCTGATATCTGGGCCCCTCGATGATTTTGTTTTGACCTATGTACCGGGCCCGGTCAGAAATAAGTTGATGTGTTCAATTAAATTCTTTGTCAAACAAATCGGAAATCGGGAAACAAACTGCTGGACAATAAGTAAGACATTGTTCCATGTATTTGTCCGGCTGATATCTAGAACAGAGGATTATATGATCACTTATCTTAAATGGCGTATCATCATCTTCTCAGTTCCGAGAGACCTTGAAAGAGCTACGATTGCCGATCGGTTCCTGAATTGCAGTTATAGTTATTAGACTTATCCAAGTGGGAGACTGTTGGATAAGGTGTCTAAGTCCATAACTATTTCTGGTATGTACTTGACCCGACCCGGCATGGTCAATTTGGGTTGCATGGCACCATGCAATTGGATAAACTAAAATGAGAGAAATAACACTTATGGTTTATTAATATATTATAAGTTCTAATATATTAATAATATTATTTAATTAGTTTGATCAAGAATTAATTTAGAATTAATTAAGTGATCAAAAGATAACTAATTAAATATATGGATAGATTATGTAAATCTTCCATATCTTATATAGTGGGCTAAGAGGCTCCATGGATTATCAAGTTGGGTTCCACCCATAGGATGCTCCATGGGAGTTACAAACCCATGGGTCATGGAAATGAAGAGTCATGACACATTAGGGTTTACATGGTGTAACCCTAGTTGTGTCAACACTATATAAGAAACCCATTCTCCACCAAAATCGGCTACACTAAGAAACAAGAGGGCTAGAGCCGATTTTGCAAGTGTAAGATTCTCTCAAAGTTTACTCCTTTGCATTTGGTGTTGTGTGAAGTATTTGAGGCATCACACTTGGGGTGCTAGGCTCACAAGGTTTCAAGGATCATAATCAACAACAAGGTAAGTTATTCTATCTTTCATTCAAGTTAAAAATGTTCCCCATGTATGCTAGATAGGAATATAACCTTGGAATTCAACTTTGCATGATTATTAGACAAACATAGATCCAAGGTTATTAGGGTTGCATGTACACTTAGGAAGTGTTAGAATGCTCAAAACCCCATCATATAGTATGTATTGTTTCTCGTTATAGTATTCTCTATCTGTTTCTCTTTATAGTAAGTATTGTTTCTCGTTATAGTATTCTCTATCTGTTTCTATTTATAGTAAGTATTGTTTCTCGTTATAGTATTCTCTATCTGCTTCTCTTTATAGTAAGTATTGTTTCTCGTTATAGTATTTGTATATTATAGTATTCTCCTAAACTATACCTATTATAGTTTACTAGTAATTTCTGTAGTTTGACTGAATGAAGGTATGCCTTTGCTACCCAAAGGTACTAAACTGATTGATAGTACTTTTATATCTACATATGTAAACATAATATATAACTAATATTTAGACGACATTCGGACAAATAACCGATACCCTAAGGCCACATCCAAGCAAGGAAAAGGAAATAAAGCGAGTTATCAGTGCTAAGTCCTTTAAACATTACTTATATAACTATACATATATAGACATGCATTTGACAATATATAAGTTTATAAAGAAGTTTTGTAAAACATTTGAAGAGTTTAATAATAAATAATGATGACTTGATGTCAATTTATAAAATGATTTAAAAGCAGTTTGGCATATAAGAACAAGTTTGATAAGGAGTTTAGCATGAAATAGAGTTTGATAAACATTTGAAGTAGTTTCTTGGATAAATAGTTAAAACTATAGCAAAATCCATTTGTTTGATAGTAATTAATCGCATGTGATTGATATAATAACTATAATGTTTCAACTTGTATTCCCCCCCATAAAAGCATTTAAAATCATTTAAAAGGTAGATTAAGGGGTATGAACTCACCTGTAGTGAGTGGTTTGGATGAACGAGTGGTATAGGATGCTAAGTGCCAAGTGAAGACTTGAGCACACACACGGATCCTATTTATCATATAATGATACATATAAGCATTTAATTAGTGCTTATACATCTAATCAGGAAAGGAAACACCCTAGGACATAGGATACACTTAGATTTAAGTGCTACAATCACATGTGATTGCATACCAAGGGTGTATGGCCACCCTAAGGAGTTTGCGGTCCAAGTGGCATGACCATAAGAGTTTACGGTCAAAGTGGTTCACGGTCCTATGTGTTTACGGTTCAATGGGTTTACGGTCCATTGAGTTTGCGGTCTAATGACCTTACGGTCATAGGGTTTACGGTCCATGAGTTTACCACCGTAAAATCATGTCATTTCGTTCATAGGAGTGATTTTTAGGGGCATTCAAGCTTGTAGAAGGGTTCTAGGTTCCATTATAAGCTTTAGGAGGATTTAATGTCTCATTTGCACCCTTAACAAGGGTTTATGGTCTAAGGAGATACACTAGACCGTAAACACCTTTTGTTCATGAACAATGAATGTTTTCAAGGCCTTAATCAAGTATCATAACTAGATAACAAGTATAGAAGATAGATACTTACAATTTGGAAGCAAAGAATGGTGTTTTCGGCCCAAAACACTAAAGTGTTCTTGATGTTCTTGAGGATCTTGAAGATCTAGACTCAAAAGATGAAATTCACGGATGAATTCAAGAGTGAATCAAGAAGAAGAGATGTTTTAACTCACAAAGGGAAGGAATCACTAACATTTTCGAGGATTTGAAGCAAAAACCCTTTGATACTTGAGACAAAAATCGGAATTCTAGGCTTGAAAAGGAAGAAATGATCAAAATGATCATGAACTATATATATAGGAGGGAGTTTACGGTCACCATGACCGTAAGCTCTAATGTACTGACCGTAAAATCCTTTTGAGGAGGTTTACGGTTTGCTAGATGGTTTGGAACTTTAACTGACAAATCCAAACACTGATTCCTTTGATTCACTAGTCTCATAATACTCAAAATAGACCCTAAACAGTGCTAAAAGATAGCAACACGAGTCTAACTTTGATAGATTTGAACGTTTATACAAGCTAGAAATTTCGGGTTGTCACAGTTTCGAAGTCAGATTTCAGTTCTGAAGAGTAATTGTTCCAGAGTCAGTATGTGGTTCGATGTGGAGACTTAGTTCAGAGTTGAAGGTCAAAGAAGAGGTTCCGAAAGTAGTGAAGACATTCCAACATGGAGTTTGTGTCCGGAATGAAGTTTGTGTCTATCCGTCTGTATCAATTTATTTTGTCATTTAGCTTGATGTAACATGTCATAGGACTTAGTCTCTTTTGTTTTGCTTAGATAATCAGAGTTTCAGGAGTAACTATATTATTCGGTCCTATGTATGTTTTTGGGTTAGTAAAATGTAACACATTCTCCTATTTAAGGAGCTTTCTATGACAATTAAAAATGACGGATTGCTTCACCAAAGTTAGATAATTTTACATTTACTTTACTTGCATCTTTCTCTCTAATCTATCTTTCAAACATTCCTTGTGTTCAATTATTGTCTTTACTTGATCATATTTATTGTCTTATATTTAATACTTGAAGTACTTTGTTGATTCTCATATTCAGTATTGACTGGTCTTGCCAGACTCGACTGGAATCATTAAGTTAGTAGCAGACATTGATCTTGAATTAACTCAAGGTTTGAATTTTCAATCCTTGTCCCTGCACATCCAGTCTCTTGAACTCACAAGTGGTATCAGAGTGAGACCTTGAAGATCTCACGATTAGTTCAAGGGAACGGTCTTGATTAGTTTATTATCTTGAAGATTTTTGTCATACTGTGAGTTTTTTACGGGTTTGTTAGTGATGTTGCTAGAAAAATAAAAAAATTTGCTGCTACTGTTCATACATTTTTGTTGCTGTTTAAATCTGAGTTCACGAAGATATTTATATTTTTGCTGAAGAAGATGAAGTCTCATGTTAAAAAGGTGGTGTTTGATTTTATTATCCCATGAAAAAATCTGAGTTCACGAAGATATTTAGTGTGTTTTGGTATAAAACTTCCAAGACTACAAGTTATTTTTGCTATTGATACAACCTTCTTAAGCTTTATATGCATGTGTGTTATGTACCGTGAACGGAAACAGCTGGCATAGACATCTGATTTCATAAGCATGTTCAGGAATTTGCATTAAAAGATGTTGAAAAGTAACTAGACAACATGCATTTGTGTCCAAGCAACAAGCAATTAATCCAAATACCATCATGAATTGTTGAAAGCTGCCAACCAAAAAGAGTACCACATTCCTCTGCCTGCGTGTGATATTCACTCTCCAATCAGCTTTCATCGCGTCAGCAAGTGACGCACTACTCATCTCTCGCCATATCACTTGCCGGTCCCACATGCGTTGAACCTGCATCTTTTTGATGTCAAACAAATAGCAACCGTCGTTTGTCCATAAAATCAGCCGGACCCACTTGTTTCTTTCACGTGCCAGTTTAAGGTTGCATCCAATTAGCTTGCGCCACATCAACAACTGCTGGTCCCACGTGATTGAGAATATTGCAGCCGACAAGACTTCATGCTCCGGGTCCAACATCAATCAGTTGTTAGAAACTGTTTGACCACTCACGAGCGCCAACTGCAACCAGACTTCATTCTTCTTGTTGATTATGAGTGACGACACAGTTGATTAAGAGATTATTATTTGTGTCTCACTTCTACCAAGCTACTCACATTTGCAGCCTCATATTTATGTGCTTCACAGATTGATCATTCCGAGGTTTGCATTTTTACTCCCTTTGGACTTTTTACATGTGGTCTCGGACCATTATTTCGGAGCTTGGGTTTGCATTTCGGTTATCAGCATTACTTCAATTCAACATTATGATTCTTCAGCAGCGGGTTTTATGATACATATTCTACAGTGTTTGTTCAGTTCAGCAATACATCACCAAGTCTACCCATGACCAAAAACTAATATCCTCGTTTTTAAGGGTAGATGCTCACATCAAGGGGGAGTGTGCGATGCTCCATCATATCCGACATATTCTGTTTCCCATTTTCATGATTATTTTTTATCTTTATTGCATGGTCGATCAAAAATAGGGGGAGAATCATGCGCATCCATTCTGGTTTATTATTGGACTTTTGACGTTAGAGATATTTGAACACGGAGATTGATTTAGTATTGTGATGTGGCACTGATTTTTGATCTTCACAGATCGAATTTTTGACACTACTAGATGTTCTTCGGATTATGATTATCTATCTTCAAACTCTACTTTAGAATGTCTTATTTGTGTTTGCATCAAGTTCAGATCTTATGATTGCTTGAGTTTGAATTTGCGATATTTTGAAGACGATGGTCATTTTAGCGATGCGACGTGGCACTTATTTTTTTATCTTACGATCAAATTTTTGGCATTTCTAGACCATGTCTTCGGATTCACATTATTTATCATGTTGGCTTTATTTTTGGATGCTTCACATTTTCAACAGGTTATTCTTCAAAGATTATTTGATGCATTATCATTAGATTTCGGAATATTGAAGACGTTGTGTGATTCGACACTGTGCTCTTCGGTTCTACAGTCGAGGAGGAGACTGTGAACATGATTGGTTTCAGGAACTGATCACATTCGAAGATTGGGATTTCATAATTTTATTCAGAGATTGGGGTTTCTCTGTATGTTCTTTGATGATGGAGATTCCATTGCCAGATTCTAAGATCACGACAGCTTCAGCACTTCCGAGATGCTTCAGCACCAGACCTACCAGACTTGCCCGGCGGACGTGCTGCCTTTTATCACTGCTTTACCCTCACCATTTCCGAGCATTTAAGTGGTGATTGTTGGTGCATGAAAATGCTCTACAATGTTTAGTGTTTATTAGGTTAGAATATTCCCTTGTATGAAAAGCATATTCCCTCAACTAGTATATAAAGTGGAGGTGATGGTCATTTTATTGTAAGTGTTCACTATGTAGACTTTGTAGTTTAGAGAGAGCGTGGTGGGATCTCTCCCACCAAGGGAGAGTTATCCCTCCCAACCCATGAGTGTTCTTGTAATATTTTATATCTCTATATCTATCTACCATAGTTTTACTCACATATATTGTTCATCATGTTCAAACACGATTATCTTCTTGGTAATATCTTCCGCACTAATCCAATCGACAAAATGGGAACTTACATTCTCCCCCACTTGAATCAGACTTTGTCCTCAAAGTTCGTCGCCTCGAACAACTTGGTATAATGCTCCCTCATTTCCTCCTCGGGCTCCTATATCTGTTCCTAACCCTTACGATGATGTCATTGCACCTTAACTAGTCCCACAACATTGTTCCTCAAGGTCTTCATTCTCCAATCGAGAATCGTTATTAGTCTCTCAATATAATTCATGCGGTCATCCACTTGAATATACTCCAAAGGCGCACATGCGGAATCATCCACTAAACACTTCCGCAGCTTTGAAACATGAAATGTGTTATGAATCTAACTGAGCTCGGCTGGAAGATCAAGACGATAAGCCACTCGGCCAAACCAAGCCAAAACTCTAAAAGGATGGATATACCTTGGGCCCAGCTTGCCCTTTTTCCTGAATCGAATGACGCCCTTCCAAGTCGACACCTTCAGGAGGACCATAGCTCCCTCCTGAAACTCCAAATCTAACCGTCGTCTGTCAGCATAGCTCTTCTGCCGACTTTGAGCTATCTGAAGTCTGCTCCGAACCTGCTGAATCAACTCGGTTGTATTGAATACCACCTCTGCACTCCTCGTGACTCGCTGCCCGACCTCTCCCCAACAAATTGGGGTCCTACATTTCCTCCCGTAGAGCATCTTGAAAGGAGTTCGATCAATGCTAGCATAGTAGCTGTTGTTATACAAAAATTCCGCTAACAGAAGATACGTATCCTAACTCCCTCCAAAATCCAATACACACGCACGCAACATATCCTCAAGAGTCATACTAAAGTCATACTAAAGTGGAGACGAGTGCTCATCTCATCATGAAACCGCTTGTAGAATCTGGAAGTGAAGCGAACATATTGATCTAACACCACCGAATCTAGCACCCCATAACGTGCCACCACCTCACGGACGTAAATCTCTGCTAGCTTGTAAGTCCCCAAATCTAGAACCAACTAGTGATCAAACACAAGAACAAGCTATAATCAATGAGAACAAGAAGAAGTAGAAGCAAGAATGATCCAAAATGCACAAGTTTCTATTAGGCCCCAAACGTCAGGTACACTGGATACACACACATACACCGTTTCTATTCTGACAAGATTGACACACTATATATAAGGAACTAGGACAGAAAACATGTTCACGGCCGCACACATGATTATGACCGTAAACACCCATACAACCGTAAACACCCAACCGAACACCCAATACTAACAAGACCAAAACCTATCAAGACCTATACAGATGAATGCCTATCCCAAACCAATAAAATATGACCTAACAGTCTCCCCTTTGGTTTGAGGCTAGCATAGATTCAGTCTTTCTCAACGATCAGCACGTCCGATCTTCCCATCGCCCCAAACCACATCTTCTTATTGATAATTTCAGAAATCATCCCCGTGAACTCCTTCGCAACAACATCAAAGTTTTCATTCTTGACATAAAATTGATGACGAGCCAAAGTATGAATGTCCCATTCACCAAATTGTTGAAGATCCTTCTTATCAACCAGACGAAAAACACCATTTGGGAATTTGATGACTGCCGTTGCAGTGGCTTCATCGAAAACCCAGTATTCCATATTGTGTAGATATCCGTCACAAAAATGTTGAACAATAGGAATCTGAGTCATCTGGTTTGTAGGAGGCCACATCACAGTCTTGAAGGGCATGTTGGTCTTTGGATCCAACACATCTTTGAAATGCTTTATGAAAGATTCGACAATCTTCATTCCATCAAATTTTCTTTTCACCTGATTTTCTAAGAAAATCTTGAACTCTGTTACTCGAGGATCGTTAGCTGGATTTGAAAAGGGAGCATCAGCAAGTTCAAAAAGATCTATTCTCATCCATAAGAAAAAGTCATGCGTGTCCATGTAATACTCCACGTTTCCACTTTTTCGTTTCACCAGTCACAGATTCAATTTGTCATGAAAGCCCGACATCGAAATTCCTAACCGATCACCATATTTGGATCCGAACCGCTTCTTTCTGAGCTTAGTCACGGTAAGTTGAGGCTGATCTCCACGAATATTCTGGTCAGAGTTCTTCATGAAGAGCCATTTTCCCTTTTTAGTAGATACTGATTGTTTAGCTCGTTTGAGAGTGACTCTTGGATTAGCTTGAGCATGTTCATGTTCAAATCAGTTAACAACTTGAGTGGTTCTGACAGGAGGAGGATTTTCAAAAGGATCTTGTTGAGAAGATTAGTCAGGGGCACCCGGAGAAGTCTCGGCTTCATTTGATTCTCTGACAGTTGATTTAAATTTGTTGCCAAATTCTGCAATCAGTTTGTTTTTCAAGTCGAAGTAACCAGCGGTCAATGCTCCAAGGTTTAACTGCAAGTCGGAGATCTGCTTCGATTTTTGAGTATTTTCTTCTTCAAGATCGGAAACTCGAATGTTGAGATTTCCAATCAAAAAGTCATTTTCTATAAGTCTTTGATTCAGGACTCCGATTTCCTTCTTAAGCTCAGAAACTGATGGGTCCGCTCCCCCTGAGCTTCCTTCCCCGATAGATATTCCTTTGCCTCACGGTGAAGGGACTGAATCTTGTTGAGCTAAGAACCTGGCAAGCCTCTCAGAGGCAACATCGTGCGCAGGTTGGGGAGGAGAAGAACCCCCAGGAGCTGAAGAGCTCCCGACTTCAAATGAAGATCGAGTAACACTTGGTCCTTCTTGACTGACCACATGGGTTGGTTGGTTTGGTGTAGCAGTTGTAGTGGGGTGTTGAACTGGCGGAGCTTGTTCCCTGACAAGCACTCCCGGCCTCGGATCGACTTTTCTCCTTTTGAATGGAGGCTGGAAGGCTTGTGTCATAATAAGATCATCTTCAGATGGCAAAATAGCTGGAGTAACAACTGTAAGGGGAGGAAACCTTGTAGTTGAACCCTCTTTATCAGTAATTTCAGCCATCTCACTGGAAGTTGGAGGCATCACCTTGAGACCATTGACAACTCCCTCAGTCTCCGTTGCAGGTTGTACAGCATCATGGACATTATCGAAGAATGAAAGGAGTTCTTCATTGCTTGGCTCGAACTCATCATTCTGTTCAAAGTCAAAAGAGAGGTCATCATCATCAAATCATGATAAGTCACCACCTAGAAACATCTCAGCATCATCATCTTCTACAACATTTTCTGTTAAGCCCATCTCAAAGTCACTTTCATCATCATCATCTGCATCTTCATCCTCTTTGACCTCCACATTGGTCACAAGCACATGTTCTTCTGCGACGATTGCTATAGGAGGAACAAGATCTTCTTCATGCTCGGAAGCAGTAATAACATCATCTTCAACATCTTCATCATCTGAGGAGCTTTCAAACTCAGATGCATCACTGATCTCCGTGAACTGTCCAAATTTCTCCAATGGATACTTTCCTTGGAACATAAACTTTCCCTTTCGATTTTGCTTCATAAGGCCAAAAGTGTTAGAGCCTAGGGACTTTAGATCTAAGGTTTCTCCTTTTCTTTCTAACTCTAGATATTTACTGTTAAATATCATTTAGAGGAACCTTGGGAACATCAGAAACTTATCCTTCCTCTTTCCTTCCACGTTGCCTATCATCTCATTCAGAATGTATCTTGAAAAGTTGAAATCAAGACCTGTGGCAAGAGCAGCAATAGCACCCATGTTCAGCAGTGAGATCTCATCAGCACCAGCTCTCCTGCCTGAGACGCAACTTATAAAGCAGTGAGCAAGAAATCGCCAGTAAGGAGGCAACAACTTCTTCATGGTATGAGGGAACACTCCTTCATATCCCATTCTTTCAATAATTTCTTATGTTTGTTCCATTGAAATCTCGGTTGGAAACCCGGGCTGGTCATTGATTTACAACACCTCATGAATGGTTTGCTTAGTCACCACGATCTTCTTTCCATTAACAACTGATTCCACTGAGTTTGCACCATCTTCTCTTTTATGCACATAAGCCTTGATCCATAATTGCTTTACTAAGTCTTGATAAATGATTGGATTTGATGTGAAGGAATATTCAAGGCAGCATCTCTTGAGTCCATGAATCATGGACTTGAAATCTTTGTGTGCAACTGGACGATCACACAGGAAGGCGGCAATGTTGTGACAATCCGAAAACTTCAAATCTGCCATTTGATCTGCATCAACCGAGCCAAGTGAGAAAACACATGACTTAATCAATTAAAAATTAAGTTTTCTCATTTATGAATTAGTTAGGCCTTAATGATAAATGATTTAAGTGAAAAATGAGTTTTATGACAACAAACAGGTTCACGGCCGATTATGGGTTTATGGTTGTAAACGTGTTTGCGGTCGTAAACGAGTTAGCGGCCACAAACACTATTCATCATCGAAACTGATTTTGCTTCAATAAACCCACAAAACACAGTTGATTCTGGTTAGATTTGGCATGAAGAGAATCGCCTTTGAGGTACCTACAAAATTCAATGATCAATTTCGGATGATAACAACAATTTTATGATGAATCGAAAAAACGAGAGAGAAAGAGCATCAGGATTAGTTTACGGCCGAAAACGAAAAAATGAGAGTGAAGGAGATTACAGCCGAGAACCAACCCTTTTATACTTGGACCAAATCCGACCCACAACCCATGGGTTGCAAACCCAAAAGCCTCAAATCTTAATCCAAAACATCAAATTTAATTAAAAATAAAACATTTTGAAGACTTTAAAAATTAAAATTAAAATAAAATAAAATCTAAAAATTTAAACTAAATTAATTTTGATCAATTTTTAATTTTTAATTTTTAGAAAAATAAAAAATAAAAAATAAAAGTAAAATAAAAAATAAAAATAAAGATAAAAATAAAATAAAATAGTACTAATTTCTTTTCACCATTGCTAATATTCCTTTTATGATTTTGGGATCAAAGTTTTAGGACAACCTTAATCTGTTTTTCAGTACCTTCACCTTCATGAGTAGACCTGGTCAATCGTCGGTATTGTGGTCCACTTAAACACGAAAGATTGTGACAAATGAGGACATACTACAAGTAACAAGACTCTTGACCCTATATTCTAAAATAATACTCCTAGAGGGACCATTTGGCTGACGACGACCAATGATATTGTTGTCCACTTAAATTTAGCAACGAGATCTACAGACAACCTATTAAATGTTCAATTTTAGATGTACTAGAATGTGTTTCCTGCTTCCTGATATACCCCGGTAATCAAGGACTTCCAAAATACTCCTTACTTTAGATGAGCAGACCTATGTCGTATTCATAGGTCGGATCGCTTCCAATCACGCAGAGGGATAACATATGACTAACTGAATTAGAGGGGTTGAGAAGTAGAATGTTGCATATGCTGTGTTCCAGGTCGAATCTCTTCCAATCACGCAAAGGAGACAACATATGGCTAACAGATAGAAAGAATTGCATAGATAAGAAGATGCATAGATATAGAGTTCTATATGTTGCAGTCCAGGTCAGATCTTTCAATCACGCAGAGGAGGCAACATATGACTAACAGAAAGAAAGCAAGAAAATAACCTTCTACAGACCTAATTTATCGGAATTCCCCAGTCGCCCTATCAGTACCGAAATTAAGGACATGAGTCCATACATCGAGGAAAAGTTAAACCACAGTTCTAGATATAGAATATTTTAGTGTATCCCACAGATTCCCATGTATATCTTACTGCTCAATCTACCCGAGCGTCGTATTATCACACCAAACGGAACTATCTAAATCAATGTTTGTCAAGTCTTTTTGTAGTCCATCTATGCTTAGTCCAGTCCATTTAAACTTTTTGTGCCTACCAACACATTGAATATAGAGCCTAGACAGTTCAGTGTTGGTACCTTACACAGATTAAAATTGCGTGTTATCACTTGGTTAATATCACTTCCCAACACATCACCCACAGACAACCTTCATTAGAACATATTTTTGGATTTTTTAATTTTGAATTTTTTTCTTTTGTTTTGATTTCTCCCCCTAAATTTGTGCATAGAAGAGAAAAGAAAGTAAAATCGCAAATTTAAACTACCTAAAAACAAAAATTAGTCTTCAAAACGTATCATTTTGAGAAAGCCTACAACCACATCAAATCAAGCTTTGTTAAACGGTTTGGTGAACAAATCCGCCACATTATTATTGTCACACCCCAAAACCGGAACGGCGGAAACGTTTGGGGGTGGAGGACGTCATGTTTAGTATCACAAGACATGTATCATAGTAAGTAGGTAATGAACAACCATTTCATTAGAAAGAAAGTGTTTACAATGTGTGTGTTCACAAAACATAGAATACATAAGCAAATAACAAAACAAGACTTGAAGCCACTATGCTCCAACTTCTGAGTTCCCAGCACGAGTACATGTCTACTAGTCTCCTGAGAATACAAGTTATTTGAAAGAGTTGATCAGCAATTAAGCTGGTGAGTTCATAAGATTTATGTCAGTATGTTGTGGAAAGTTGTTGTAAAATGTAGTAAGTTGTAAGTTCTGTTTAGAAAAGTTCGCTTGTTCCTCTAGAAAATCTTATATTTCCTAATTTAATGAAAGGTAAGTAAAAAATGGCTCTACAATCCTTTATATGAGTACTAAATGGATACAAGTTATATAAGACTCAGAGTAAACAAACAATCGATTGTGCGCATCTGCCCTAAGGCGGAAAACACACATCCCATTGTTTGTTTGATCATTGTTGCATATAACCCTGGTGTATTCACTTGTTACTCATGGAGTTAATTGTAATAGTTCCTTTATATTTAATGAAAAGATTCTTTAAGAAAACCCTTATTTCTTATTATAAAATGGTAACCACAGTGATTACTTCTATAATCTAATCTCGAATAGATAGTTAATTGAGTGAATCTGCCCTAAGCCCACAACCAAACAAGGAACAGGAAGTAAGGCGGAAAGCACACATCCAACTACCTATTGGGTATTAATGATATATAACCATGATGTATAAACTAAGGTATTACAGATTTAATCACCTAAGGTCCTTTAAGTTTATACTGGTTTAATAAAATGGATTAAACCCTTTACTGGGAAGTTTCTAGTTTTGAATACCAAAAGTTCTGATTTGAAAAGTATGATTTGAACTAGAAAGTTATGCATTGACTTTGTACCTATGAATTGACCCATACTTGGTACCCTTATGATGAATTAATGTATATGAAACATATATATATATATATATATATATATATATATATATATATATATATATATATATATATATATATATATATCTAGAATCGAATAGATGATAGACTGGGTGAATCCGTTCCAAGCCCACAACCAAACAAGGAACAGGAAGTGAAGCGGAGAGCACACATCCTATTATCTGTCGGATCCTATTGATATATATATCCTTTAATGTATACATTAAGGAATCATAAGGTTAGCATTATGGTCCCCTTTTACTAAACGTAGCCTTCTACCAAGGCATCAAATGTTATGTATGTTTGTAAAAATGTAAGTTTTCCCTAGTTTATAACTATCTTAACTCGAAAATAGTTTGCTTTTGACTTTCAAGTGGTAATGTCACTTTATGAAAGAAATGAGAAAATGTAAGTATTGTAGTATAATAAATAGTACTACTGATGTACTGATTTCCTTAAATTGTTTATTAAGGTATAATGTGATGGCTAGATCCCATACTAAACGCTCTCCCTGTCAAAAGATTCTGGGAACCAAACGTGACTTGGCAAACCGGCGGTTGCATCGTGTACATCCACATTAAAGTTATATGATCATGTATACCCAATTTAACTATCACCTTTTGTTTAGAACAATGACTTAGTGATTCATTGGTATACTTACATCCTGTAATTGTTCCATGCTATAGCAAATTAGTATGTATGTTCTGTTTCTCATATAGTATGTTCTGTTTCTCAAATAGTATGAACTGACTCTTTGTATGTTTTATTGTACTAGAAGTAATGAATAGTATCTTCCTAAACTATACCTATTATAGTTTACTAATGTTTTACTTGAACTTGTTATTGAAAAGACTCATTTATCTACTAAGTTATGCTTGTACTTTAAAAACAGAGTTTTGTTAAACTGTAAAGCAACATAACTTAAAAGAGTTTTTGAAATGTTTTGATCACTTATAAAGGACATAAGCAATCTTTTGAAAGATGTATATAACAAACATTTTACACAATTATAATTGTTTTCAACTTGTATTCCCCCCCCCCCATAAAGCATTTAAAACAGTTAAAAGATTCATTACAGGGTATGAACTCACATGATGTGGATGATTCAAGCGAATATGTGTGTAAGGATGAGAAGTTCCACGAATGAAGTTCTGAGACACAATAAGTCCTAAATGACATATAATGGCATGAATATAGTGTTTATAAGCAACTTTGTGAAAGGAAACACCTTCCGGAACTAGGAAACACTTTGACCAAGTGTTGGAATCACATGTGATTGGACTAAGGAGTGTGGAATGGCACTAACAAGAGTTTACTACCATGGATTTATGGCCAAAGGGAGTTTACGGCCGTAAACTTATGGTCAAACATGCATAAGTGTTTGTTTGAAGGCTAGGGAAGCTTAAGGGACTTTTGCTCTACACAAGGATGAGAAAGGCCAAACCAATGGAGGCTTTTGATGAGTTTACGGCCAAGCAAGGAGCTTACGGCCATAAACTCATGGACATCATGAAATGGGTGTTGTTTAAGGTCCTATACACATCAAGGAATGGTTCTAGGTCAAAGGCTTGCTTGTTTGGAAGAGTTTAAGGCCCGCATATGCCAAAACATGGAGTTTACGGCCTATGAAGATCTTGGGCCGTAAACTCATGATATTCAAGGGAAAAGGCATGTTTCAAGGTTGTAATTCAAGGCTTCCTACTAGATATGAAGTGTAAGGAAGGGTACTTACGATATAGAGGCTTGGTGTTCAAGTGTGTGTTCTTGGTGTTCTTGGTGTTTCTTGAAGATCTAAGAAAACATGATTTCCATGGATGAATCATGAGGATGAAGCTAGTTAAGAAGGATTAACAACAAACTAGAGAAAGAACACTTACATTTTTGATGAATCTAGGATGAACATCGGGATGATACTTGAGAGAGAACTCAAGTGTTCTTGAGGTGGAAGTGAACGAATGAAGAAAAGTTGAAGGATATGAGCCTATATAGGGGAGTTCACGGCCAGGTTTGAGTTTACGGCCGTAAACTCCATGTTTACGGTCGTAAACTCCACAAGATGGAGTTTAGGGCTTGAATCTTGTACTGTGGCTTTTAGCAGATAAATTCCAACACTTATTCCTTAAGTGTACTAGGCTAAAACTCCTTAGAAAGACCTTTAACAAGGCTAGAACTCATTAGAAATGAGTCTGACTCTCAGTTGAGTTGATTGACTGAGTTTTCAAAGCAAAAAAAAAAATTTCGGGTTGTCACAATTATCAGTGTGAATTTGTTCCAACCGAATGAGCGAAAGCTCATAACAATCTCTGATAAAATGAACTTTGATGTCAATGTGCCTGGTTTTGGAGTGCTGGACAGGATTTTTAGCTATTTGGATTGCAGCATCATTATCACAAAAAATTGGGGTTTCTAGAAAATTCAAACTGTAGTCCAAAAGTTGATGTTGAATCCAAATCACTTGAGAGCAACAGGAAGAAGCAGCAACGTATTCTTCCTACACCGTTGAGGTTGAGACAGTCTGTTGTTTCTTGCATTGCCAAGACACCAGACGGTCACCTAAGAATTGACATCCCCCAGAAGTTGATTTCCTGTCAAGTTCACAACTTCCAAAATTGTTGTCAGCAAATGCATATAAATCAAACTCAGAATTCTTAGGATACCAAAGACCCAATTTTGGGCTACCTTTGAGGTACCTAAAAATTCTTTTGACGACAATTAAATGGGAGAGTTTAGGATTAGCCTGATAATGTGCACATTGACAGACTGCGAACATGATGTCGGGTCTGCTCGCAGTCAGATACATCAGGGATCCGATCATCGATCTGTACTCTGTCTGATCTACGGATTCTCCTTCAGGATCTAGAGACAACAAGGGTCGTTCAGCCATCGGCATCAAGGCAGCTTTGGAATATTTAAACCCGAACCTCTCAAGCATGTCTTCAACACATTCTTCTTGATGCAAAAGGATTCCGGTTGAATCTTGACGAACTTGCAACCCCAAGAATATGGCCATCTCTCCCAAAGAACTCATTTGAAATCTCTTCTTCATAATTGTCTCGAACTCTTTGCACATCTTTGAGCTTGTAGACCTGAAAATGATGTCATCGACATATATTTGTACAAGAATTAGATCGGCATCCACATGCTTGATGAAGAGCGTCTGATCGATTGTGCCTCTGTTATAACCATGTTCAAGAAAATAATCTGTTAGAGTAGCATACCAGGCTCAAGAAAATAATCTGTTAGACATGATTTGGAAATTTGGAGTTGACAAAACCAGGAGGTTGATCAACCTAAATCTCCTCTTTCACAGCTCCATATAGAAAAGTAGTCTTAACGTCCATCTGATAAACGGTGAACCCCATGTAGGAGGCATAAGCCAGGAAGATACGGATAGCTTCAAGGCGCGCTACAGGAGCATACACTTTAGTGTAGTCAAGTCCTTCAATTTTCCGAAACCTATGAACAACCAGACGAGCTTTGTTTCGCACAATTACCCCACAACTGTTTTGCTTATTACAAAACACCCAGCAGGTATCCCAAGATTTCTTTCCTTTAGGTAGCTCAACCAGTTTCCATACCCCCAATTTCTCAAATTGATTAAGTTCCTCGTGCATTGCATCAACCCAACTAGGCTCATTCAGTGCCATTTCTACGTTCTTTGGCTCGATATGAGAAATGAAGCAAGAGTAGAGACATGTATTGAAATCTCCACTCTGACTCCTCGTTTTAACTGCGTCGCCTAGTAGACCAATGACGTTTTTGATCGGATGATCGCGTTGAAGTCTAGTGGGAATTTCATGACTGATGCCATTGAGTGTGACAGGAAGGTTGTTAATGTTGATGAGTCCGTCATCTGTTGAATCAGCCGCCTCAGACGATCCAGAACTGTGAGAGGTGCTTGCCACATACTCATTTGCTATTGTCTCGGGAAAGAGAAGCTCCATGAAAGATTGAGTAGCAGTGGAAGTATCTCTGGTCATGATGTCTCTTTCAGCAAGAGTAAGCGGAGTGGCTTCAGCATCAGGATTGATTCTTTGACTTGGAGAGCCTGAAGAAGTACTTGGAATAACTGTATCCAACCTAGGAGTCGTACGAGGCACCGAAGGTGGTCTGTACACAACATCTTCCTCTTCATCTTCAAGAACAGCCTTTGAACCTGAGCAAGAACCTGACGCATCATCTAAAAACACATTAAATGATTTAAATAAAGAAGCATAATCAAATAACCAGTTAGGACCGACTCGGGCGTCTGTCTCATTCTCTTCCAGCCATTGTACATCAAAAGATTCCACAAACTGCTTGGTTTTCTTGTTGTATACATGAGAAGTTGTGCGCACATCATATCCCACAAAGTAACAATCATCGGCTTTCGAGTTGAATTTGGGGCTTGAATCAAGGTGAAGAAGGGTGCAAGGACATCCAAATATTCAGAAGTGAGCAACGGATGGCATGTGATTGTACAGAATTTCATATGGGGTCTTCATCTGGGCTTTGTTGATCAGGACACGGTTCTGGACATAGTAGGAACTGTTGATCGCCTCTGCCCAAAAGAAGACCAGAAGTGTGGAATCATAGAGCATTGTCCTTGCGGCGTCTATCAATGTACAGTTCTGCCGTTCTGCAACACCATTTTGTTGAGGTGTCCGAATGGCACTATATTGAGACATTATTCCCTTTTTGGCGCAGAAATGATCCAAAACAGCATTCTTGAACTTCGTGCCAGTATCTGTTCTAAGCACCTTCACCTTTTTATTTGTTTAATTCTCAATCATCACAACGAAATTCTTGATCAAGTCATAGATCCCACTCTTGTTGGATAAGAAGAAAACCCATGTGAACCGCGAGTAGTCATCTATCACAACCAGGCAGTAAGCATTTTTGTTGATGCTAAGAACATTGACTGGACCAAAGAAATCCATGTGTTACAATTGGAGAACCTTGTTGATTGAGTTAACAGTCTTTGGCAAATGGGGCTTGCGATGATGTTTTCCCTGAGCATACGCCACACATTTTTCAAAAGTGATAAAGTCTTTGACAGGAAGGCCATGCATGATCTCGTTTTTCGCAAGACAATTTAGGTTTTTGGCATTCGCATGGCTGGAACGACGATGATGTAAGCATTTCCATCTCTCTTCAATTTCACCAAGATCCAATCTTCATGTATGATGATTCCAGGTTTCAAGATGAGACACTCTTTGTCTGTGAAGTGTGCAGAATAGCCTTTGTCACAAATTTGTGAGACACTCAACAAATTGTGCTTCAGCTCGGGAGCAAAGTTAACGTTCTCAAAGCTAAGCATTCTGTTAGTGACAGTTCCTCTCTGCGAGCTCTTCCCACCATTTCCCCCCGCGAAGGAAACATAACCCCCATTAAAAGTCTGAATGTCGTGCAATTGGGAGATGTCTCCTGTCATGTGCCTGGAACAACCGCCTCGACATACCAGGGTCTGACGACATTCCTCCGTAGTTGTTCCTGCACAATGCGTGGAATTAATTAGATTTAGGAACCCAGTTCAAAACAACACTGGGTTTTCCCTTGTTAGCAACAAATTTCCTTTTTCACTTTTTGAAATTGATTCATTTCCAGACGCACTTTCAGAAGACTGAGATGATTGGCCATTTAAATTCTTCGGCACCCATTGATAGTTAGGTTTAGAAACATTTACATGTGATTTTGAAACATTTTTCTTTGATTTTGATCGTTTGGGTTTCCATCTAAGATTAGCCGAAGACCCAAACGAAGACTTTGACGAACCTGATCTTGGCATAGCCACGTTTGGTTTCGTAAAAGTAACTGTTGTATTTTTCATGAAAAACCTGTTTATTCTTTTTAAGATCAGCTTGTTTTCTGTCTTTATTTACATTCCAATCATCATTACGAGGACGAGATCTCGAGGAATTTCGAATGAGAGACCTTCCTCGTGACTCGTTCTCTTTTCTGTGTGCATAAAAAGGAACAAATGCCTGATTTGGACAATTGCGTGCAATATGACCAGCAGTTCCATAGTTAAAGCATGTATGTTTCTTAGCACAAAAATTGGCACCACTCTTTTCTGGTTTAGTGTTCTTATTGACTCCCTTACTCTTCCCACACGTGCATGTGCAAGATTCAAGTTCTGTGACAGGTGTAGGTGATGTATGTGTGCTAGTAACAAAAACATCATATTTATCAAACACATAACCACAGATAACATCTGAATCATCAGACTTTGACACCGAATCTGTTGCATATAGTGTCTAAGTCCATAACTTTATTTGGTATGTACTTGACCCGACCCGACATGGCCCATTTGGGTTGCATGGCATTGCAATACTTGGATAGACTAAATGAGAGAATAAGGCACTTATGATTATTAATATATTATAAGTTCTAATATATTAATAATAGTATTATTTAATTAGTATTGGTCAAGTATTAATCTAGTATTAATTTGGTGATCAAAGTGAGACTAATTAAATATATAGGGTTGATTATGACAATCATCAATTCTTTTATGGTGGATTAATGATCCATGGTTTATGGGTTTGGTTATAACCATATGGAGCTCCATGGATAGTCCATGGGAGTTACAAACCCATGGGTCATGAGAAATCAAGAGTCATGACAATTAAGGGCATTCATGTGTAAACCCTAATTGTGACAACACTATAAAAGAAACCCTATGGCTAGCAAAATCGTGACCTAGTGGACCTAGTGGACCTAGTGGACCAAGTGTTACTAGAGAGGGCATAACCGATTTTGAGTGCTAGAAGTATTATCTCAAGTTATTCCAAGTCTTGTGGTGTTGTGTGAAGCATTTGAGGCACAACATTTGGGGTGCTAGGCTCACAAAGTCTTGAAGGAATCCAAGCAACAACAAGGTATGTATTTCTACTAGTTTTTATGTTTTATGTAATCCCCATGCCATGCTAGTTAGGAAATAACCTTGAAAAAGAAATTTGCATGTATATAGCGAAAACATAGATTCAAGGTTATTAGGGTTGCATGTACACTTAGGAAGTGTTAGAATGCTCAAAACCCATCAGAATCATCACAAACCAGACCATCAGTCTTAGAGTTAGAAACAGAAACGTCATTGTTTGAAACAGAAACATCAGATTTTGAAACAATATTATTATTAGAAACACTCTCTCCTGCTACTTGCTTGCCATGACTTAATGGTGAATCTGCAAAGGAAGTGGAAATTTGAGTATCCTTTTCCCTAGCACTACTCTCCGACACAGGTAAAATAGGTTTGCCATACACAAGATACTATTCTCGGTCTATTTCTTCCTGGGTGATACTGATAGCAAAATAATTATGATTAAAAAGAGGAGGGATGCTATCATACCCTAGACCTACGTGCTTTTTATCTTTTCATTTCATTTGTTTCTCTATCATGGTTTCAACTTTCTCACTCGACACATCGAACTTTTTGAAATTGAAATAAGTATTTTCAAATCAAATTTTTAATGTGTCTAGCTCGTCGGTCACGGTGGCAAGTTGTTTCTTGATAAAGTTATAGTTCTCACACTTATTTCTATACTCTTCCTGTAATTTCCTAAAGTCCTTAGTCTTGGTCTCTAATTGTTCTTTTAAAGGTCTTTGGCTCTTCCTAAGGTTATATCCATCGTACTTTAGGTCCTCGTTCTCTCTATGCAATAATTCGATTTGCTCACGTAAAAATTTAACAATATCAATGCATGTTTGAGAACAGGAAATTTGACTGACCTCTTTCTTCTCAGGCTCAGGGGTAGTGGTTACCATAAAGGCAAAATGTAACTCCATCATCTCTTCTTCTAGATCCACTTCAACTTTCTCCTCAGGGGTGTCACTGATCTGGGCCAAATGAGCATTTTCAGGTCCTGAAATGTTTAGGGCCTGAATTTGATCCTGTGAAGCATTTGAGGCACAACATTTGGGGTGCTAGGCTCACAAAGTCTTGAAGGAATCCAAGCAACAACAAGGTATGTATTTCTACTAGTTTTTATGTTTTATGTAATCCCCATGCCATGCTAGTTAGGAAATAACCTTGAAAAAGAAATTTGCATGTATATAGTGAAAACATAGATTCAAGGTTATTAGGGTTGCATGTACACTTAGGAAGTGTTAGAATGCTCAAAACCCATCAGTGGTATCAGAGCCTAGGATTGTTTTCTGTATACTTGATGCAAAACTGCTTGAAAATCGAAAATTTTATACTCTGACGACTGGACTCGCCGAGTCCATGGGGAGGACTCGCCGAGTCCATGAATAAATTCATTCTACTCGCCGAGTAGAATAGTGCACTCGGCGAGTAGGAGCGTGCTGGGCAGTTTTTTCGAGTTTTGTTGCTGGAAATGGATTAAGATCATTATCCCAATCTGTTTTGGACTTGTAAAATCTGTTTTTCAAAATGATAATGATTATGTTAACCCATTTTACATGACTTTTATCAATTTTCAAGTATTGTATATGTTTATATGATTTCTTGAAATTGCTTGACATGAATTTGTGTTCTTATGAGTTTTTAGAAGATCATAGGAATTATATGTAACCTCCATGTATGTTTAATTCATGATCTTAATGGAAATGATGGTGTCCATAACTTGTCCTCAAGTTATGGATAACCAAAAGTCATTTCTTTAAATTGTGATTAAAGAACTAAAGAAGTTTCATAAAATGAAGAGTCTTCATTTTATGAACCATTAAAACTCATAAGTTACAAATTAAAGAGACTTGGAATAGTTTCAAATCTTGCCCTCAAGTTTTGGAATTTGAAAAGTCTTACACTTTAATACTTTAATTCCAAATTAAACCTTAGATTTTTAAAAAGTTTAAAAATCAACACTTATACTATTATTATAATTTTATTATATAGATATGTATAAGAATATGTCATTCTTACCGTTAGTAGGCCTCATTCACGAAGCCGGTCTATAAGGGGGGTATAAGGTTGTTGCCTATAAAATGGTGACTTAATGGGTGTCCACTCTCACCCACCGCTTCCTTGATCGGTGGAGGGTCGTTAGCCGAACGGGTAGGATACGACTTTAAATACTCGTTAAAAGTATAATGAATTATAAAGTAACTATACATTATAAATTCCCAATCTTAGTTACTTTAGGAAAATGTGAAATTGGTGCTAGCCCATAAAATTACACTTTGTGCCTTACCAAGTCGTTAGTGGAGCGTGTGTGGTTAACCGGCACACTAACATGGACTAGTAAGAGTGGCAAAGGGCAACTTGACTTTATTATAGATCGGTGGAGCGTGTGTGGTTAACCGGCACATCGATTAGGTAATATTGTTGAGGGTACCAAGTCAATTTGTATGGTTATTCACACCTTGTTTGTGATCCTCGGCATCCCAGTCACAAACTTGAGAGGGCACAATCGAGATTCAAACATGCCATTGAAAAGTTCAATGTATCTCAAAAGATCTAGGAGTTTCAAAACCAATAAAACCTAATAATAAAATATTTCGTTCTTATGGTGGAAATTGGTAAATCGTCATTTACCTACCTTCAAATATTTTATAGTATGGATTACGGCATCCCTCTTCCAACTATAAATAGTTTGTTGGATCCTAGCCTTAATATTTCATTTGGGTGAATTATTAAGGATTCCTAATCTAATGAAACTTGTCTTTCTTTCCTTTCAGATGTCTTCCAACAATGCTTCTGGCTCAAACCCAACAGGCTCCTTTTCCCTTATGAACTTGTGTGGTAAGGTCATCTTTGATGGATCCAATTTCAATGAGTGGATCAGAAACATCAGAATGATTACCCGCTATGAGGACAAAGAATATGTTCTCGATAAGGAGCTTAAGGTTGTGAATGAAGCCACTGCTACTCCTGAAGAGTTTGCGGAGTTTGTTGCACATGAAAAGGATGCTACTAAAGTAGCATGCATCATGATGGCCACCATGACTCCTGAACTTCAAAAATCCTATGAAGATTTCTACCCCTATGAGATGCACCTGGATCTGATGGAAAGGTACCATCAGAGCGCGCGTCAGGAGAGGTATGAAATCATCTCCTCCATGATAACCGCAAGGATGAAGGACGGTGAACCCATCACCGGTCACTTGCAGAAGATGCAAAGGTTCGTTGACCGGTTGCTGAAGCTAAATGTTGACTTTCCTGAGGAAATGGCGATTGACATCATTCTCCATTCCTTACCTCCAAGTTATGATCAGTTTCGTATGACTTATCATATGAACAAGGAGGAAGTCACACTTAGCAAACTTCAAGGACTCTTAAGGACAGCTGAAAATGGCCTTAAGGGTAAAGCGGTTGCTACTTCTACTCCTTCAACAGCCCCTGTTCTGGCTATTGGGCAGGGAAAGGGTAAGAAGAGGAAAAGCCCTTCAAAGGGTACCAAGGGTAAGACTCTTGATGGTTCCTCTTCAAGTGGGACAAAGAAAGGTCCCATTACTCCTTCTTCAAACCCAAAGGAAGCACAGTGCTTCTATTGCCAGGATAAGGGACACTTCAAGCGAAGCTGCCCTAAATATCTGCAAGATGTAAAGGATGGGAAGGTTAAACCCACCCATGCAGGTATTTACACAATATTGTCTAATAACTCATCTAATGCTAATTCTTGGGTGCTTGATACAGGTTGTGGTATTCACATCTGTACTGATTTCCAGGCACTAAGAAGAAGTGAGCAAGTGGAGCACGGGAAGATAAACTTAGTCATGGGCAACAGGAAAGCATCACCTGTTACCAAGATAGGAGTTTATTCTTTATTGCTTAATAATGTGTTAATGTTAGATTTGAATAAGTGTTGTTACTCGCCCGAAATGGCGAGAAATAATATTTCTTTTCATGGCTTGTACAAACAAGGTTTTTCATTTTCATTTGATAATAAAAATGGTGTTATTAATGTTTATTACAATGATGTATTTTACTTTAAAGCATTACCTTGTGATGGTGTATATGAAGCCGTGAATGTTGTAGACAATCTAGGAAATAATGTGTTGTATATTGATTCTTCAGATAGCTTGGATAAAGCATCCTTGTGGCATTGTCGTCTTGGACATGTTAACAAGAAGCGCATATGCCAACTCCAAAAGGCTGGAGTCTTGGAATCATTTGACCTCAAGTCAGATGATAGTTGCGACTCTTGTTTACTTGGAAAAATGACAAAGTCACCCTTCACAGGTACTTGTGATAGGGGTGAAGGTTTGTTGGACCTTGTACACACGGATGTGTGTGGGCCCTTCAGAGTTGCTACAAGGGATGCTAATCGCTATTATGTGACTTTTACTGATGATTACAATAGATATGGATATATTTACTTAATCAAGCATAAGTCAGAAACCTTTGAAAAGTTCAAAGATTTTAAGCAGGAAGTGGAGAATCAATTGGGCAGGAACATCAAGATGCTCCGATCCGATCGAGGAGGAGAGTATCTTAGCATTGAGTTCCTTGACTATCTTAAGGAATGTGGGATTGTCTCACAATTGACACCTCCCAGGACACCACAGTTGAATGGTGTGGCTGAGAGGCGCAATCGAACCTTGTTGGATATGGTTCGTTCCATGATGAGTCGAGCTTCGTTACCAATCTCTTTCTGGGGGTATGCCTTAGAGACTGCCGCCCATATCCTTAATCTAGTCCCTACTAAAAAGGTTGCCAAAACACCTCACGAGATGTGGACTGGGAAAGTTCCCAATTTGGACCACATCAAGATTTGGGGTTGTGAAGTTTTCGTGTGGCGTGAGACTCATGATAAGCTTGAACCTCGAAGTGAGAGGTGTATTTTCATCGGCTACCCACAGAGATCCTTTGGTTACCTCTTCTATAGACCCAGTGATAATGTGGTTTTTGTAGCAAGAAGAGGAGTCTTTCGTGAGAGAGAATTCATAAGCCAAGGGGACAGTGGGAGGCAAATTGACCTTGAAGAGCTTCAAGAGTCAAGTGGTGAAGGAACCTCAAATGCTATCGACCAACCAGAGGAGGAAACTCCTGTTGATCCGATAGATGAGTCTGTACCTCCAAGACGTTCCACTAGGGTGAGGAACACACCTGATTTTTATTATGGTTATCACATCACCATTGAAGGTGATACATTTATTAGTGATAGTACACTAATAGATTTGGATGAACCTAATAATTACAGGGAAGCCATGGCAGGCCTTGAGTCTGCTAAATGGAAGGAGGCTATGGACAGCGAGATTCAGTCCATGTATGACAATGAAGTTTGGAACTTGGTTGACAATGTACCAGGTCGTAAGACAGTTGGGTGCAAATGGATCTTCAAGAAGAAGACCGACATGGATGGAAAGGTACATACTTACAAAGCGCGACTGGTTGCGAAGGGCTTTACTCAAACTCCGGGAGTTGACTATGATGAGACCTTCTCACCAGTAGCGAAGATTAAGTCTATTAGAGTATTGTTAGCCATAGCTGCATTTCATGATTATGAAATATGGCAAATGGATGTCAAAACCGCTTTCCTTAATGGAAAGTTGGCTGAGGATGTTTACATGGCTCAACCAGAGGGTTTTGTCGATATAAGATACCATAATAGAGTGTGTAAGATTGATAAATCCATTTATGGATTGAAACAAGCATCTCGCAGATGGAATCTTTGCTTTGATGAGAAAGTCAAAGAGTTTGGCTTTTCTAGGAGTGAGGATGAGTCTTGTGTGTATGTCAGGCCTAGTGGGAGCATAGTTAGCTTCTTAGTGTTGTATGTGGATGACATACTTCTCATAGGAAACGACGTCCTAACCTTGCAGGAGGTTAAGTCCTGGCTTGGGAAGTGTTTCGCTATGAAGGACCTTGGGGAAGCTGCCTATATCATAGGGATAAGGATATTGAGAGATAGGAGTAAGAGACTAATTGGACATAGTCAAAGTACTTACTTGGATAAGGTGCTGAAGAGGTTCAGTATGCAAGATTCCAAGAAAGGAGAATTACCAATCCAGAGTAATGCCAAGCTGAGTAAAACTCAAAGTCCGAGTACAGAGGCTGAGATAGCTGAAATGAGTCATATACCATATGCTTCCGCTGTGGGCTCGATCATGTATGCTATGACTTGTACTCGCCCTGATGTGGCCTTTGCTTTGAGCATGGTCAGTAGATATCAAGGGAACCCTGGCAAGGCACACTGGACAGCGGTAAAGAACATTCTCAAGTATCTGCGGTGGACTAAGGATTGGGTCCTTACCCTCGGAGGCAGTGATGACTTGAGAGTGGAAGGATATAGCGATGCTAGCTTCCAGACTGATAGGGATAATTTCCGCTCTCAGTCAGGCTGGGTCTTTATCCTAAATGGAGGGGTAATTACTTGGAAAAGTTCCAAGCAGGAGACAGTAGCTGATTCTACTTGTGAATCAGAGTACATAGCAGCAAGTGAAGCAGCTAAGGAGGCGATATGGCTAAAGAACTTCATCGGTGACCTTGGAGTTGTACCTGCTATAAAGGAGCCAATGGAAATTTTCTGTGACAGCGAAAGTGCGGTTGCTTTGGCTAAGGAACCGAGAGATCACGGGAGATCTAGGCACATTGACAGAAAATACCATTTCATCAGACATCGAAAAGAAGAAGGACTCCTCGTGGCTAAGAGGGTATCATCAGATGAGAACCCGGCAGATCCCCTCACGAAGGGACTGAGCAGAGTTAAGCATTTACAGCATGCGAGGCGCATTGGGCAGAAGGATGGTATTAGTTTCAATAATTAGATTCCTGAAACTTGTAAAATGTAATTGACATTTGATGATAAATAAAAGTTGTTATTTATTTATGAGTAAGGTGTTACTATCTTGTGTTGATTGTTTACTATGTTTCAATTTTGCATGTTTTTACTTCCAGAATAATTATGTTATTATTCAAACCATCCACAGTCAGTCAAACTTTGGAAGTAAGTATTGATTTAAGACTGTCATGAATTTGGCTTGTATGATTTGTCTAAAAGTGCTTTGGACAATGCAATGGTTGCTACAACATTCATGAGTACTCATAAGGGCTGAGTATTGGATCCAACCCACGCTCACTTGCATCACTTCATGGAATTTATCTCGAGTGATCGTGAGACAGTAATATCATATAAATCTTCAAACCTAGAGATATGAGTTGTTGACTATGAGTTGGTTATTCATTGATTGCACGAAAACGCATTGGTGACTCGATGTCATAAAACGTGCCTTTGTGAATAATTCAACAAGTAGTTAGTACAAGCATATCAGTCGAAGTTTATCTGTTCCTTCTAGAAATAGAAGCGATATATGGGCCCCTCGATGATTTGGTTTTGACTTATGTACCGGGCCCGGTCAGAACCTAATTGATGTGTTCAATTTAGTTCTATGTCGAAACAAATCAGAGATCGAGAAACAAATGCTGGACAATAAGTAAGACCATGTTCCATGTGTTTGTCCGGCTGATATCATGAGAACAGAGGATTATATGATCACTTATCTTAAATGGCGTATCATCATCATCTCAGTTCCGAGAGACTTTGAAAGAGCTACGATTGCTAGTCGGATTTTGAAGTCATATTTGCAAATATAGTTATTAGACTTATCCAAGTGGGAGACTATTGGATATAGTGTCTAAGTCCATAACTTTATTTGGTATGTACTTGACCCGACCCGGCATGGTCCATTTGGGTTGCATGGCATTGCAATACTTGGATAGACTAAATGAGAGAATAAGGCACTTATGATTATTAATATATTATAAGTTCTAATATATTAATAATAGTATTATTTAATTAGTATTGGTCAAGTATTAATCTAGTATTAATTTGGTGATCAAAGTGAGACTAATTAAATATATAGGGTTGATTATGACAATCATCAATTCTTTTATGGTGGATTAATGATCCATGGTTTATGGGTTTGGTTATAACCATATGGAGCTCCATGGATAGTCCATGGGAGTTACAAACCCATGGGTCATGAGAAATCAAGAGTCATGACAGTTAAGGGCATTCATGTGTAAACCCTAATTGTGACAACACTATAAAAGGAACCCTATGGCTAGCAAAATCGTGACCTAGTGGACCTAGTGGACCTAGTGGACCTAGTGTTACTAGAGAGGGCATAACCGATTTTGAGTGCTAGAAGTATTATCTCAAGTTATTCCAAGTCTTGTGGTGTTGTGTGAAGCATTTGAGGCACAACATTTGGGGTGCTAGGCTCACAAAGTCTTGAAGGAATCCAAGCAACAACAAGGTATGTATTTCTACTAGTTTTTATGTTTTATGTAATCCCCATGCCATGCTAGTTAGGAAATAACCTTGAAAAAGAAATTTGCATGTATATAGCGAAAACATAGATTCAAGGTTATTAGGGTTGCATGTACACTTAGGAAGTGTTAGAATGCTCAAAACCCATCAGAATCATCACAAACCAGACCATCAGTCTTAGAGTTAGAAACAGAAACGTCATTGTTTGAAACAGAAACATCAGATTTTGAAACAATATTATTATTAGAAACACTCTCTCCTGCTACTTGCTTGCCATGACTTAATGGTGAATCTGCAAAGGACGTGGAAATTTGAGTATCCTTTTCCCTAGCACTACTCTCCGACACAGGTAAAATAGGTTTGCCATACACAAGATACTATTCTCGGTCTATTTCTTCCTGGTTGATAGGGATAGCAAAATAATTATGATTAAAAAGAGGAGGGATGCTATCATACCCTAGACCTACGTGCTTTTTATCTTTCCATTTCATTTGTTTCTCTATCATGGTTTCAACTTTCTCACTCGACACATCGAACTTTTTGAAATTGAAATCAGTATTTTCAAATCAAATTTTTAATGTGTCTAGCTCGTCAGTCACGGTGGCAAGTTGTTTCTTGATAAAGTTATAGTTCTCACACTTATTTCTATACTCTTCCTGTAATTTCCTAAAGTCCTTAGTCTTGGTCTCTAATTGTTCTTTTAAAGGTCTTTGGCTCTACCTAAGGTTATATCCATCGTACTTTAGGTCCTCGTTCTCTCTATGCAATAATTCGATTTGCTCACATAAAAATTTAACAATATCAATGCATGTTTGAGAACAGGAAATTTGACTGACCTCTTTCTTCTCAGGCTCAGGGGTAGTGGTTACCATAAAGGCAAAATGTAACTCCATCATCTCTTCTTCTAGATCCATTTCAACTTTCTCCTCAGGGGTGTCACTGATCTGGGCCAAATGAGCATTTTCAGGTCCTGAAATGTTTAGGGCCTGAATTTGATCCTGTGACAACCAAATTTTTTTTGCCTTGTAAGTCCAGCCATTCAATTCAACCGAGAGTCAGACTCGTTTTTCCTATCAATTAGAAAGGTTAAAGATCATTTTAAGGGTTCTAAGCTCAGTACATTCAAGCATTGGGTATATGATTGAATTGCTTAGGTTCTTCGCGCTGAAATCAAGTCGAACACTCCAACAAAGGGAGTGTACGGCCGTACACATGGGTTTACGGCAGTACACCCATGTTGACCGTACATCCACCCCCATATTTAGAGTATCCCTTCGTTTCTAGTCATTTCTCACACTTCCAAGGCTAGAAAATCGATTCTCTCTCAAGTATCATCGAGTTCTTCATCCTAAATCTTCAAAAACGTAAGTGATTCTTCCATCTTTGAGTTGTTATACTTCTTAATCATGTATCATCATTTGATTTCATCCATGAAAATCATCTTTTTGGGTAGATCTTCAAGATCTTCATCTTTCACCAAGAACACCAAGAACATACACTTGTTCTTGGTGGTTGTGAACACCCTTTTGAGCCTCCAAAGTGTAAGTATCCTTTCCCTATGCTTAGTACATGTTAGAAACTCATGTTAAACATCCTAGAATCGAAATTTAACTGGAACCAAAGGAGTGTATGGCCGTACACCCATGTGTGTCCGTACACCACTCAAAACACCCCAATTAAATTCTAGTTAATATTCTTGTTGACCAATAGTCCCACAAGTTTCCCTATCATTCAAACACCCTCTTGTGCATATTTTACCATGACTGTATGGCCGTACACTCCATGGTCGTACACTCCTCTTTGTGGTCGTACACACCCATTAAATTAATCACATGTGATTCTAACACTTGGTCCAAATGTTTCCTAGTCCCTAAGCGTGCTTCCTAGCATGTAGATGCTTCTAAACACAATATTAATGTCAATATATGCCTTTATATGTCATTTAGGACTTGTTAGTGTCTTGAGACTTTATTCGTGGAACTTCTCATCCTTACGCGCATATTCGTTTGAATCACCCACATAAGATGAGTTCATACCCCTATAATCAATCTTTTAACTATTTTAAATGCTTTTAAGGGGGGGGGGGATTACAAGTTGAACACAATGATAATTTTGTAAATATTGTGCTATAAACATCATTTTAACAGATTGCTTATGTATTTATAAGTGATCAAAATATTTCAAAAACTCTTTTTAAGTTATGTTACTTTATAGTTTACAAAACTCCGTTTTTAAGGTAAAATCATAACTTAGTAGATAAATGAGTCTTTTCTTCTAGTCAGTAACAGTTCAAGTAAACATACTAGTAAACTATAATAGGTATAGTTTAGGAGTTCATTATACTATAATGAGAAATAGGGAGGAACCTACTATACACTATACAAAGAGAACATACAATACACTAGAACAGAGAGAACATTGAATACTAATACAAGAATACTATAACATTAATGTGAGCCACTACTTCACGGCTTAGCAATATACTTGCTAGGTTTCATTTTGTAACCAGAGTCTCTTGGAGGGAGAGCATGAGTTTGTGTATAGATCTATACGGGATTTACACCCCACACCTTGCTGCTAGCTACAGTGGGACTTGCAAGTCTACGGGTGACAAATGTCACATCACTTTCGGCGCCATTAGGTCGTCATGGTAAATCACGTGTCATATCAGTATGGTTATAATCACATCACATTTCAATCTTAATTAACAAACTGGTTTTAAGGTAGTTAGTGCTTCAGTAGGCACTTTTAAAAACATTACTGAAAACTTACATCATCTCAAAAGACAAACAGAACAGTCGAGTCTTAGTACATTCAGTAGAAAGGGGCCTATAATGCTAGCTTTATGATTCCTTAGTTTATACATCTGGGATATATATTAATCAGATCCGACAGGTAGTAGGATGTGTGCTTTCCACTCCATTTCCTGTTCCTTGTTTTGTTGTGGGCTTAGAGCAGATTTACCCAGCCTACTATCTACCCGATCTTAGCTATATATATATATATATATATATATATATATATATATATATATATATATATATATATATATATATATATATATATATATATTCCGTATACAACAAGTAATCATAAGGAGTACCAAGTATGGGCCAGGTTATAATATACAAATTCAATACACCGTTTTCTAGTACACTTTCAATTAGAACATTTGGTAGACAAAAATAGAAACTTACCAGTAAGGGGTTTAATCCATTTTATTAAACCAGTATAATTTAAAGGACCTTAGGTGGTCAATTCTATAACACCTTAGTTTATACATCAGGGTTATATGTAATTAATATCTGATAGGTAGTTGGATGTGTGATTTCCGCCTTACTTCCTGTTCCTTGTTTCGTTGTGGACTTAGGGCGGATTCACACAATTAACTATCCATTCCATATTAGATTATATATAGCTAGTATAAACTAAGTGATTATAGAAGGAACCATTGTGGTTACCATTTTTACTAAAAGAAATAAGGGTTTTCTTAAAGAATGTTTTCATCAAATATAAAGGAACTATTACAGTTAACTCCGTGAGTACCAAGTGAATACGCCAGGGTTATATACAACGATGATCTAACAAACAATGGGATGTGTGCCTTTCGCCTCATTCCCTGTTCCTTGTTTGGTTGTGGGCTTAAGGCAGATACACACATTCGATTGTTTGTTTACTTTCGGTTTTATATAACTTGTATCCATTTAGTACTCATAGAAAGGATTGTGGAGTCATTTTTACTTAACTTTCATCATATCAGAAGATATAGTATCTTTTGGAGGAACAAGCGAACTTTTCTAAAAAGAACTTACAACTTCCTTACATCACTAAAATTTTATGAACTCACCAGCTTAAATGCTGATCTACTCTTTCAAAATAACTTGTATTCTCAGGAAACTAGTAGACATGTATGCGCTCTGGGATTCAGAAGATGGAGCATAGTAGCTTCATGTCTTGTGTTGTTATTTACTTTTGGATTCGATCTTTTGTGAATCACTACTTGTAAACACTTTAATATTAATACAATGGTTGTTTGTTACTATGATTTCTATGATACATGTGTTGTGATACTAAACATGATGTTCTCCAGCCCCAAACGTTTCCGTTGTTCCGGTTTGGGGGTGTGACAGATTGGCATCAGAGCATTGTTTATAGTGAACTAAATATATCAACCGATAAATGATATAAAACTATGAATACAATAGGGCCTAAGTGCTCTAAAAAATAATATATTTTAAGAATATAACAATACTTTATAAAAGTATACATACATGCTTATTCATATATACATACTAGAACAAGTATCACAAGAAGAACAGAACAGAAGTATTTAAAGGTTGAACACTGCGGTCAAACCTGGACAGTTATGTAATCATATCTGGGATCAATATAGCCTGATCAACTATATTCATTTGAGATATGACCGACATGTGTTTGGGAATGATGTGGTGTTGCAACAGTCTTAAAACTTACCTAACACTATTCAAGGGATTTCTAGATCAGAACAAAAAGTTAGAATACTATGGGTGTATTTTATGATTCTATAAGACAACAACAAATTTAAAACATACCAAGTACATTATATTAAAATACTATAGGAGTATTTTAGGCACTATACAAATAACTTATGTGATAATTTAAAGATCCTTCTGGTAGGTCTATGATTTCGGAGTTTATACTTCAAAGGTTTTACAAACTTGAGATTTTATAGACTTAGAATTTGTGATCTATGCTTCACTACCTGTTCCTTGTTTGGTTGTGGTTTTGGAGTAGGATCACTTATTCGAAGGTCTATTTAATCTTAAATTATATACAACTCGTATACATTGCACAATTATAGAAGGACCCAGTAAGGATCACCCCATAATGTTACCCTTAATCTCATAGATTCTTTAGACACTTCCATTCTCGCACGACAAACCCAGATAGGTGTAACCACTCCGTCATAGAAGTCAATAGAGGAGACAATGAGAAACAAGCGGAGATTTCCAACAAGTGATTAGCCAGAGAAACTAAAACGTCTTACGCGTCACACTAATAAACAATTACCTTACTTGACTTAGTGAGCTAGTGGATACACTACTCACACTATGCGTTATAATTATTTCTTTTAAGGCAACCAGTATCAGTTATTCAATTCACAGAGATTCATTCGACGATAGCCACTTCTGATTCATAAAGTTTATTTTATATAGACTCTTTTATGAATTGTTTCCAGAACCCAACGAAAGTCCGAACCAGATACATTCAGAACTAGGATAACTTAGTATTTCAGCTTTCGGCTTATATCCACTGCTATAGACTTATTCACGTCTCATATTTGTATTCTTTTAGCAAAGATGCCTCCTCGCAGATCAAACAGACGCACTACTCCGATAACTCCAACTCAACTGCCACTACCTCCTCCACAGTTCGACCCTGCTGCTCTCCAAGCAGCGATATCAGCCGCAGTGGCAGCTGCTCTATCTCACATCAGCAAAAGTGGTACCTAAGGAACTGGTAGCGGTACCCACTTAACAAACCTCGGAGTTACTCACGGACACCCAAGGGAGTGTTCGTACAAGGACTTCATGAACTGCAAACCCAAATCCTTTAATGGAAATGGGGGAGTCATTGCTTTGATGCGATGGTTCGAGAAAACAGATTCGGTCTTCGCAATATGTTCGTGCCTAGAGGGGAGCAAAGTTAAGTTTGCTGCATGCACCTTCTCCGACAGAGCCCTGACATGGTGGAATAGCCATGTTAAGTCACTGACCCTATCGGTGGCTAACTTAATAGTGATGGGTTTTCAGAGCATTCTAACACTCCTATGGTGTGCATGCAACCCTAGAAACCTTGGATCTATGTTTGACTATGATACATGCAAATAATTATTTTTCCAAGGTTCTTATCCTATCTAGCATGGCATGGGGAACTTGAATCAAATAAAGCTAGTAGAATTACTTACCTTGTGGTTGTAGTTGATTGCTTGGAGTTTTAGAGCCTAGCACCAATAGTGTGGATGCCTTAAATGGAAATCACAAATCACCACAAACTTGGAACTTTGAGAGAATAGTAATCACCTTCTTGAAATCGGCCCTCTTACTTTACTCACCACAACTCATGTGATTTCAAGAACCAAAGCCTCCTTTATATAGTGTGGTGGATTAGGGTTACATTCATGTAAACCCTAATACCCATGTCTTTTCATTTCCATGAGATCCATGGGTTAAAGCTCCATGGAGTATCCATGGACTTTCCATGCAAGCCTAGCCCATTCCAAATAAGCATTAGCCCACACTATATAAATACAAGAGCCCATATTTAATTAGTCATACTTTTGATCTCTAAATTAATTCTAGATTAATTATAGATCAATACTAATTAAATTATATGATTTTATATTAATATATTAGCACTTATAATATATTAATAAATCATAACTTATACTATTCTCAAACGATTATCCATAAATTGTTCGGGTGAAATGCAACCCAAATGGACCATGCCGGATCGGGTCAAGTACATACCAAATATAGTTATGGACTTAGACACTATATCCAACTATAGTTGCAAGTATGACTTCAGGAACCGATCAGCAATCGTAGCTCTTTAAACTCTGTTGAACTATGAAGCGCCATTTTAGATAAGTGATCATATAATCCTCTGTTCTAGATATCAGCCGGACAAATACATGGAACATGGTCTTGCTTATTGTCCAGCATTTGTTTCCCGATTTCCGATTTGTTTGACATAGAACTTAACTGAACACATCAATTTAGTTCTGACCGGGCCCGGTACATAGATCAAAACAAAATCATCGAGGGGCCCAGATATCGCTTCTAATCCTAGAAGGAACAGATAAACTTCGACTCATATGTTTGCTCTACTACTTGTTGAATTACACACAAAAGCACGGTTTATAACATCGAGTTACCAATGCATTTTCGTGCAATCAATGCATAACCAACTCATAGGCAACAAAACATATCTCTAGGTTTGAAGACTTATATCATATTACCGTCTCACGATCACTCGAGATAAATTCCATGAAGTGATACAAGTGAGCGTGGGTTGAATCCAATACTCAGAACTTATGAGCACTCATGAGTGTTGTAGCCCCGCTTTGTCTAACATCTTAGACCTCTACAAGCCAACCCATGACAGTCTTGATTCATATCCACTTCCAACATATGACCGACTGTGGAGAGTTTGAATAATATGATATAAACCATAACATAATTATTCTGGAAGTCAAAACATGCAAAAAGAAATAATAGTAAACGATTGACAAGAGATAGCAACACTTTACTCATAAATAACAGCTTTTATTTATCATCAAATGTCAATTACATTTTACAAATTTCAAGATTATCTAACTACTAAAACTAATATCATCCTTCAGCCCTATGCTCTGAGCATGCTGGAGATGCTTAGTCCGAGTCAGTCCCTTCGTGAGGGGATCTGCTGGGTTCTCATCCGATGATACCCTCTTTGCCACGAGGATTCCTTCTTCTACTCGATGTCTAATGAAGTGATATTTTCTGTCAATGTGTCTGGATCTCCCATGATCTCTTGGTTCCTTGTCTAAGGCAACCGCACTATTGCTGTCACAGAAAATCTCCATTGGCTCCTTTATAGCTGGTACAACTCCAAGGTCTCCGATGAAGTTCTTTAGCCATATAGCCTCCGTTGCTGCCTCACTTGCTGCTATATACTCTGATTCACAAGTGGAATCAGCCATTGTCTCCCGCTTGGAACTTTTCCAAGTAATTGCCCCTCCGTTTAGAGTAAAGACCCAGCCCGACTGAGAGCGGAAATTATCCCGGTCAGTCTGAAAGCTAGCATCACTGTACCCAACAACTCTCAAGTCCTCACTGCCACCGAGGGTAAGGACCCAGTCCTTAGTCCTCCGTAGGTACTTGAGGATATTCTTTACCGCAGTCCAGTGTGCCTTGCCAGGGTTCCCCTGATACCTGCTAACCATGCTCAAAGCAAAGGCTACATCAGGTCGAGTACACGTCATAGCATACATGATCGATCCTACAGCTGAAGCATAAGGTATTCGACTCATTTCTGCTATGTCAGCCTCAGTACTAGGGCTTTGTGTCTTACTCAATCTGGCGTTACTCTGGATGGGTAACTCTCCTTTCTTGGAGTTATGCATGTTGAACCTTTTCAACACTTTGTCCACATAGGTGCTTCGACTAAGTCCAATTAGTCTTTTACTCCTGTTTCTCAAAATCCTTATCCCTAGGATATAGGCAGCTTCTCCAAGGTCCTTCATAGCGTTACACTTCCCAAGCCAGGACTTTACTTCCTGCAGGGTTGGGATGTCATTTCCTATGAGTAGTATGTCATCCACATACAGTACCAAAAAGCTGACTATACTCCCACTAGCCTTGATATAGACACAAGATTCATCTTCACTCCTTGAAAAGCCAAATTCTTTGATTTTCTCATCAAAGAAAAGATTCCATCTGCGAGGTGCCTGTTTTAATCCATAAATGGATTCTCGAGCTTACACACTCTACTGGGGTACTCTGTACTGACAAAACCCTCTGGCTGAACCATGTAAACATCTTCAGCCAACTTTCCATTAAGGAAAGCGGTTTTGACATCCATTTGCCATATTTCATAATCATGAAATGCAGCAATGGCTAACAGAACCCTAATAGACTTAATCTTGGCCACTGGTGAAAAGGTCTCATCATAATCAACTCCCGGAGTTTGAGAATAACCCTTTGCAACCAGTCGTGCCTTATAAGTGTGTACATTACCATCCATGTCGGTCTTCTTCTTGAAGATCCATTTGCACCAAACTATCTTACGATCAGGTACATTGTCAACCAAGTTCCAAACTTGATTGTCATACATGGACTGTATCTCGATATCCATAGCCTTTTTCCATTTAGCAGCCTCAGGGCCTGCCATGGCTTCCGTGTAGCTGTTAGGCTCATCCAGATTTACCAGTGTGTTATCACTGATAAGTGTCTCACCTTCTGCAGTAATATGAAAACCATAATAATGCTCAGGTGCATTCCTAACTCTGGTGGAACGCCTCAGAGGTATAGATTCTTCAGTCGGCTCAACAGGAGTTTCCTCCTCAGGTTGAGGGCTAGGGTTTGAGGTTCCTTCACCACTTAACTCTTGAATTTCCTCAAGGTCAATTTGCATCCCACTGTCTCCTTGGCTCATGAATTCTCTCTCTCGAAAGAATCCTCTTCTTGCTACAAAGACCACATTATCACTGGGTCTGTAGAAGATGTAACCAAAGGATTTCTGTGGGTAGCCGATGAAAATACACCTTTCGCTTCGGGGTTCGAGCTTATCGTGAGTCTCGCGTCTCACGAAAGCCTCGCAACCCCAAATCTTGATGTGGTCTAGATTGGGAACTTTTCCAGTCCACACCTCGTGAGGTGTTTTGGCAACCTTCTTTGTAGGGACTAGATTAAGGATATGGGCGGCAGTCTCTAAGGCATACCCCCAAAATGAGATTGGTAGCGAAGCTCGACTCATCATGGAACGAACCATGTCCAACAAGGTCCGATTGCGCCTCTCGGCTACACCATTCAACTGTGGTGTCCTAGGAGGTGTCAATTGTGAGACAATCCCGCATTCCTTAAGATAGTCAAGGAACTCAGTACTAAGATACTCACCACCACGATCGGATCGAAGCATCTTAATGTTCCTGCCCAACTGATTCTCCACTTCTTGCTTAAACTCTTTGAATTTCTCAAAGGTTTCTGACTTATGCTTGATTAGGTAGACATATCCATATCTACTAAAATCATCAGTAAAAGTCACATAGAACCGATTAGCATCTCTTGTGGCGGTTCTAAAGGGTCCACACACATCCGTGTGTATGAGGTCGAACAAACCTTCACCCCTAGCATAAGTGCCAGTAAAAGGTGACTTTGTCATTTTACCAAGCAAACAAGATTCACAACTATCATCTGACTTTATGTCAAATGACTCCAAGACTCCATCCTTTTGGAGTTGGCCTATGTGTTTCTTGCTTACATGTCCAAGACGACAATGCCATAAGGATGCTTTATCTAAGCTAGTGGAAGAGTTAATACACAATACATTATTTCCTAGATTATCTACAACAGATACAGTTTCATACACGCCATCACAAGGTAATGCTTTAAAATAAAGAACATTATTAAAGAAAGCATCAATACTACCATTATTATTATCAAAATAAAAGGTAAAACCTTGTTTATACAATGCATGAAAGGAAATAACATTTCTTGCCATTTCTGGCGAATAATAACATTTATTCAAATCTAATGTAAACCCACTATTTAGCACTAAGGAATAAACTCCTATCTTGGTGACAGGTGAAGCTTTCCTGTTTCCCATGATCAAGTTTATCTTTCCCTGCTCCACATTCTCACTTCTTTTTAGTCCCTGCAAATCACAACATATGTGAATACCACAACCTGTATCAAGGACCCAAGACTTAGAATGAGGTGAGTTATTAGACAATATAGTGTATATACCTGCATGGATGGGTTTTACTTTCCCATCCTTCAAATCTTGCTGGTACTTTGGGCAGTTTCGCTTCCAGTGCGACTTTTCATGGAAATAGAAGCATTCAGCCTCATTAGGGTTAGCAGAAGGAGTGACAAAACCTTTCATGGTTTTGCTTGAAGAGGAGCCTTCAAGGGTCTTACCCTTGGTACCCTTAGAAGGGTTCTTTCTCTTCTTCCCTTTGCCATGCCCGATTGCCAAGACATTGGCCGCAGTTGGAGTAGGAGTAGGAGTAGTAACAACCGACTTACCCTTTAGACCACTTTCGGCGGTCTTCAAGAGTCCTTGAAGTTTGCTGAGGGTGACTTCTTCCTTGTTCATGTGATATGTCATGCGGAATTGATCATAACACGATGGCAAGGAGTGTAAAATGATGTCTATTGCTAACTCCTCAGGGAAGTTCACATTCAGCTTCAGTAAACCGCCCACATACCTTTGCATTTTCTGCATGTGGCCCGTGATGGGTTCACCATCCTTCATTCGGGTTGTTATCATGGATGAGATTATTTCATATCGCTCTTGACGAGCACTTTGATGGCAGCGGTCCATCAAGTCCTGGTGCATCTCAAAAGGATAATAGTCCTCATAGGACTTTTGGAGCTCGGCTGTCATGGTGGCCATCATGATGCATGCCACTTTTGTAGCATCTCTTTCATGTACCTGATATTCAGCAAGCTCTTCAGGAGTAGCAGTTGGCTTGGGTACCTTCAACTCCTTGTCGAGAACATATTCTTTGTTCTCATACCGAGTGACCATCCTGATGTTTCTGATCCAATCTGTAAAGTTGGACCCATCAAAGATGACTCTCCCACAAAGATTCATGAGAGAGAAGGAGCTAGTAGGGTTTGAGCCAGAAGCATTGTTATTGGAAGACATCTGAAAAGAAGAGGGAATAGATTAGATTAGATATAGAGATAGTCCTTAACAAAACACCCAAATGTAATATTAAGGCTAGGACCCAACACAATATTTTATAACTTAGAAGAGGGATGCCGTAATCTAAGCTATAAGATATTTGAAGGTAGGTGAATGACGATTCACCAATTTCCACCATGAAAAACGAAATATTTAATTAGGTTTTAATTGGTTTAGAAACTCCTAGATTCTTTGAGATTCATTGAACTTTCTTCAATGGCATGTTTCAATCTCGAGTGTGCCCTTCAAGTTTTGTGACTGGGATGCCGAGGATCACAAAACAAGGTGTGAAGTAACCATGCAAATTACTTGGTACCCTTAATGTATTACCCCTCAATCGATGTGCCGGTTAACCACACACGCTCCATCGATACTATGATAAACATTAAGTCACCCTTTACCTACCTTGTTAAGTTCAAGTTAGTGTGCTAGTTAACCACACACGCTCCACTAACGACTTAAACAAAGTGTAAAGTGTAATTTCATGGATTTGCACCTTATTCACATTTTCCTAAAATAACTAAGATTGGGAATTCAATAAAGTTTAGTTACTTTAGTATTATCATTATACTTTTAATGAGAATTTATAAGTCATTGTCCTACCCGTTCGGCTAACGACCCTCCACCGATCAAGGAAGCGGTGGGTGAGAGTGGACACCCATTAAGTTGCCATTTTATAGGCAACAACCTTATACCCCCCTTATAGACCGGCTTCGTGAATGAGGCGTACTAGCAGTAAGACGACTTGATCTTATACATATATAAATATTATTAAACTTATAATATTATAAAGCATAAGGGTTGAATTTAACTTTTAAAATTCTAGGGATGGGAACTAAAGTTTTAATATGACTTTACATGTTCCAAAACTTGAGGGCAAGTTTTGTAAACTTTCAAAACTTTTCATTTCTCATAACTTATGAGTTAATGGTTATTAAAAATGAAGACTCTTCATTTTTTGTAACATATGTGTTCTTTTAATGGTTATTTATAAATGTAAATTTTGGTTATCCATAACTTAAGAACTAGTTATGGACTCCATTAAAACACATAAAGATCAAGAATTAATCTAATCAATTATTAGCACATAATTTCTATGATCTTCTAAACTCATATGTTTATGAATGTTCATATCAAAAATTTCAAGAATCGTAAGAACATATACAAAACTTGAAATTTTGATACGAGCTTCTGAACAAAACTTCGATTTTCAAGTTTTTTTTTTTTTTTTTTTTTTTTTGCATCAAGTATCAAATAAACAAACCAGGCTCTGATACCACTGATGGGTTTTCAGAGCATTCTAACACTCATATGGTGTACATGCAACCCTAGAAACCTTGGATCTATGTTTGACTATGATACATGCAAATAATTATTTTTCCAAGGTTCTTATCCTATCTAGCATGGCATGGGGAACTTGAATCAAATAAAGCTAGTAGAATTACTTACCTTGTAGTTGTAGTTGATTGCTTGGAGTTTTAGAGCCTAGCACCAATAGTGTGGATGCCTCAAATGGAAATCACAAATCACCACAAACTTGGAACTTTGAGAGAATAGTAATCACCTTCTTGAAATCGGCCCTCTTACTTTACTCACCACAACTCATGTGATTTCAAGAACCAAAGCCTCCTTTATATAGTGTGGTGGATTAGGGTTACATTCATGTAAACCCTAATACCCATGTCTTTTCATTTCCATGAGATCCATGGGTTAAAGCTCCATGGAGTATCCATGGAGTATCCATGGAGTTTCCATGTAAGCCTAGCCCATTCCAAATAAGCATTAGCCTACACTATATAAATACAAGAGCCCGTATTTAATTAGTCATACTTTTGATCTCTAAATTAATTCTAGATTAATTACAGATCAATACTAATTAAATAATATGATTTTATATTAATATATTAGGACTTATAATATATTAATAAATCATAACTTATACTATTCTCAAACGATTATCCATAAATTGTTCGGGTGAAGTGCAACCCAAATGGACCATGCCAGGTCGGGTCAAGTACATACCAAATATAGTTATGGACTTAGACACTATATCCAACAAATAGGTTGGGAGAACCTGAAGGAAATGATGTTGGAAGAATACTGCCCTAGGGGCGAAGTTCAAAAGCTAGAACAAGAACTACGGGAGCATACCATGGTCGGCTCGGACATAGTGACCTACACTGACAGGTTTAGCGACCTGGCAGCACTGTGTCCCGGGATGGTTAACACATAAAGTAAGAAGATAGAAAGGTATATCTGGGGTTCATCTACCCCGATTCAATAAAATGTGTTGTCTTCTAACCCAACTACATTTAATAGTGCCAAACGCCTGGCCCAATGACTCATTGACCATGGAGTACGCCATGGCGTGATGATCCCCGTTCCCGAGCCATCGAAGGGAGGGGACTATAAACGAAAGTCGGGGAAAAAGTGGAAGGAGCGAACAACATAGGAACCCCCGCAGGAGCAACAAACGAGTACTATATACGCTGCCACAACACCTGCTACTCCGACATCTGCCAGTCGATATGCTGGAACTCTCCCAAAGTGTGGAAAGTGAAACTATCACCACACTGGAGTATGTCAGGAAATGCAGTGCCTGAACTACCACAGAAAGGGACACACAGTCCGTTTCTGCAGGGCACCAGCTCAACCGATCTCCCAAGTCCCCGGTGTTGAAGAAAACCAAATTTGCTATGGTTGTGGTGAAAATGGACACTATAGGAGGGACTGCCCGATAACAAAGAACTCAGGAGCGGATGGACTAATTCTGATGATCACCGCAGGAGAATCTACCCCGGAGTCGCCAGCGAGCAGCGGTACGTCTTCAAAATAATAATTACTTTAAAAATTAATTTATATTTATATAAGATTAAAACTTGGGGAAAACATTTAAAAGTAATTGTAAATAACTCACTTTTCGGAACAAGTCACAGTATTCAACAGAACTAAAAGATCCGTTCAGAGAAGCTATGATGGCTTAGTATGTACATCAGGGTTGTGCATAGCTAAGATTTTGCAGACTTAGGGTGAGTGATTCCGCCTTAATTCCTGTTCCTTGTTTGGTTCTGGATTTGGGGCAGAGTTACTTAGTCGACCGTCTTATTCATCTTAATTATACATAACTTGTATATGTCATGCGATCATAGTGGTACCGAGGAGGATCATAATATAGAGTATCAACACTATATCAAAACACTGCACTATTAGTACTCTCTTATCGCGGTATGATTTGTGGCAGTGTTAATATCAAGGGGAAAACAGAAAGCACTAGAACACTTACACAAGAGTACATTGTCGAGCACACTAGGGATACATCATCGTATAACAGATGTTTCTTTCAAATCGGCCAAACTTTTGTTCAGCAAAGAGTCTGTTACTATCATTCGTCATGAATTGGCGTGGTCCTCACCATACAAAGTTCATATGTTTCTATCGCCTTGACCGTCAAATTCACGAAACCCTCATCATTTATAATGACAACCTAACCTAGACCTCGGAATCGTCTACCTCGTATTCTAAACCCCGAAGTACTCATGCGAAGGGTACTTTGCCCTCCGAACCCTTGCCGCCGTACATTCAGCAGACCTTCCCGAACTACCACTCATCCAACAGATCATGTTCAAGCACAGAGGCTAAGGACGAATACAGCCCACCTATCACTAATAAGTGTATATGCTAGAGTGGTATATAATCATGATTATATAGATTTAGTATGTGTGTTTCCTCCCTATCTCCTGTTCCTTGTTTTGGTTGTGGACCTGGGGCAGAGTCGTACATCCGACCGTCCTACTAATCTTAATTATATACGACTTGTATACACAAGGTAATGATAGATGGACCAGGTATGAATCCGATCATAGACATTAGGGCAAATTTGCCAGGTCTACGAGTGGGTATTCTGCCAATCAGAGGAGCACAACCCCAGTAGTACTGCTAAGAAAGCTAATTTCGGGACGAAATTCCATCTAATGGGGGGATGATGTGACAACCCGCAAATTTTTTCCTTGTAAGTCCAGCCATTCAATTCAACCGAGAATCAGACTCATTTCTGCTATCAATTAGCATGGTTAAGGATCATTTTAAAGGTTCTAAGCTCAGTACATTCAAGCATTGGGTATAGGATTGAATTGCTTAGGTTCTTCGCGTTGAAATCAAGCCGAACACTCCAATAAAGGGAGTGCACGGCCGTACACATGGGTGTACGACCGTACACCCATGTTGACCATACACCCACCCCCATATGTAGAGTATCCCTTCATTTTTAGTCATTTCTCACACTTCCAAGGCTAGAAAATCGATTCTCTCTCAATTATCATCGAGTTCTTCATCCTAGATCTTCAAAAACGTAAGTGATTTTTCCATCTTTGAGTTGTTATCCTTCTTAATCATATATCATCCTCTGATTTCATCCATGAAAATCATATTTTTGGGTAGATCTTTAAGATCTTCATCTTTCACCAAGAACACCAAGAACACACACTTGTTCTTGGTGGCTATGAACACCCTTTTGAGCCTCTAAAGTGTAAGTATCATTTCCCTATGCTTAGTACATGTTAGATACTCATGTTAAACATCCTAGAATCGACATTTAACTAGAACCAAAGGAGTGTACGACCGTACACCCATGTGTGGCCGTACACCCCTCAAAACACCCCAAAAGGGCCTCCAAAGTGAGAATCTAGTTCCTATTCTAGTTGAGCAATAGTCCCACAAGCTTCCCTATCATTCAAACACCCTCTTGTGCACATTTTACCATGAGTGTATGGCCGTACACTCCATGGCTATACACCCATGGCCGTACACTCCTCTTTGTTGCCGTACACACCGATTAAATGAATCACATGTGATTCTAACACTTGGTCCAAATGTTTCCTAGTCCCTAAGCGTGCTTCCTTGCATGTAGATGCTTCTAAACACTATATTCATGCAAATATATTCCTTTATATATCATTTAGGACTTGTTAGTGTCTCGAGACTTCATTCGTGGAACTTCTCATACTTACGCGCATATTCGTTTGAATCACCCACATAAGGTGAGTTCATACCCCTATAATCAATCTTTTAACTATTTTAAATGCTTTTAAGGGGGGGAATACAAGTTGAACACAATGATAATTGTGTAAATTTTTTACTATAAACATCATTTAAACAGATTGCTTATGTATTTATAAGTGATCAAAACATTTCAAAAACTCTTTTTAAGTTATGTTACTTTATAGTTTACAAAACTCCGTTTTTAAGGTACAATCATAACTTAGTAGATAAATGAGTCTTTTCTTCAAGTCAGTATCAGTTCAAGTAAACATACTAGTAAACTATAATAGGTATAGTTTAGCACTTCAACCATACTATAATGAGAAACAGGGAGGAACATACTATAATGAGAAACACGGAGGAACATACTATAATGAGAAACATGGAGGAAACTACTATACACTATACAAAGAGAACATACAATACACCATAACAGAGAGAACATACAATACTAATACATGAATACTATAACATTAATGTGAGCCACTACTTCACGACTTAGCAATATACTTGCTAGGTTGCATTTTGTAACCAGAGTCTCTTGGAGGGAGAGCATGAGTTTGTGTATAGATCTATACGAGATTTACACCCCACACCTTGCTGCTAGCTACAGTGGGACTTGCAAGTCTACGGGTGACAAATGTCACATCAGTTTCGGCGCCATTAGGTCGCCATGGTAAATCACGTGTCATATCAGTATGGTTATAATCACATCACATTTCAATCTTAATTAACAAACTGGTTTTAAGGTAGTTAGTGCTTCAGTAGGCACTTTTAAAAACATTACTGAAAACTTACATCATCTCAAAAGACAAACAGAACAGCCGAGTCTTAGTACATTCAGTAGAAAGGGGCCTATTATCCTAGCTTTATGATTCCTTAGTTTATACATCTGGGATATATATTAATCGGATCCGACAGGTAGTAGGATGTGTGCTTTCCACTCCATTTCCTGTTCCTTGTTTTGTTGTGGGCTTAGAGCAGATTTACCCAGCCTACTATCTACCTGATCTTATATATATATATATATATATATATATATATATATTCCGTATACACCAAGTAATCATAAGGAGTACCAGGTATGGGCCAGGTCATAGTATACAAATTCAATACACCGTTTTCTAGTACAAAACATACTTTTCAATTAAAACGTTTGGTAGACAAAACTAGAAACTTACCAGTAAGTTGGTTAATTCATTTTATTAAACCAGCATAATTTAAAGGACCTTAGGTGGTCAATTCTATAATACCTTAGTTTATACATTAGGGTTATATGTAATTAATATCCGATAGGTAGTTGGATGTGTGATTTCCGCCTTACTTCCTGTTCCTTGTTTGGTTGTGGACTTAGGGCAGATTCACACAATTAACTATCCATTCAATATTAGATTATATATAGCTAGTATAAACTAAGTGATTATAGAAGGAACCATTGTGGTTACCATTTTTACTAAAAGAAATAAGGGTTTTCTTAAAGAATGTTTTCATCAAATATAAAGAACTATTGTAGTTAACTCCATGAGTACCAAGTGAATTCGCCAGGGTTATATACAACAATGATCTAACAAACACTGGGATGTGTGCCTTTCGCCTCATTCCCTGTTCCTTGTTTTGTTGTGGGCTTCGGGCAGATACACACAATCGATTGTTTGTTTACTCTGGGTTTTATATAACTTGTATCCATTTAGTACTCATAGAAAGGATTGTAGAGTCATTTTTACTTAACTTTCATCATATCAGAAGATATAGGATCTTCTGGAGGAACAGGCGAACTTTTCTAAAAAGAACTTACAACTTACTTACATCACTAAAATCTTATGAACTCACCAGCTTAAATGCTGATCTACTCTTTCAAAATAACTTGTATTCTCAGCAAACTAGTAGACAGGTATGCACTCTGGGATTCAGAAGATGGAGCATAGTAACTTCATGTCTTGTTTTGTTATTTACTTTTGGATTCGATCTTTTGTGAATCACTACTTGTAAACACTTTAATATTAATACAATGGTTGTTTGTTACTATGATTTCTATGATACATGTGTTGTGATAATAATCATGGCGTCCTCCGCCCGCGAACGTTTCCGCCGTTCCGGTTTGGGGGTGTAACAGATCCTCCCAATCAAATGACTAAGCTACCACTGCCAGGGTTGCAGTATCGTTGTTAGTAGTAGCTCACCTGTTGTTTCCCACTTGCACCATAGTCCTTTCATGATTCATTCTTCTATCAGGTTTCGGACAGTCACGAGCAAAATGACTAGGCTCGTGACAGTTAAAGCATCGCAACTTTCCGTTGTTGAATCCAACTTTCTTCTCTGCATTCATTCCCTAATTATTCTTTCCAGTTTTCTTTGCAAATTGTTTGGCCCTAAACACTGCCATTGCGATTTGCCATGTAATGTCCATTTCTTCTACATCCTCTGGGTGAATCTGATCAAGATCGGTGAAAGAAATCTGAGGAGGCAATTCTGCAGCCACAAAGGCATTGTAGGAATTTTCCAGCCCAGAGTCTAGGGCCATGTTCTATGCGGCTTCTTTGGGAGCAGAAATTGTAACAGAGGCTTTTGAAGAGGAGGTTGCATGTGGATAAGGCATGGATGGTAGAACAACCTGGGATGGTAGTTGTGAAACAGCAAAAGGCATGGATGGTGGAACAACCTGGGATAGTGGTTGTGAAACAACAAAAGCTGATTTTGTGGAGTAGTAAAGGATGAAAATGCATTGTTTGATGAAGTCCCAAGATTTGCAGTAGAATAGCAGTTCACTTGGTTAATTTCTCTTTGCTTGTCATCAAGATCACAAGCTTTAATGATTGCCATTGTTTCCGCAAGACTGAGTCAGTTGAGATCCTTTGTCTTCTTGATAAAGAGACATTCATGTCCCATGACTTTGGGAGAGAGTTCAACAGCTTATTGTTAATCTATGATCTTGGCACTGAAATTTCAGCAGAACTCATCTCAGTGGTAAGTGTAATAAATCGCTGTAGTTGAGCTTCCAATGATTCTCCAAGAATATGATTAAACATGTCGAACTTTTGTGTGAGCATGTCTTGACAACTTTGCTTCATATCTTCATTTCCCTCGTAAACTTCAATTAACACTTCCCATAGACCTTTGGCTGAGTCATACTCACGAAATCTGTGACAACCGTCAATTTTTGGTCAAGTCAAAGTCAACCAAAGTCAACAAGTCAAACCAGTCAACTCATCTAACCCTTGTATATTAGGGTTTCCATTATGATTCTTATTGTACAACTCGCAATCTTAATACAAAGTATCACTTAGAGTTTTCACGTGTTCGGAAATTCTAAACCCTAATCAGGGTAAGTGATGAATCTACTTGATAAAACATTATTTCATACCCCTCGGGAGCGTATAACAATCATTACGAGGCTTAACGGGGTGTACGAACCTTGCGTTACGAAGCCAAACACTCAAAAAGGTCACAAACATAGTCTCTCTCAACTTCTTTCACTCTATCTCTCTCTACCTCAAATCTCTCCTAAATATCTCCAAGTATGTGAAATCTCTCCCAAATCTCTCTAAGTATGAGAAATCTCTCCAAGTAAGTTAAATATCTCCCAAATCTCTCTAAGTATGAGAAATCTCTCTCTATCAAAAATCTCTCCCAAATCTCTCTTAAAACTTCTTTCAACTTTTTATAATCATTCGGGTCATCCCGACACTTAACTTGGTGAAAAACCGCTCGAAACGGGAAGAAACTTTGAAAAATAGCCATATAGGGCCGAAGCCCCTATTAAGAACCGAAGCCTCCCTCTAGAACCGAACCCCCATAAGGAACCGAAACCTGCTGGGCCGAAACCACTTGGACCGAACCGAACCTCGAAAGAACGAAGGTCCCTTCGGACCGAAACCACCCTTCGCCCCATTTCGCCTTCGGGTCATCTCGCCTTCGGGCTATTTCGCTTCATGCACCTTCGGTTCATTTCGCTTCCGGACCACCTTCGGTCCTATCCTCACAATTAAACTTCGGTCCCAACCTCTAAGGGCTGAACCCTCGCACCTTCGGTCCCTATGCGAGCAACTTCGCTGTAAAGCCTTTTCTTCCCAGTTTTCGACTAGTTTGGCGTTTTAAGCCCCTTTTTGATTATTTTAACGCGGAATTTTCACCCAAAATTATATTTAAACATATAAAACCCCATATTTCATGATTTTATCACGTTTTGGGTATAATCCTTATCCAAGATTAGTGGGTAGGATATTTTAGGTAGAGTGTTGACTTTGCCTTAGTGTATGACACAAGCAACCACCCCATACACACTCTATGACCATCCCTTGTCCTTCCACCATACCTAGTCATTTCATTGTCCTTTTCCCACCATTTTCCGGCCACACTCTTAGTCAAAGGCTGGAAAAGCTCTTATCTCTCCTCTCATTTCTCTCATTCTCCACCAAAGAACAAACTCCATTCTCTCTCACTTCTCTCTCTAAATTTCGAGATTCCAAAGCTGATTTTCAAGTTCTTCATCTACTTTCGGTAAGTAATATTATCCTTCATATGATTATTCCACCTCTTTCTACTCAAATCATAGGTTTCTTACACAAACTTCATCATATTGTGTTAGAACTTCGAATCTTCAAGCAATCTCCTAAGTGTTCTTGAGTTGAACACTTCCTTTCCTCAACATCCATCCACTGAAATCACAAAAGGTGAGTTCATACCCCTATCGTTTCATGTTTTCTTAAGTTTTAAGGGGGGGAATACAAGTTAAAACACCAAGAACACAACTAAACTCATCCAACAGCTTTCATCAGAAAAGTTGAGTCTTATTCACGGACTGTTTTGACCATCTTAAACTTAATATTTTTCAAAAATGTTTAATATGCAAGTATTTCAGATTCTTAACTTTAAAATGACTACTTGCACATCTCCATACGATTTCCCTACAATTTATGGTGATTTTTACAAAACAGCCTATCATTTCAAGAACAAATCCGGACCAGTCTGTGAATATGGACATTTTTACACAAGTTAAATGTCTTTAAAAATCATAATAAAATTTAGGAACAAACTAGAAACATTTTCCAAACTCCCAGAATTTACGGATTCTGATCGACTTCAAATGATTTTCTGTGATTTTTCTAAGAACAGGAACAAAAAGGTAAAAAATTAGAAAATGGTTAACAATTTCATTTACACCTTGTAACTTGTTGAGTAACGTGTGTATCATTATGTGCATATATGTGTTATATTATATGTCATTTTGTCTTGGTAAATAGACATACATCAGAAAACAAATGGATTCTTACCTCCACAAGTATGGTAATTAATTATAATAAAGAAAGTTTATATCCATTGCATACAAACATTTTGATAAACTATAATAGGTATAGTTTATGTTCATTTACATTACAAACAATTTAATAAACTATGACAAAGATAGTTTATGTTATACGAGCAAACTTCCTACGAAAGGTTTTATTTCTACACAAAAGAGTTTTCGGTTCACCTCACGTAAATCTGTAATTGTAACCAGAGTCTCTTAGAGGGAGAGCGTGATACTTGTGTATAGATCTATATTGGGATTGACACCCCACACCTTGTTGTTAGCTGCAGTAGGACCTCGAGGTCTACGGGTGACAAATGCCATTAACGTCTGACGCCTGAAGAACGTCGTATACAAGGCCGACTGGGTCATAGCATGGTTATAATAACTCACATAGGGTATTCACAAAACATAAGATTTACGCGGTGTTCTATCACTAAATCGTATTTATGACAACCTAAACTTGTGCATGTCTTCATAAGTACAGAAAACATGGATACAGTTCTAGTCATAGCTAAGACTACATCTTAACTAGAGTTGTAGGTTTCGGGTATAACTGCTGAGTGTATAAGTTGGAGTTATATAAGAGTTCAGTCACAAATCGACATAGCATTGGTGGGCCGGCCCTATTTCCTGTTCCTTGTTTGGTTGTGGGCCTAGGGCAGACCCATTATATTCGACAGTTTATTTAACTTAAATCTTATATAACTTATATACGCTGGGTGGTTATAGAAGGAATCTATGGATATTCTAGAGTACATTATTTCCTAACATAGAAACTTTCATTTCACATCTCATAATGAAAATATTGGATTTTCTGGAATCACACTCATTCTCTTTTACAAAGGAAAAACGATTTCTTTCTCAAATAAAAATCTTATTAACTCACCAACTTAATTGTTGACACTTTTCCAAAACTACTTGTATTCTCAGGAAATCAACAGCATTTGAAGGATGGGACGTTAAATCGTCAAACAGTTCATTTTTTCATCATAATGTAATTGATTTTGAACATGTAAACATATACTATGGTGTAACCTTTTCAATTACATTTATGATGGTTGTATTTACTTTGAGCACTATTATACTCGTTGTTGTGATATTATACATAAAGTCCTCCACCCCCGGACGTTTCCGCTATCCTTGGTTTGGGGGTGTGACAAAATCCTTGTGTAATTTCTGGAGATAAGGCCATTGTCAGTGTTGCAAGAGCTTTCTCTTGTTCCTCGATTTTCTCGAAATCCTCATCTGTGTAATTTGCAAAGTCTTTGTCAACAATGGTTCCATTTTCAAGAGTGGTAGTGATTCTAACTGGACCCTTAAGAATGCTACGCCAAATCTTGAAATCCTTCATCTTGATGTATTTTTCCATTATGTACTTCCATTCAGGAAATCCTTCAGCCGACAGAAGACGTGGAATCCGTGTAGTAGTTCCCATAATTGAGTCCAACTCCTGATGAACTGTCAAGTTTTGTGATTCCATTTTTTTAATTTTCTTAATTGATTGAAATCAAAACTTGAAAAGAAAGTATAACCGAAAACGGAAAGGGTTCTATAACCAAGAAGGGTTCACGACCGAAAAAGGTTCACGGCCGTACACATGAAATGTTTCACAGTCAAACAAATTATGGTTAATGAGTGGTTCATGGTTAATGAATGGTTCACGGTCAACTAATGGTTTATGTTCGTAAACAGATGAACAGTTACAGCCGAAAACTCCAAGAATTTAATGAAAACAGTTGATTTTGAGCAGATTTCGATTCCTTTGGCCTTGAATTTCATGATTAAATGCAGAAACCCAGCAACTAAGCTTGAACAATCATGAAAATGAAGATCTTACTCCAGCCATAAACACAACTTGAATAAATTTGACACTAGATTGGCTCTGATACCAATTGTAAGTCCCTAAATTTGGAACCAACTAGTGATCAAACACAAGAACAAGCTATAATCAATGAGAACAAGAAGGAGTAGAAGCAAGAATGATTCAAAATGCACACGCTTCTATTAGGCCGAAAACGTAAGGTACACTGGATACACACACATACACCATTTCTATTCTGACAAGACTGACACACTATATATAGGGAACTAGGACCGAAAACACGTTCACGGCCGCACACATGATTACAGCCGTAAACACCCATACAACCGTAAACATCCAACCGAACACCCAATACTAACAAGACCAAAACCTATCAAGGCCTATACAGATGAATGCCTAGCCCAAACCAATAAAATATGACCTAACATAGATTCTCAGCGGATATACTCTCCTGGATCGGAATGAAATACGCACTCTTGGTCAACCGATCCACTATAAACCAAATCGAATCCACTCCACGTGCGGTCCTTGGAAGCTTTGTGATGAAATCCAAGGTGATGTCTTCCCATTTTCACATGGGAATCTCCAACGACTGTGTCTTGCCATGAGGTCGCTGATGCTCGGTCTAGACTCTCTTGCAAGTCAAGCACCACTCCACATACCAGGCCACATCTCGCTTCATGCAGGGCCACCAGAAATCAAGATGAAGATACCTATACATCTTCTTTGGCCCATGATGGATGGAGAACCTAGACTTTGTGGGCCTCTTCCATCAGAACATGACCTACACCACCCCGATATGGCACTCAGACCTTCCGATGCAGGGTCAATAACCCACTGCTATAATAATCGAAGGAATCCACCTAACCCATAATGCGCTCACTCTTCTGATGCTCTTCCTTCATAGCCTCTACCCGTGCCTCTCGGATCTGCTCCAGCAGCGGAGTAATTACTGTCATCCTTAGATGTATATATCCCTGATGGGAGCCATGACTGCCTTTCGGCTTAGAGCATCGGTCACCACATTGGCCTTTCACGGGTGACAAAGGATCTCACAATCATAATCCTTCACCACATCCAACCAACGAAGCTATCTCATGTTCAGGTTCGGTTGGTCCATCAAATACCTCAGGCTCTTATGATCTGTGTAAATGGTACAACGAACCCTATAGAGGTAGTTCTACCAAATCCTGAGGGCGAAAACAACGACCCTAACTCCAATTGTGCGTCGGGTAGTTCGCCTCATAAGGATTCAGTTGCCTCGAAGTGTATGCAATCACGCGACCCCTCTGCATCAGCACTGCACCCAAACCCATGATCGAAGCATCACAGTACACCATGAAATTGTTGACACCCTCCGAAAAGGTCAGAATTGGTGCCTCACAAAACCGCTGTCTGAGAGTCTCGAAAGTTGCCTGCTCCTCAAGCCCCTAGCGAAATGTCACCGACTTCTTGGTTAGTCGGGTCAATGGAACAATAATCTTGGAGAAATCCTGAATGAATCTACGATAATAACCCACCAAACCAAGAAAACTTCAAATCTCAGATGGAGTCCTCGGAACCTCCCACTACATCACGGCCTCAACCTTAGCCGGATCGACCAGAATACCCTTCTGGTTGACAAGGTTCCCTAGAAACTGCACCTCGCGCAACCAGAACTCACATTTGGAGAACTTCACGAAAAGTCTCTCCTTCCTCAATGTCTCCAGCACTTCCCCCAAGTGCTCCTCGTGTAGCTCCTGAGACTTGGAATAAACCAAGATATCATCGATAAAGACTATCACAGACTGATCCAACATCGGTCTACACACGCAGTTCATGAGATCCATGAACACGACAGGAGAATTGGTGAGCCCAAAACGCATCACCACGAACTCATAATGACCATACCGAGTCCGAAATGTTGTCTTCTGCACATCCTCATCCTTAAACCGCATCTGATGATAACCTGACCGCAAATCAATCTTGGAAAACCAAGATGCACCCTGAAGCTGATCGAAAAGATCATCAATCCTCGGGAGGGGATAACGGTTCTTCACCGTTACCTTATTCAACTCCCGATAGTCTATACACATATGATGAGACCCGTCCTTCTTTTTCATACACAAAATCGGGGCTCCCCAAGGCAAACTGTTTGGTCTGATAAATCCCTTGTCTAACAGCTCCTGCAGCTGTGTAGACAACTCTTGCATCTCGGGAGGAGCCAACCGATCCGGTGTCTTGGCTATCGGAGCCACACTCGGAACTAGGTCAATCCTGAACTCCACATGTCTCTCCAGAGGCACCCCAGGAAAATCCTCCGAGAACATGTCCGGATACTCCCACACGATCGGTACATCATGCACGGTCGCCTTACGCTTATCCTAGGTATCCGGAACATAGGTGATGTAACCCGCGCAACCCTGCTGAAGGTAACGCCTAGCCCTCGCTCTTGAACACCAAATCGGCCCACACTGCAGCCTCTCGCCCTGAATCACCAACCCTCCCCCAATTGGGGTCCGAATCCGATGTAGCTGATGCTCGCAGTCGATCACTGTCCCCTTGGGGCTCAACCAGTCCATGCCCACGATAACCTTATTCCCTTGCAGGGGAATGGGAACCAATTCTATGGAATACCACTCATCAAACAACTACAGTGTACATCCCCGATGAACCCTCGCAACCTGAACGGTCCTATCATATCAAATCTCTACATCAAGAGGACAATCCAGCTCCCCCGGAGCTCCAGTAAACCTCTTGCTAAGCGCAAGCGATAAAAAAGATCGGGTAGCCCCTGAATCAAATAATACCAGAGCAGGGATATTGTTCACAAGTAACGATCATAAAAATAAAACACATACCATGAGTGGAAACACAAACTAAATTAAGAGATAAAGAGAAAATACATACCCGTCACAACGTCAGGTTCTGCACGCACCTCCTCAACTGTCAGGTGAAATGCCCTGCTCTTCACCGCAGGCGCCTCGGTCCGGACCTGACGGCCATCAGTGATCCTCAAGGTCGCAGGAGCGGGTGTTGATACTGGCCCTGCTACAGTCAAACTCAGGCACTGGGCCTTCTTGTGACCCCTCTGATTGCAATGGAAGCAAATAATATCTGATCTCGGGGTGGTAGTAGTAGTGCAATCCCTGTTATAATGACATGTTCGACCGCACTTAAAGCAACCCGAACTACCACCACTACCACTCTTGCACACACCCTCGTGTGTCCTACCACACTTGCCATAGCGGCTACGGCCCTGGTGGCCCTTTGATCTGGTATTCAATACCTTGGGCCTCTTGCCAGAACTCCTTATCTGAACCCCATCTGGTTTCCTCTTCCTCTCCATCTCCAGGTCGAGCTCATTCTCCCGAGCCATCTTTATCATATCCTCCATCGTTTTGCAGCTTGATCGGCTAAACAATTGAAGGATATCACTCTTCAACATCTCATGGTACCGGACCTTTTTCATCTCCTCATCTGCCCCATACTGTGGAACGAGAAGAGCCCTCCCCCTAAACATGGCGGTGATCTCAGCCACAATATCAGTAGTCTGCTGGAGATCTTGGAACACCCGGGCCAACTGTTATACCTCAATCACCGGTGCAAACTCTGCCCTGAACCTGGTCGACAAATCACTCCAGGTCATCGCAACAACAGCGACATCATCTACAATAGCACGCCCTACCTCGTCCCACCAATTATGTTCCCTGTCCTTTAGGAGACAGGAAGCAAGTCGAACCTTGTCCCCCTCGGGACAATGGCTGGTACGGAAGGCGTTGGCAACTTCTGCCAACCACCTACTGCTAGCAATAGGGTCCCTAACTCCATGATATTCTAGAGCTCCACAAGCTCAGAACTCTCGTAACGTCAACGTGCGCGTCCCCATCATAGCCACCATCTCAGTGCAGAATGCGCTCAGCCTCTTATCAAGAATCTCCAAAATGCCATCCTTGACCGTACTGAAGATCACAGGAGTTTGTTCAATGATACTACTTGTAATCTTAGATGAAATGAACTCCCTCATCTGATCATCGAGCTACCCGGCTCCAGATCCTGAGCCTGAACCCTCCCCGGCCCCTGAACTGCCAACTGGTCTGCCCCGCAATACCACCATTCTGAAAATGGATCATAAAAGAAACATCAGAATACGTATCAAAATGTACCATAAAATCACAACCCCACAAGTTCCCTGTTCTTTTTGTGGCTCTCCTTGAGTTGAGTACAGATCCTCTGCATCTAGTAGTACGGGCCCATACTACCTTCCACATCTATCCGTACTTTCCTCAAGAATTGCCTTGACTCGAACAGGTTACTCTAACTCATTACACTATCCCTCACGGGTAAGGCTCCCAGCACTAGATCTCATCCTATGTTTCCCTAGGGCAGTCCCACACCACTTTCTGCCATCAGCTACAGAAAGAACTCCCGCTATCCTCTTCTAACTAGCTCACAAATATCATTACATACTACTTAAAACCATATAATTTTTCGAATGAAAGGTCTTACACTACAACGGTTGGACTCAAACAAGATTTTCGCAATAGAGTTAAAACCTAACCTTCCAAAATTATTTAGTTCCCATAATATGTAACTTAGCATATTCTCTTACTAGTTAGTTGAACCTAGCTAGAATTCCTAAAAGCACAAAGCAAGCAGCATTCGAGCATCAAATATCAGAACAAAAGCATAACCTACTCAGGCCATCCTATCACTGACTTATCAGTACTAGCATGCAAGTCCACAAGATAATAGAATAGGCACATAAAGGTATCTCCCCTAAATCCTCAGTCGTAATCTAGCATGCAATTCACATATTCACAAAACATAGCAAGCAAGATGTATGGATATTTTGGGGGAACTTACTTGAGATTGGGTGATTGCATGCACCACACCCTTTATCTCCTTTTAGAAATCCTTTTTGTAAAACGTTTTTCTTTTGAAAAATCCAATCAAATCCTCAATTTGAGTTTAGACACACCCGAAAGTGTGCCCGAATTCCTCAAACCAAGGCTCTGACACCAACTTGTAACATCCTTAAATTATGGTCCCAAAAATTTCGTTTAATAATAAATAAAGTTAGTATTTTCTGTTGGATATGTTGTCTCAGTCCATAACTATAATTGGTATGTACTTGACACGAAAGTAGCATGGTCCATTTGGGTTGCATTTCACCAGAATAATCTGATAGGATATTCGTTTGAGAGAGAGATTATTTATGATTTGCTAATATATTATAAATATAATATATTGAGAAATCATATAATTTAATTACTATTGATCAAGAATTAATTTAGTGATCAAAAGAGACTAATTAAATTAATGGGGACTAATTGTGCAAATTAGTTGTGTATATATATATATATATATATATATATATATATATATATATATATATATATATATATAGGGGATAGTTCAAATAAAAACAGTAAATAGTGTGAGAACGTAAAAACACTATTTTTATGTTATTATTCTGTAATGATTTTTGTATCCACAACTTTATGTCATTATTCAACAATGAATAAATGAATAGTCACAGGTTAAAACTAAAATTAGAATTTACTACAAAAATGTACATACATCAATTTATAATAGAATAATAACATTCTAATGAATATATGAATAATCAAACATTAAGATTTATATTAGAATTACTTTAACAATACACATATACAACATTCATTACAGAATAACAAGATAGACATAGTGTTTTTACGTTGTCACACTATTTATTGTTTTTATTTGAACTTACTTCTATATATATATATATATATATATATATATATATATATATATATATATATATATATGGTTTGTGCTTATGATACATGATGGACTAAGTTTATGAAAGAATCCATAAAGAGTTAGTCCATATGAATCATGGATCATGGATAATAAGCCCAAGGGTATGGATTAGGGTTTAACCATGACTCTTAGAATCCTACAACTATATATAGTTTGTCCCATAGCTAAAATCGGCCGCCATATGTTCTTAGAGTTCATAAGAGCCAATTTTGAAGCAAAGAAACTCTCTCTCAAGTCCTATATTGTTGGTGGTGTTTTGTTAAGCATTTGAGGCATCACATTTGCGGTGCTAGGCTCATAAAGGTCAACGTTAACAAGCTACAACAAGAGATAAGTTATCTCACTAGTTTTGTTATTCCATTACATAAGCTTTGTATTCTAGTTAGGATGTATGCTTTGGAAAATTAAATTGCATGTATAATTAGAGAAAACTTAGACCCAAAGCATCTAGGTTTGTATGTGGACCTTAAGGTTGTTATAGTGCTGACAACCCTTCAGTGGTATTAGAGCCTAGGACAGTTTTCTATTATATTGATGCTAATGTGTAATCTTTCAAAGCTGAAAATCTGTTTTGACAGAACCTACTCCATGAGTTCATGCTTGGACTCGACGAGTAGATGAGTTTTGCCTTGAACTCGACGAGTCCATAGTTGGGCTCGACGGGTTGTATGATCAAACAACAGGTTTTCGGGGTTTTTGGCCAGAAGTGGATTAGGATCATTACCACAAACTGTTTTGAATCATTAATCTGTTTTTTATGATATGGTAGTGATCATCCTAATCAAATTAAAAGATAATTGTCAAAATTTCAAGATTTGTATTAGTTTATATGATAGGCTAATTTCTTGCAAATTGTTGATATGAATTATCTTGACTTATAAGTTTAACAAGATCATAGATAAATTATTTGATAATTTTTGTTAGTAAAATAATGATCTAAATTCCTTTAATGAGTTCCAAAACTTGTCCTCAAGTTATGGAAAATGAAAAGTCTCACTTTTAAAAGTCATTATACTTATAAGTTATGAAAAATGAAAAGTCACATTTTTAAAAGTCATTAAACTCATAAGTTATGGAAATGAAAAGTTTTGAAGAGTTTCAAAACTTGCCCTCAAGTTTTGGAATTTGTAAAGTCACACTTATGAATACTTTAATTCCAAACCCTAGAATTTTAAAAGTTTAAAATTCAACCTTATACTATTATAATGCTAAAAGTTAATAATTATATATATGTATAAGACAAGTCAGTTTTACCCTTTGTAGGCCTCATTCACGAAGCGAATCTATAGGGGGTATAAGGTTACTGCCTATAAAATGGTAGTTTAATGGGTGTCCATTCTCACCCACCGCTTCCATGATTGGTGGAGGGTTGTTAGCCGAACGAGTAGGATAGAACATTAATTCTCATTAAAAGTATAATGATAATTATAAAGTAACTAAATGTTTTATAAATTCCCAACATTAGTTACTTTAGGAAAAATGTGAAAATGATGTTATTCCATGAAATTGCACTTTACACCTTGCTAAGTCGTTAGTGGAGCGTGTGTGGTTAACCGACACACTAACTTGGACTAACAAGGGTGGCAAAGGGTAGCTTGATGTTTGTCATAGATCGATGGAGTGTGTGTGGTTAACCGGGACATCGATTAGGTGATAAATAATACCAATGGTACCAAGCACATTTGCATGGTTATTCACACCTTGTTTGTGATCCTCGGTATCCCTGTCACAAACTTGAAGGGCAAAATCGAGATTTAAACATGCCATTGAAAAGTTCAATGAATCTCAAAAGAATCTAGGAATTTCAATTCATTTAAAACTTAATAATCAATTTCGTTTTTCATGGTGGAAATTGGTAAATCGTCATTTACCTACCTTCAAAAATTTTGCAATTGGATTACAACATCGCTCTTCCAAATTGTAAAATATTGTGTTGGGTCCTAGCCTTAATATTTCATTTGGGTGCTATATTAAGGACTCTTATCTAATCTAAACTTTGTCTTTCTTTTTCAGATGTCTTCCAACAATGCTTCTGCCTCAAACCCTTCTGGCTCTTTCTCTCTCATAAACTTATGTGGGAGAGTCATCTTTGATGGTACCAACTTCAATGACTGGATTAGGAACATCAGGATGGTCACTCGCTATGAGGACAAGGGATATGTCCTCGATAAGGAGCTTAAGGAAATTGATGAGTCTTCTGCTACTCCTGAGGAGATTGCTGAGCATAGGACTCATGAGAAGGATGTCACTAAGGTGTCTTGTATCATGTTGGCCACTATGACAGTTGAACTCCAAAAGTCATATGAGGACTTCTACCCTTTTGAGATGCACCAAGACTTGATGGAAAGATACCATCAAAGTGCTCATCAAGAGAGGTATGAAATCATCGCCTCCATGATAACAACAAAAATGAAGGATGGAGAGTCCATCACAACCCACTTGCAAAAAATGCAAAGGTTTGTGGACCGTCTGCTGAAGTTGAATGTCAACTTCGATGAAGAGTTGGCCATAGATATCATTCAACACTCTTTGCCTCCTTGTTATGATCAGTTTCGTATGACCTATCATATGAACAAGGAGGAGGTCATTCTTAGCAAGCTTCAAGGACTTTTGAGGACTGCTGAAAGTAGTCTCAAAGATAAAAATGTTGTTTCTACTCCTACTGCTACTGTCCCTGTTCTGGCAATAGGGCATCGGAAAGGGAAGAAGAGGAAGACCCCTGCTAAGGGTCATAAGGGAAAGTCCCATGATGGATCCTCTTCAAGTGGAACCAAAGGTGGTTCTACTACTCCCTCCACCAACCCAAAAGAAGTAGAGTGCTTCTATTGTCATGAAAAAGGGCACTGGAAGCGAAGCTGCCCCAAATACTTGCAAGATGTTAAGGATGGAAAAGTAAAACCCACCCATGCAGGTATTTATACTATTCTGTCTAATAACTCATCACATGTTAACTCTTGGGTCCTTGATACAGGTTATGGATTTCACATTTCTTCTGATTTGTAGGGACTAAAAAGAAGTAGGGATGTGGAGCAGTGGAAGACGAACTTGATCATGGGGAATAGGAAAGTTTCACCTGTCACCAAGATTGGAGTTTATTCTTTATTTCTTAGTAGTGGGTTAGAATTAGATTTGAATAATTGTTTCTACTCGTCTGATATGGCGAGAAATATTTTTCCTTCCATGGTTTGTACAAACAAGGTTTTAGTTTTTCATTTGATAATGAAATTGGTGCTATTAATGCTTTTTATAATGGTGTATTTTATTTTAAAGCATTGCCTTGTAATGGTGTATATGAAACTGTGTTGGTTGTAGACAACTTAGGAAATAATGTGTTGCATACTGATTCGTCCAATAGTTTGGATAAAGCATCCTTGTGACATTGTCGTCTTGGACATGTCAACAAGAAGCGCATAGGCCAACTCCAAAAGGCTGGAGTCTTGGAGTCATTCGACTTAAAGTCGGATGACACTTACAAATCATGTTTGCTTGGAAAGATGACCAAGTCACCATTCACTGGTACTTGTGAAAGGGGTGAGGGTTTGTTGGATCTCATACACACAAATGTGTGTGAACCATTTAGAAATGCCACAAGGGATTCTAACCACTTCTATGTGACTTTTATTGATGATTACATCATATATGGCTATATCTACTTAATCAAGCATAAGTCAGAAACCTTTGAAAAGTTCAAAGAGTTTAAACAAGAAGTGGAGAATTAGTTGGGCAGGAAGATAAAGATGTTCTGATTCGATCGGGGTGGTGAGTATCTTAGTATCGAGTTCCTTGACTATCTTAAGGAATTTGGAATTGATTCACAATTGACGCCACCTTGGACACTGTTGGATAAGGTGTCTAAGTCCATAACTATTTCTGGTATGTACTTGACCCGACCCGGCATGGTCCATTTGGGTTGCATGGCATCATGCATTTGGATAGACTAAATGAGAGAAATAACACTTGTGGTTTATTAATATATTATAAGTTCTAATATATTAATAGTATTATTTAATTAGTATTGATCAAGAATTAATTTGGAATTAATTAAGTGATCAAAAGATAACTAATTATATATATGGGTTGATTATGTAAATCATCCATAACTTGTATAGTGGGCTAAAAGGCTCCATGGATTATCAAGTTGGGTTAAACCCATAGTATGCTCCATGGATGCTCCATGGGAGTTACAAACCCATGGGTCATGGAAATGAAGAGTCATGACACATTAGGGTTTACATGGTGTAACCCAAGATGTGACACACTATATAAGCTACATGTTCTCTACCCAAATCGGCTACACTAAGAGATAAGAGGGCTAGGCCGATTTTTAGAGTGTTACACATTCTCTCAAAGTCATTCCAAAGCATTTTGTGTTGTGCGAATCATTTGAGGCATCACACTTGGGGTGATAGGCTCTCAAGGTTTTTCAAGGAATCAAATCAACTACAAGGTATGTAATTCTAGCCAACTTTTAGAATAAAAATTCCCCATGTATGCTAGATAGGTTTATGAACCTTGGAAATCATATTTTGCATGTATTTTAGAAAAACATAGATCCAAGGTTTTCTAGGGTTGCATGTACACTTAATGGTGTTAGAATGCTCAAAACCCATCAGTGGTATCAGAGCCTAGGCTTGTTTGTTAATACTTGATGCAAAACAGTGTTGAAAAACGATTTTTTTGCTGTCTGCACAGGGGACTCGACGAGTCCATGGGGAGGACTCGACAAGTCCAATTGAAAATGCAACCAACTCTACGATTCAGTTCGTGCACTCGACGAGTTGGCCATGCAGAATGCAGAAATTCGATTTGTGCTGCTGGAAATGGATTAGAAACATTACCCAAAATTGTTTTGGTGTTATAAAACTTATTTTAGGTGGTGTAATGGTTGTTCTAATCCATTTACAATGGCTAATATCAAAATTACATGATTATATGTGTTCATATGTTCTTGAAATTTTAATATGAATGTTAATGTTCTTATGAGTTCTTGATAGATCATAGGAGTTACTTGTTTATATGATTAATTCATGATCTTTATGTATTTTAATGGAGTCCATAACTTGTCCTCAAGTTATGGATAACCAAAAGTCTCTTTGTGTTAAAAGCCATTAAAAGAACACATAAGTTGTAAAATGAAGAGTCTTCATTTTAATGACTCATAAGTTATGAATGTGAAAGGTTTTGTAAAGTTACAAAACTTGCCCTCAAGTTTTGGAACATGTAAAGTCACATAATAAACTTTAGTTCCAACCCCTAGATTTTTAAAAGTTAAAAATCAACCCTTATACTTTATAATATTATAAGCTAATAATATATATATATATATATATATATATATATATATATATATATATATATATATATATATATATATATATGTATAAGAGCAAGTCGTCTTACCATTAGTAGGCCTCATTCACGAATCTGGTCTATAAGGGGGGTATAAAGTTGCTACCTATAAAATGGCAGCTTAATGGGTGTCCACTCTCACCCACCGCTTCCTTGATCGGTGGAGGGTCGTTAGCCGAACGGGTAGGACAAGGACTTATAAATTCTCATTAAAAAGTATGATGAATATTATAAAGTAACTAAATGTTTTATTAAATTCCCAATCTTAGTTACTTTAGGAAAATGTGAATAAGGTGCTAATCCATGAAATTACATTTTACACTTTGATTAAGTCGTTAGTGGAGCGTGTGTGGTTAACCGGCACACTAACCTGGACTTAACAAGGTAGGTAAAGGGTGACTTAAAGTTTATCATAGTATCGGTGGAGCGCGTGTGGCTAACCGGCACATCGATTGAGTGATAAACATTAAGGGTACCAAGTGATTTGCATGGTTACTTCACACCTTGTTTTGTGATCCTCGGTATCCCAGTCACAAAACTTGGAGGGCACACTCGAGATTGAAACATGCCTTTGAAAATTTCATTGAATCTCAAAAGAATCTAGGAATTTCTAAGAACCAATTAAAAACCTAATAGTTTATATTTCGTTTTTTGGTGGAAATTGGTGAATAGTCATTCACCTACCTTTCAAACATGTTATAGCTTAGATTACGGCATACCTCTTCTAAGTTATAATATATTGTGATTGGATCCTAGCCTTAATATTACATTTGGGTGTTTATTAAGGACTATCTTTATATCTAAACTAAACTTGTTCTCTTCTTTTCAGATGTCTTCCAACAACACTGCTTCTGGCTCAAACCCTACCGGCTCCTTTTCCCTCATGAACCTATGTGGGAGGGTCATCTTTGATGGTTCCAACTTTATGGATTGGATCCGGAACATCAGGATGGTGACTCGCTACGAGGACAAGGAATTATTTCCTCGATAAGGAGCTGAAGGAGATCGATGAGTCCACTGCTACTCCTCAGGAGATCGCTGACTTCCGGACTCATGAAAGAGATGCCACCAAAGTGGCATGCATCATGATGGCCACCATGACAGTTGAACTCCAGAAATCCTATGAGGACTACTACCCTTTTGAGATGCACCAAGATATGATGGAAAGATACCATCAGAGTGCTCGTCAAGAGCGGTATGAAATAATCTCCTCCATGATAACAACCAGGATGAAGGACGGAGAATCCGTCACGGCCCACATGCAAAAAATGCAAAGGTATGTGGATCGTTTGCTGAAGCTTAATGTGAACTTCCCCTAGGAGCTTGCAATAGATATCACTTTGCACTCCTTACCCTCATGTTATGATCAATTCCGCATGACATACCACATGAATAAGGAAGAAGTCACACTCAGCAAACTTCGGGGACTCCTAAAGACCGCAGAAACCGGTCTTAAAGGTAAGTCGGTTGTTAACACTCCTACTCCTACTCCAAACTCTGCCACTGTCTTGGCAATCGGGAAAGGTAGAGGGAAGAAGAAGAAGAAGAGCTCTTCGAAGGGTACCAAGGCTAGGACCCTTGATGTCTCTTCTTCAACTAGAACCAAGAAAGGTTTCGTCACTCCTTCTTCTGACCTAAAAGAGGCTGAATGCTTCTATTGTCATGAAAAGTCACACTGGAAGCGGAACTGCCCAAAGTACCAGCAAGATGTGAAGGATGGGAAAGTCAAACCCAACCATGCATGTATTTACACTATTCTATCTAATAACTCACCCTATTCTAACTCTTGGGTCCTTGATACCGGTTGCGGTATTCATATCTGTTCTGATTTGCAGGGACTAAGAAGAAGTGATAATGTGGAGCATGGAAAGATAAACTTGATCATGAGGAATAGGAAAGCTTCACATGTCACCAAGATTGGAGTTTATTATTTGTTGCTAAGTAGTGGGTTTATTTTATATTTGAATAAATGTTGTTATTCGCCTGAAATGGCAAGAAATATTATTTCCTTTCATGCTTTGTACAAACAAAGGGTTTACCTTTTCTTTTGATAATGAAAATGGTGGAATAAATGCTTTCTTTAATAATGTTCTTTATTTTAAAGCATTACCTCGTGATGGTGTGTATGAAGTTGTATATGTTGTAGATAATCTAGGAAATAATGTGATGTGTATTAAATCTTCGATTAATAATAACTTGGATAAAGCATCACTATGGCATTGTCGTCTTGGACATGTGAGCAAGAAACGCATAGGCCAACTCCAAAAAGATGGAGTCTTGGAGTCATTTGACCTAAAGTCAGATGATAGTTGTGAATCATGCTTACTAGGAAAAATGACAATGTCACCCTTCACTGGTTCTTGTGAAAGGGGTGAAGGTTTGTTGGATCTCGTACACACGGATGTGTGTGGACCCTTCAAAACAGCTACAAGGGATGCTAATCGTTATTATTTGACTTTTACTGATGATTATAGTAGATATAGATATGTCTACTTAATCAAGCATAAGTCAGAGACTTTCGAGAGGTTTAAAGAGTTTAAACAGGAAGTCGAGAATCAATTGGGCAGGAACATTAAGATGCTTCGATTCGATCATGGTGGTGAGTATCTTAGTACAGAGTTCCTCGACTATCTTAAGGAATGTGGGATTATCTCACAATTGACACCTCCCAGGACACCACAGTTGAATGGTGTGGCTGAGAGGTGCAATCGAACCTTGTTGGATATGGTTCGGTCCATGATGAGTCGAGCTTCACTACCAATCTCATTTTGGGGGTATGCCTTAGAGACTGCCTTAATCTGGTCCCTACAAAGAAAAAGTTGCCAAAACTCCTCATGAGATGTGGACTGGTAAAGTTCCCAAACTAGACCGCATCAAGATTTGGGGTTGCGAGGCTTTCTTGAGATGCGAGACTTACGATAAGCTCGAACCTCGAAGCGAGAGGTGTATTTTCATCGGCTACCCACATAAATCCTTTGGTTACCTCTTCTACAGACCTAGTGACAATGTGGTCTTTGTAGCAAGGAGGGGTGTCTTTCGAGAGAGAGAGAGAGAGAGAGAGAGAGAGAGTTCATAAGCCAAGGAAACAGTGGGAGGCAAATTGACCTTGAAGAAATTCAAGAGTCAAGTGGTGAAGGAACTTCAAACCCTAGCACTCAACCTGAGGAGGAAACTCTTGTTGAGCCAATTGACAAGTCTGAACCTCTGAGGCGTTCCACAAGGGTTAGGAATGCACCTGGGCATTATTATGGTTTCCATATTACTGCGGAAGGTGAGACACTTATCAGTGATGGGACATTGGTAAGTCTAGATGAACCTAAGAGTTACGCGGAAGCCATGGCAGGCCCCGAGTCTACCAAATGGAAAGAGGCAATGGACAGCGAGATACAGTCCATGTATGACAATTAAGTTTGGAACTTGGTTGACAATGTACCAGGTCGTAAGACAGTTGGGTGCAAATGGATCTTCAAGAAGAAGACCGACATGGATGGTAATGTACACACATATATGGCGCGACTGGTTGCAAAGGGCTTTTCTCAAACTTCGGGAGTTGATTATGATGAGACATTTTCACCAGTAGCAAAGATTAAGTCCATTAGGGTTATGTTAGCCATCGCTGCATTTCATGATTATGAAATATGGCAAATGGATGTCAAAACCGCCTTCCTTAATGGACTAATTGGAATTAGTCAAAGTACATACTTAGAAAAGGTGTTGAAACGGTTCAACATGGAGAATTCCAAGAAAGGTGACTTACCTATCCAAAGAAATACCAAACTGAGTAAGACTTAGAGTCCGAGTACAGAGGATGAGATAGCAGAAATGTGTCGAGTACCATATGCTTCCGCAGTTGGCTCGATCATGTATGCTATGACTTGTACTCGCCCTAATGTGGCCTTTGCTTTGAGCATGGTCAACAGATATCAAGGGAATCCTGGTAAAGCTCACTGGACTGCGGTCAAGAACATTCTTAAGTACCTGCAGAAGACTAAGGACTGGGTCCTTACCCTCAGTGGGAGTAATGACTTAAGAGTGATGGGGTATAGTGACGCCAGCTTTCAGAGCGACAGAGATAATTTACGACCTCAGTCGAGCTGGGTATTTACCCTGAATGGAGGAGTAATAACTTGGAAAAGTTCCAAACAGGAGACTGTGGCTGATTCAACTTGTGAATCATAGTACATAGCAACAAGCGAAGCGTTGAAGGAGGTGATATGGCTGAAGAACTTCATCGGAGATCTTGGAGTTGTGTCAGCTATAAAGGAGCCTATGGATATTTTCTGTGACAGCGAGAGTGTGGTTGCCTTAACCAAGGAACCAAGGGATCATCGCAGATCAAGGCACATCGATAGAAAATATTGTTGGGTTTTGAGCATTCTAACACTCCTATGGTGTACATGCAACCCTATAAACCTTGGATCTATGTTTTCTCTCTTATACATACAAATATTAACTATTCCAAGGTTTCATCCTAACTAGCATATTATGAAGCACCTATACTACAAAGTTCTAGTTAGATGACATACCTTTTGATGTAGCTTGATGTCTTCAAGATTTAAGAGCTTAGCCCCAATAGTGTGGAAGCCTCAAATGGAATCACAAATCACCAAAACACCTTGGAAGAACTTGAGAGAATATGTATGCACACTAAAATCGGCCCACTCTTATTTTCACACACTTGTGCCAATTTTGTGAGCCAAGGACCCCTTTATATATTATGGAGGATTAGGGTTACATCCATGTAAACCCTAATACCTATGACCTTTCATTTACATAGGATCCATGGCTTAAAAGCTCCATGGACCATCCATGAAAGCTTAGCCCAACCTAAATGAACTTGGCCCATTCCATATATATAAGAGTCCATATTTAATTAGTTCTTTTTGATCACTTAATTAATTCTAAATTAATTCTTGATCAATACTAATTAAATAATATGATTCCATATTAATATATTAGAACATATAATATATTAATATAAATCATAAATATACTATTCTCAAAAGACTATCCATATAAATTGTGCCGGTGAAGTGCAACCCAAATGGACCATGCCGGGTTGGGTCAAGTACATATCAAATATAGTTATGGACTTAGACATTAATCCAACAGTCTCCCACTTGGATAAGTCTAAAACTATTATTGAGTATGTCTTCAAAACCTAACTGGCAATCGTAGCTCTTAAAGCCGCTGTCGAACTCTGACCTTGTCAATGACTTGTCCATTAGATAAGAGATCATATATTCCTCCATTCTAGATATCATATGGACTGAGACATGGATTATAATCATTCTCTCTGTCCATTTGTTGTTTCCCGATTTTCGATTTATGATGACTGACTGATTGAACAAATCAAATCAGTCCTGGCTTGGCCAAGCACTCACATGTGTCATCGCTAAATCATCGAGGGGCCCACAGATATCGCTTTTATCCCGAAGGTAAAAGGAATGGATAAACTTCGACTCATATGGCTTGTTCTACTACTTGTTGAATCATACACAAAGGCACGTTTTATAACATCGAGTTACCAAATGCGTTTTCGTGCAATCAATGTATAACCAACTCATAGTAACAACTCATATCTCTAGGTTTGAAGAATATAAGATATTATCGTCTCATGATCACTCCTGATAAAATCCATGAAGTGATTCAAATGAGCGCGGGTTGAATCCAATACTCAGAACTTATGAGCACTCATGAGTGTTGTAGCACCACTTTGTCCACCAACTTGGACCTCTACAAACCAACCCATGATAGTCTTGATTCATATCTACTTCCAACATATGACCGACTGTGGATGGTTTGAATAACTTAATCATTCAGCAAGAGGGACTTAGTTATTCTGGAAGTCAAAACATGCAAAGTGAAACACAAGAATAAATGAATCAAATATGGTATCAAACCCTATGAATATAAATAAACACTTTTATTTATCACCATACTGATTACTCATTATTCATTGTTTCGGTTTTTATCAACTTTATACTTCAATTAAAAACACTAGTTGTCCCATGCTCCAAGCATGTACACTATGTTTTTCTTAAACAATAGCTTTGCCATACACCAAGTATGCACTCTATGTTTGTCTATGATCCTTACTTTGTGAAATAAACCAATTGAACATAATTTCAATGATTCTAATTTCACACTCCCAAATCCTTATCGAAAAATGTGAGAATTTCAAATTCCTATCATTTATCGAAATCTGTTTAGATTTTAAACTTATATGCACTGACCCTCCTGTAATGAATATGTACAAAGTCACAAAGACTTGTCAACAGTCATTATAAGGTATTCCAATGGAGATCAACTCCATGGAAACTAAGTCTCATATTCAAAGTACATTGCTTTGGACATGCTTCTTGCATTAAGTTTTCTAATCTTACACAGATAACTTCCACCTATGGAGACAACTCCATATTCTCATTTTGACTATCACTTCTGAATAAGAGATGCCTCTTTTCAGAATATGTCAATATGGTCCTTCCAAAATTAGCACTATACTTCCAACTGTCCCTGAGCAACCAATCTTTGGTAAACCTCAGATTGTCCTCGACAATTGCTTAATCATTTTAGTCATATCCAATTCTAGACCTTTTCCCTTCTTAATGCCTCTGGGCATTTGGAAAAATTTAGAAATGACAAATATTATAGCACATGCAATCGATCCTGTACCCAAAGCAAATAGTAAACGATTCATGATGTCTCACATAAAGACATGATTCTAGACCAGTCTTTTGCTACAATATTTTTATTTGCCATGTTTTCAAAATTTGACTATGAAGAGGGATGCCGTAATCATAATCGAATTTTGAGAACGCAATATATAGAATTTCCTTAAGTTGAACCAATCCAACATGAAATTCATATATATATTCTTGACTAAAGATGATTAAGGTCTCAATCTAAGCCTTTAGAACTGAAATGAAGTATATCATCTCCCTTAATTATAGCAAAACAACTTTTTCAATCCCTGCAGCCTCACGAATTGAAACTTTTGTTTTCTATAATTAACATTGCTAACTTGCAACACTAACAATAATTATCATGCTCCCACTAACATGATGATTATTAGCATAACACTTATGCTCCCACTAGCTTTGACATGTACTCAGAAATCAGCTGGACTTCTAGAAATCAATACTTTATTGACTTTCTTACCAAAGTTCAGATTTCTGATACGAGATGCTTTGATAAAACTTTATCAAAATCATACACCTTTCCTTAGATAGCATGCATGTGTGTCTAAACAATTTCAGAACTATGAAAAGGGATGTCGTAATCATAGTCTCAATTGTTTAGACCTTTTGCCATCTGCTTCAAATCTACTTGGTGGAAGTGTTTCCTCACCATCATTTTCATGAATCGGAGAGAAACCTTATGACCCTTAGATTTTATGGTGTATGTGTTCTTATCCATGTGAATTGTCAAAACCATAGTCACAAGACAAGGATAATGACAAATCCAAACTCATATGGACTGAACTTATGCAATCTTAACTTCTTGCCACCTGGCAGTACAGGGCCTGCCATTGCTTCCAAGTTGTTATGCAACCAATTGAGAACTTTCAGAACTCCTATGCAAAGCCAACTTTAACTGGAATGGGCACAGAATATGTCAACACGATAGGTTATAAACCTCAAGTCGTGTGCTAGTGAAGAACCTCAGGTTTTATTCTTGATTAGTTCTTGAAATTCTTTTTAGGATCTTTAAGACTCCCACTATCCTCTTGACATATAAGACTATCTTGCCAAATATTCAAGAGATAGTGCGGATTCTTTATCAAGACAAACACTTCACACAATTGGCCTTAGTTGGTCTTTGTTTTATCCAAAACATCACAACTTACCAATTTCAAATGTACAAGAGTAGGACACTTTTACTCTTACATTTGACAAGTGTTTTAAACCTTTCTTTAAGATATGTCACTCAAGTTACAATCTTGGAGTATGACTCTAAGAATTGTTTTGGAACAAAGTATGACTCATCTTCCTGATCTAACCATTTCAACAATTCATGACTCCTCTTCTTAGTCATAAGAATGCACTAAGATGACCTTTAGAGGACTAATTGTGATATGATTTCTAAATCATTAAGATGATCACAAACATGATACTAAAGTACTCTCCCATCTTTTCAGATTTGAGAAACTTTTATCTTTCTGCCTAATTTGATTCTTCCCATTCGTTCTGCCATACATTGAGACTTTTCCAATGTTTCAGAATTATACTTAAACTTGTAAGTATAACCATATTTACTAAACTTTAGTAAATCAAATAGTCTTAACGAGCTTTGTGGTGGACATGACCAGTGCACAAGAATGTGTACTCGATCCCTTTAGTCCTTCACTTGACTCACACATCCATGTGAACAAGTAATTAGTCTTGATTTTCCAATGCTTGAAAGTTCTCATTCATCATACTATTCAACTTGCATGATTCCAAGTTTCGGTCCAATTGAAACTTGGGTGATGAGGAACTTTCCTGATTTGGTAAATTTAGACACTACCACAAATGAAAGAATCAAATCCATTTTCCAATATTGCTGTCAGTGGAATCATATAAGCAACAATTTTCAACAAATGTCATTGTAAGGATACTTCAAATAAATAAAATTAAACAATTTTCTTTTTTTTTAAAACTTTGCGGAAAACCTTATCCTTACAATCCACATGGAAAATTGTTGTTATCTATTCCTTAGCAATATATCATAACTTCTTAAGCAACTGCTCAAAATTCTGATGCGATCGAAATCCACCTTCGCGATCAGAATCAGCATATACTTCCTTTAAGATTTCTCTCTATTCTTTGATTATTAAAACATCAACATGTGACCCAGTCACATCATGTAATGAGGATCTCAGAATAGAACTTAACAGAGTTAGATAATGGGCTCTACCTGATGTAGAGTCAAACTTATTGACTTTAACATCCTTAGGTAAATTTGGCAGCTTTGCAATCAAGGCCCCTTCCTTTGGCAAAATAAACATATGGACCCTTTGGTAATGGGACTATCTCAGACTTAGCCTTTCTCTTTACCATTTGGTCAACCGGGTTGACTATGGCCAATCCCTTTCCATTGGGAAGAGAATGCTTTTTCTGGATTTCCAGTGTCACCATTGTCACTGTCCATAAAGTTTTTGGGAAGTTGATCTTCTAATCAAATTTGCTTTACTATCGTTCCAAATCATTGCTGATTCAGCAGCACCAAGCAAATAGATATGATCATTAAGGTTCATGTCATAGTCTGTTTCATAGTAGTCCCAAAGGAACTCACTATGTGACTTAGAAAGTGATTGAACATCCAACTTTCTCAAGACTTTGACACCCAACTCTCCCGGCTTGTCAATATGTGACTTCATCTCTAAGATGTGATCACACATATGTGACTTCATCTCTAAGATGTGATCACACACTTGTGGGTTAGGGAGAATAATTGGAGGAGGTGGAGGAAGTAAAGTTTCAAGAGATTTGGGAAGATCATAGATGTCTGAACTCGACATCTTTTGGGAGATATTCAAGATAGTTGATCTAAAGTCCTTAATATAACACCCAATATGAAATATTAAGGCTAGGATCCAACAACCTATTTATAACTGGAAGAGGGATGTCGTAATCCGAGTTATAAAATAGTTGAAGGTAGGTAAATGACGATTTACCAATTTCCACCATGAAAAACTAAATAATTTAATTAGGTTTTTTTTACTTGGATTTGAAACTCCTAGATCTTTTGAGATTCATTGAACTTTTCAATGGCATGTTTCAATCTCGAGTGTGCCCTTCAGGTTTTGTGATTGGGATGCCGACGATCACAAAACAAGGTGTGAAGTAACCATGCAAATATACTTGGTACCCTTAATATTTACCCCTCAATCGATGTGCCGGTTAACCACACGAGCTCCACCGATACTATGATAAATATTAAGTTACCCTTTGCCTACTTTGTTAAATTCAGGTTAGTGTGTCGGTTAACCACACACGCTCCACTAACGGTTTAAACAAAGTGCAAAGTGTAATTTCATGGATTAGCACCTTATTCACATTTTCCTAAGTAACTAAGATTGGGAATTAATAAAAGGTTTAGTTACTTAGTATTTATCATTAATACTTTTAATGAAGGGAGAATTATAGTCCTTGTCCTACCTGTTCGGCTAACGACCCTCCACCGGTCAAGGAAGCGGTGAGTGAGAGTGGACACTCATTAAACTGCCATTTTATAGGCAGTAACCTTATACCCCCCTTATAGACCGGCTTCGTGAATGAGGCCTACTAATGGTAAGACGACTTGCTCTTATACATATAATATATTAAACTTTTAATATTATAATAGTATAAGGGTGTATTTTAGACATTTAAAATACTTGGTGGTTTAATCTATTAATTAAACTAGACTTTTAATTTAATTAAACTCAAACCATATATTTATGGATTAATAATACTCTTTTAATTAAACGCTTTAATTAACTATTAATAAAGTCCATAAGAGTTAATTTGAACTATTCAACAAAACATCATAATTCCAATTATTAAACTCAAAATTAAAACTATTTAATTAATTGTTTAAGTTATGAACCCAAGAGTTTTAGAATTCAATTCTTTTTTTCATAAAAAACGTTTCTCAAATTCCAAAACTTAAGGGCAAGTTTTGTAATTCTTGAAAACCTTTGGATTCCATAACTTATGGAATTAATGGTGTTTTATGATGAAACTTTCCATGTTCCATAACTTAAGAACAAGTTATGGAATTCTTTAAAACATTAACACCAAATTTTGTAACTCCATAAAAACTTTGAATCAAATTTTTTTTTAAAAAAAAAAACTTTCATATCCATAACTTATGGAAGTTTCAAAAACCCTTAAGATCACAACTTTAAAAAAAAAACTTTTGAGCTCCAAAATTTTATGACAAAATATGTAACTCCTTAAAACATTTAGATCAAACTTTTAAAACTAATAAAATAATCATATCATTTTATCTTTTACTAAATTTGACCTAATTCAACTCATATAACAAATGATTCAAATTTTACAAATAATTCATTTTTCACAAAACATGTAATTATCTTAAAATTTAACAAACGTCATGTTTTTTTTTCTTTTTTTTTCAACTTGAAAATAAAACATTTGCATCAATATAACAGAAAAAAACCCATGGCTCTGATACCACTGTTGGGTTTTGAGCATTCTAACACTCCTATGGTGTACATGCAACCCTATAAACCTTGGATCTATGTTTTCTCTATTATACATGCAAATATTAACTATTCCAAGGTTTCATCCTAACTAGCATATTATGAAGCACCTATACTACAAAGTTCTAGTTAGATTACATACCTTTTGATGTAGCTTGATGTCTTCAAGCTTTAAGAGCTTAACCCGAATAGTGTGGAAGCCTCAAATGGAATCACAAATCACCAAAACACCTTGGAAGAACTTGAGAGAATATGTATGCACACTAAAATCGGTCCACTCTTATTTTCACACACTTGTGCCAATTTTGTGAGCCAAGGACCCCTTTATATATTATGGAGGATTAGGGTTACATCCATGTAAACCCTAATACCCATGCCCTTTCATTTACATAGGATCCATGGGTTAAAAGCTCCATGGACCATCCATGAAAGCTTAGCCCAACCTAAATGAACTTGGCCCATTCCATATATATAAGAGTCCATATTTAATTAGTTCTTTTTCATCACTTAATTAATTCTAAATTAATTCTTGATCAATACTAATTAAATAATATGATTCCATATTAATATATTAGAACTTATAATATATTAATATAAATCATAAATATACTATTCTCGAAAGACTATCCATATAAATTGTGCCGGTGAAGTGCAACCCAAATGGACCATGTCGGGTCGGGTCAAGTACATACCAAATATAGTTATGGACTTAGACATTAATCCAACAAATATCACTTCATAAGACATCGGATAGAAGAAGGACTCATTGTGGTAAAGAGGGTATCGTCAGATGAAAACCCAGTAGATCCCCTCACAAAGGGAATGAGTAGGGTTAAGCACTTGCAGCATGCGAGGAGCATCGGGCTGAAGGACGATATTAGATTTAATGATTAGATAGTTATTTATAAACTCTTAATAGATAAAATGTAATTGACATTTGTTGATTAAATAAAAGGTGCTTTATTTATGAGTAAAGTTACTATCTTGTGTCAATTGTTTACTATTGTTTCATTTTGCATGTTTTGAGTTCCAGAATAATAAGATTATTCAAACTGTTCACGGTCAATCATACTTTGGAAGTAGGTATTGAGGCAAGACTGTCATGAATTTGGCTTGTAGATTGTCTGAAGTGTTTAGACATAGAAAAAGTTTGCTACGACATTCATGAGTTCTCATAAGGTCTGAGTATTGGATTAAACCCACACTCACTTGAATCACTTCATGGAATTTATCACGAGTGATCGTGAGACGATAACGTCATATAGTCTTCAAACCAAGAGATATGAGTTGTTGACTATAAGCTAGTTGTAAGTTGATAGTATAAAAACGCATGAGTAACTTAATGTTATAAAACGTACTATTGTGTATGATTTAATGAGTAGTTAGTACAAGCATATGAGTCAAAGTTTATCTGTTCCTTTTAATTCTTGGAGGATTAAAAACAATATCTTGAGCCCCTTGATGATTTTGTTTTGAATTATGTGTCGGGCCCGGTCGAGACTCAATTGATGTGTTCAATTAAGTTCTCTGTCAAACAAATCAGAAATCAGGAAACAAACTGTTGGACAATACGTATGACTGGGTTCCATGTATTTTTCCGGTTGATATCTTGAAGAACAGAGGATTATATGATCCTGTATATAAAATGGTGTGTCAAAGTTTGACAGAGGCTTTTAAGAGTTATGATTGCTAGTCGGCTCCTGAAGTCGTACTTGCAGCTATAGTTATTAGACTTATCCAAGTGGGAGACTGTTGGATAAGGTGTCTAAGTCCATAACTATAATTGGTACGTACTTGACCCAAAAGTAGCATGGTCCATTTGGGTTGCATTTCACCACAACAATCTGATAGGATGGACGTTTGAGAGAGAGATTATTTATGATTTGCTAATATATTATAAGTAGAATATATTGAGAAAAATATAATTTAATTAGTATTGATCAAGAATTAATTTGGAATTAATTTAGTGATCAAAAAAGACTAATTAAATTAATGGGGACTAATTGTGCAAATTAGTTATATATATATGGTTTGGGCTTATGATACATGATCGACTAAGTTTATGAAAAAATCCATAAAGAGTTAGTCCATATGAATCATGGATCATGGATAATAAGCCCAAGGGTATGGATTAGGGTTTAACCATGACTCTAAGAATCCTACAACTATATATAGGTTGTCCCATAGCTAAAATCGGCTACCATATGTTCTAAGAGTTCATAAGAGCCAATTTTGAAGCAAAGAAACTCTCTCTCAAGCCCTCCATTGTTGGTGGTGTTTTGTGAAGCATTTTAGGCATCATATTTGAGGTGCTAGGCTGTTAAAGGTCAAAGTTAACAAGCTACAACAAGAGGTAAGTTATCTAACAACTTTTGTTATTCAATTACCTAAGCTTTGCATGCTAGTTAGGATGTATGCTTTGGAAAATGAAATTGCATGTATAATTAGAGAAAACTTAGATCCAAAGCATTTAGGGTTCTATGTGCACCTTGAGGTTGTTATAGTGCTTAAAACCCTTCATTTTCAACATTGTCTAAAACATTTCACAGAATCATTGTATCAAATATATCTAATCAGAGTAAACATCAAAAACGGAATCCCCATGGTGTGTGCAATGCAGTCACCCCGAGCTCTTTCCTTTGCCACTGAAAGTACCTGAAACATGAACTAAAAACTGTAAGCACGAAGCTTAGTGAGTTCCCCAAACTACCCATACCATACATGATTAAGCATTTAATGGGGCCCCGCCCTCTATTGGGCCTCGCCCGATCTCGAGTCTCATTCATCCTCGGGCCTCGCCCGACATCGAGCCTCGCTCGGGATACAAATCTGTCAGATTTCTAGCCATGACTGGTAATGGACCCCTCCCAACGCATACATATTCTCATAAGCATATATAACATATATACATGTATTCATACTAACATGTAACCATACTAGCCCAAGTCATAATCACAAAGAAAATAACATGCTGCACGGTCATCTCCTCGCTCGACATCAGGCCTCACCCGATGTCCATAGAATCAGATGCTAATAACTATCATACAATGTACTCATCAGGCCTCGCCTGGCATCGGGCCTGACCCGGTAAGCATATCATCAAGCAACACATACAAAAGTTACATAGACATCTAGCATCCTAACACATATACATGGGCCGACATTGGTGTCGTCGACCCACTAACCCAATAAGGAGACTCACATCAATGTTGAATGTCACGGTAAGAAATCTCTAACGACTGCCCTGACGATTCCCCGAGCTATTAATACAAAATAACACCAAGTCAAAATCCATTAATCTAGACTTGAGGTAAAATGATCATTATACCCCTGACCTAAACTGACCCATGTCTAAGGCCCAAATCCACAACACCAAAAGTCCCAATCACTAGATAGTCTTCCCAAGCCCATTAGTGGCCCATCAATGGCCCAATCTTCTAAATTAGGCTAACCTTCAAATTGGCCTTCTCCATAAGCCCAACATATTCTTAGCCCAAAATCTGATTTCTGATGACTCACTAAGGCCCAAAGCAATGAAGTCCAAGAAATAGCCCAAACCGAGGCCCACATGTACGAAGCCCACTCTGACTGAGTACGCAGGGCATACTTAACTGTGCGTAGCACGTACATCATTCGTGACATGTACGGTGCACGTACCAGGTTGTACGCCTAACGTACTACTCTGTTAAGCACTTAATGCTTCCAACCAATGGTCCAAATCACAGATCTGATCCCTACTTAACGTCCAAACCCATAAATTCACTGACTTGGTGACTTTGCATGCCCTAAATAAGCCCAAACTCCAAAAATGATATTCTACTTCCATGAAAATGACCATAACTCATGCATGGGTGGCTTTCAACCCCACAAATGACAACTTTATGAATCTATGTCCCAAATAACACTAAGAGTTGCAACTCTAAGTTCCAAAAACGACATGGACTCAAGGGACTTCATCAATGGGACCAAAAGAGTCCATAAACCCAACTCAAAGAGATCTAAGCATATAACCACAAAGTACAAGACGTTACACCTCAATTGAGATTCAAAAGTTGATGAGGTTCTGGATCTAAAAGCTTTAACTTCTCCAAAGAATCTTCAAGAGTGAACACCTTCTTCAAAATCACCAAAATACTCTTCTAAGGTCCTCATAAGCTCGAAGAACACATATGGAAGGATTAGGGTTTATAAAGTAGGGTTTGAGGGACAGGGAGGCTGATAAAAATATGCTTTCACTCCATAATGTTGCTTAAATAGTGGCCAAAACCCGGAAATTAGGGTTTTCACAAAACCCACGTACACCCCGAGTATATACACATACACCTAGCGTACATGTCCGTGGTCCCGACTGGTTTCACTAGAGTACGCTAAGTATACTCCATGGTACGCCCCGCGTACTTTGTGGTATTCCCCGCGTACTACCCAATGGCCAAAAGTGCAACTTTGAAAATAATACAAGGGTATATATGGAATTTACCCCAACTCAAGTGTTACAATGTTGCTAAAAGAAATGACATTTTAAGACAAAACTGCAAAAATGGTCTATGTAGTATACATTTTTCCGAAGGTTTGGTTAAAATCTTGATTTTTTTTGGATTGGTGAGCATTTTGGCCTAGTTTCGATGCATATTTGGTCCCTCGGTAAACTGAAACAACTGTAATGCCATCCTGTATTTATTAATCATTTTTCTTTCATTTTTAATTTAATATATATTTATCTATTATAGTAATTACTAAATAAAAAGAAGGCTCTGTCTCTCTCTCTCTCTCTCTATGTGTGTGTGTGTGTGTATATATATATATATATATATATATCAAGCTGCTGCTTTCGCATCGTTCTAAAGAAGAAACGTGTCTGGATATCTTCACCTTTCCTATAAGTTTCAATCTCTTGCCTATGACCTTCAAAAATCATTATAACCTCAGCTGCCCGCTACATCTTCTCCAACACATACATACACACACCATCTGGAACACACATACACATAATGATAAAAATTGATGTATAGAAACCTTAAAATCGATGATGTAAAACCCAAAAATTAATGATGAAAAACTCACACACCTGCAAATCATGATCCAAATGGAGACTAAATTTAAATGAAAAACTTGTAGATGTGGGTTTCTGAAAAATGGTAGGGGAAAGAAAGGGGAGATGGTGGTATGCTTCATCTTGACGGCGGAGGAGGGATGAGGGAGGAGATGCATTCGCTACTAGTTCAACCATTGGTTGTTGAGTGGCTTTTTGGTTGTTGATTGGCTTCGTATATGTAAAATTTCCAACTAAATTGGTATAGAAACGATAAGGGGTAGGGGTACACGTGGGGGTGAGTTTCTTTTTTGAATCTCATGATCTTCAGTTTTTTTTGCCCGCAGATATTAGTCCAACCTACACATCTTTCCAGAAATCTTACCTTTTTCACATACAACATATCAAAATCAAACACAGAGACACAATTGTGTTTGATTTTCTCACTTCTTTCGAATTTTCTTATTGATTTCACAACTATGTCTTGTTTGGACGTAGGTTAGTAGATCAGAGATATCAAATGGTAGGGGAAGTGGTCGTCGGAGGTAATTGGGCGTGTTGATTGATAATGTGTGGTGGAGATGGATCTCATCTATTCTTCGTCTTCATGGTTCACGGTGGGAGAAAAAGGTTGAGGGTAGGAAGACATGGAACTTGTTTTTTCTTAAGAGAGAGAGAGAGAGAGAGAGAGAGAGAGAGAGAGAGAGAGAGAGCCCAATATTTTTTAATAATAAAACATTATATTAAGTTAAAAAATTATATAAAAAATTTGTCAAAATGACATATTAGTTTTTTCAGTTTTTTGAGTGACTAAAACCACAATCAAACGAGACCAAAAGAATCACGATGGCAAACAAAATCAAGACTTGAACCATACTTTAAAAAAATAATACCATAGGGATATTTTTGTAATTTTTTTCATATTTTAATGATAACGTGTTTGGTGTGGATTGTATTTGGTGAAGAGGCTCCATCGGCTGTTGGTAGAATTTAAAAAAAAAAATATTTTTTTAACTTTTCGTCCAACAAACCAAGAAATAAAAAATGACTTGTCAATGAGAATAGCCGAATAAAAAGTTGGTTGATTGGTATGATTGAAAATATATTATTTTTTGTTGGGTTGAAGTATCCAAACCCCCCCCCCCCCCCCCCTCCCCTCCTTTGATTAACCATCCCTCTCCCTCTATTTTGTCCAATTTCATTCTTTTTCGGTATATATATATATATATATATATATATATATATATATATATATATATATATATATATATATATATATATATATATATATATATATTGGATACCCATATAACCATCGAAGGCCATTAAAGTGACCTAATCCTGAAAATTGGGAAGCGTTGAGAACAAAGAAATTGTTGGAGTTATCATTTCTCTCTAGTACCAATACCTTTGATATTAAAAATCCCAACTAGAGAGCTCCTTTTCATTGGCTACTCGACATATTTGGAAAGTGCTACTCTCAAGCCTATTCTGTTACTTTTGAGTCGATTTCTGTTTCAAAGATCACTTTTATCAGGCTGAAATATATATATATATATATATATATATATATATATATATATATATATATATATATATATATATATATATATATATATATATATAGGCTTAGGTTATTCTATTCAAAGTAATTATTGTGTTATTGTATGCATAAATGTAGGTCAATCATTTTACTTATATTAAGAAAGTGATTAATACATATTATTTAATTAAATATAATTGAAAAATACCATCTAATTTAACTAGAAGGGTATTTTAGTCAGTTAACATAGATTTAATAAAGGAAATTTGCATATTTTAAGTGATCAAAGATTCTATTAATTTTAAAAATCTGATTTTACAAATTATAAGGTTTTTAGTTCGGACATTCTGACAGAATATGTTTGAGTATGTTCAAAAATAACAAAATATCTTGTAGAATAACAAAGTTCTCGAACCATCAATTGAAGAATTAAAACAAAAATTACATTAATTATTATAGAATACATGTAACATTTGCTAAGAATTACATTTATTTTTAAAGAATAAAACTAAAAAACTTTCAAATCGGAAAAAAAAACATCAAAATCTAACAAAGACACTAATACATTCTAAAAGAATAATGTTGCTAAGAATCACTTTCAATTCCATGGTCCATTCTTCAAGCATCAGCTGCTTCTGTGGAAACAAATCCAATGCATAAATCAGTGAGAAAAATATCCATATTCCATTCCAACAGAATTGGAATTCGTGATTCCGTTCTGATAGAATTGGAATTCAAGATTCAGTTACGGTATGCATTCTGTTAGAGCAGGTTGATTTTTCCGGGGAGAATCTGAATCATTTGGTTGTTGCTATTGTTGTTGCAATGGGAAGTTGTACCCTTAGACCATAACATACACTCAATGGATCACCTGTATAGATACACAATTCAGTTTTGATTTTTATGTTAAATAAAAAAAATACAATCAATTTTGTCTCAATTTTCTAATTTAGTTATGCAGAATTGACAACAATCAAGAATATACTTATAATTTGTAAGGTTCTTCTAAATTCCAAACCAAGACTTTTCACAAACACTTGGAATGCAAAAATCAAAGACTTCATTTGAAGCTAGACCCATTACATTAGAAAGAGACATACAAGGATTTGAGGAGGGATTTGATGAGTATGTTTCTCCAATCACAATATGCCGATTTCATTCATCATCACATTAACTATAGCAAACATTTTGGATCTAAAGTCATGGTTTTGATCTAAGGATTTGAGTTTCTAAATCTAATCCCATCATAAAATTACGAACACGCAAATTAACAAGTCCCACTACTTCTAATCACAATAAAGCAGTAATACATGAATATTTCACTAGAAGAAACTTAAAATCACAATTAACTAAATCAGTGATTACTCACATAAGTTATTAAGGGATACGATGAAGCGAAGACTTGTAAACAACCGCGTTCAATTGAGCAAACCTACACAGAAACCAATTTCAGAATACAAAGAATTCATGAATCCTGTTTGTTGAAAATCCGTATGAACAGATCGAAGAACGAAGAAACATAGAAAAGAAGAAAGAGTTATTATCTGCTGTGAATGACACTAGTAGGTCAGTATTACTCAATTTAGAGATATCTCTACAGAAGTGTGGTTCGTGGTTTTCAAGAGTCTTTCCAGCAAGTCCATCCCCTATTCTTAGAGCAAGCATATTACAAGCATTATGATAATAGTTGTAAGACCAATCAAGACATCCATTATTTAAACCGGTTAATTTGAGTGCAAAAGTTCATTTGGTTTTAGAAGAAAAACCCACATGTTTCTCATCTTCATATGGGACCCAAACTTGAGCAAGACCCAAGTTATGAGATTCATAAATAATCTTCAGCACCTCTTCAATGTCTTTCTTTGCATGCTTGAGACCTTGTATACTCTGTTTCCATGTATAAAGTTAATTTCAAAGAATTGATAACACCTTTCTACTTTATGCAAGATTCTAATACACTCAAAACTACTCTGACCATAATTTTCAACGACAAAAAATCACATTCACATAGAAACCTTACTTTGTATGGCATACATTCTCGTACATCAAACGTACTCAGACCCACTCCCTGCAAACACAAGTAGAAAATTGGATCAATAAAAATTAGCCTATCGTTTACTTTTATCACGCAATCACATCTTGATGTAAGAGAAAATGAAAGACGACTGAAAGTACTGGGATTGAACACTAAAGCAATTGCTTTGAGATTGTAATAGACGTAAGAAATACAAACCTCCAGTGCCTGATTCAACTGATTGAAAATCACAAGAGATCAATCAGAGCGCTTCATAAAACACTCAACAACACCAACATAGCAGTTTTGAGAAGGATCACAAATTGGAAGCACAATATAAGCCAACAATTCGCACTCCATAGCTGAGCGAACCAGTGGACACCCCTGGTGAGCTTTCAGATCAAGAACTATCTCCGGCAATTAGTTCAGGAACGTGCTGGCTGGTGCACCAGTAATGATCATTGGGTCGTATTCTACATCATGCTTATTCACATCAATATTATACCGATACTTGAGAGAAGATAACCTACTGAAACTCCCGATCTCAGCGCTAAACACGAGAACAAGTACCGAAGTCGCTTTCTCAGCCCCCCCTTGCGATCGATGGAAATGTTCCGCTCTATGAAGAACACAATGAAGGGCAAACCCACAAAGGGTCGTTGGTGTCGATTTGTTCAATTTAGGGTTTTCAGAATCGGGTTTTTAGATAAAGAGGGGAACGAGATTTAAACCGGAGAGATACCATGATTCTAGGGATTATTTTTGGAAGTTATTAATCAAATGACTAAATTACCCTTATTTATTTATTTAATTATTTAATTTTTTATTTAATTTTGATTGGCCCACATTTATGCATACGATAACACAATACTTAGTTTAAACAAATGAACCTAGCTCTCTCTCTCTCTCTCTATATATATATATATATATATATATATATATATATATATATATATATATATATATATATATATATATATATAGGTTCCGTTGAGATTAAAAATAAAATAGAGATCTTGAGTTTAAACCTCAGCCACATATTCAACGTCTGCCGCTCTAACCCTCCGATGTACTGGCGTGTCAAGCCTATTATAATCATAAATGATTATATAGCGCCGCTCATTCCTTTCTCCTCGCCACCATCCTCACGAACACAACCGCAACTACCACCACCTCTGACACCAACCGACTCCACCACTATCACCTTCGTTACTTATACCACCGCTACCTCTGCGATTACCACCTTTTCTGCCACCAACTATCATAATCATATATGATTATTTAATTTGTGAATGAACATATATGTTTAATCATTTATGATTAGGCATATACGTATACACATGTATAATTATAGATGATTATACCTCTCTATCATATGATCATTTATGATTAAGCATACCTCGTTGCTACCGGTACGCTGAAGTGTTAGAGCGGCAAATGAGAAATATGTGGCTGGTGTTGAATCTCAAGATCTCTATTTTTTTTCTAATCTCAAATGAACCGTCCAATATATATATATATATATATATATATATATATATATATATATATATATATATATATATGTGTGTGTGTGTGTGTGTGTGTGTGTGTGTGTGTGTGTGTGTGTATTCAGGTTCATTTGAGACCATGCTAATTTTGTGAGACCGTAAGACCAAATCTAAAAATAATTTTAAAATGCAAAATAAAAGGAAAAATCCAAAAATTCTTTTTTAAAATGCATAATAAAAAAAAATTACCATTTTTTTTTTTTGAAAAATACGTGAAATATTCTAACAGAATATTATACTGTACATTTCTAATATGATTTTTAGAATGTTTAGAATATTCTACTAGATTTGCCAGATATGTAGAATATTCTAAATATTCTACTAAAATATGTAAAAAAATGCATTTTTTTTGTATTTATGTTTTATTTTTTTGGTATTTTTTTTATTCTTTTTTTGGAAAATATATATTCCGAAAATAATTTTGGAAATAAAAATTTTCGAAAATTTTCAATTATTTTGCATTTTAAAAATATATTTGTTTTCTCTACTAAATGAGTTGCTAGAATTGCGTCTCACGATCTTACAAAATTAAGCCGTCTCACATGAACCTAACCTTATGTATATATATATATATATATATATATATATATATATATATATATATATATATATATATATATATATATATATATATATATATATATATCGTAATTTTTTTTTTCTTAAATTTCAATTAAAATAAACCAACTTTACTTTTGATTAATTCAGAATTCAGTGCATAAAAAGAATAAACTATCATAATTAATTTTTTTAAATAAGTAAATTGCTTAATATATTACAATATTATATTTAAACATCTAATTAATATTTAAATTTATTTAAAGGGTCTACACGATATTTAATTTAATTAAGGTTGAAAAATGTCAAAGAAAACTATAATGAAAGAAAATTAAAAAAGATTAATTAAATGTAAAATTATGTGAATTGACATTTTAAAATGTTGGAAAAGTGTAATGAAATCCGTTTTAGGTGTATTTTGACGAGTGCTGAAAATATAAGGACCTTAAGTGCAAAATATAAATTCCATGCAAAAAAAAAAAGAAAAAAAAAAGAAACTTGGAATTTACAATTTGTGATATATATATATATATATATATATATATATATATATATATATATATATATATATATTATATATATATATATATATATATATAGGTAAAGGTTCAAATGAGAACCAAAAAAGATTAAGAACCTAAGAACCAACTAATTAAGGGAAATTCTTGTCAAAACACGAAATGGCATAAGCTGTAATTCTCACGAAATAGAAGGTTTACTATGTATCATTTAAGCAAAAAAACACGGTGGCAATTTCGTGAATATTCAAAACATATTACCTGATTCTTTAATATGCCGGAACAAATCAAAACCCTAATTAAATTCACGACTTTTTAGAAACAACAAAACTCCCTCATTCAATTCACTGCAACACGATCTTCGTTCTATTCTACTGATTTGGAAATAATCGAACGAGAATTCTACAGAAATCTATTCAATACGATGACAAAAAGGCGTAAAACAATAGAATTTGGAAAAAAATCGACAGATAATTCAACTGATGAAGGAATGACGACGAATATTTCAGCTGAAGAAGCTCAATTCACAACGATCAAAACTACGTCTGAAAAAGAACAAACATTGAAGAGGATGATTTCAACAGACGAATCTCAACCTACAAACAAAGCAACCGTCATCAAAAAAGGTAAAACCCTAAATACAGTATCAAAAACTAAATAAATTCAAAAAACTTGCAAAAATGAAAAAATATTAGATGATTATTATGTTATAACGTAAATTTTTTTAAAAAGTATCACTGTGTTAAACTGTGAATTTGAGATTTTATAGATTTGAATATAAAAATAGTTTTAAACTGACATTGTAATAATAATTTTGAATTATGAATGTTGAAGTTTATAATGTGAATATATATTAATGATTTTATAGATTTATAAATTTAAGATAATGGTATTCAATTGTGAATAATGATAATGGTTTAAAACTGTGATTATTTTTAAAAATCATAAAATTTCATTTTCCTATTAATTACATTTTCAGATAAGGATAAAAGCATTTTGACAAAAAAAATCAAAACAGAAAGATAAATATCTTCAAGGGACAACAAGACAAACAAGGTTGCAAACACCTAACAACATACATCAAAAAAATCAAGGTACAATATAAAAAGTTTCTTAATTATATTTTCATGATTAAATTGTGAATTTTCTGTTAACTTGTGAATTTTGAAGAAGATAAAGTTGTTGACAAGAAGAAAAAGCAGAAAATGAAGAAAAAGGAAAAGGAACAAGAAGTTCAAGGTACATTTTAAAACTATATACAAATAATTGATTAATTATTTAATTTCTCATATAATAGTTCCTTATCATTACGTAATGAAATTTTTTACAGAGAAATAAGGAAAGAAACGGAAAGAAAAGCAAACAATAATAAAGAAAAACAAAAAAGCTAAAACAGATCATGGAGAAGATGATGAGAAGTTTCAACCATTAAGAACAAGGGTTGCAACACAAAGCTTATGGAAAGCTGTAAAGATATTGAGCAGTGAACAGAGAGCGTGTGTAGAAAACTTAGGCTTAAGATCAGTTTTAAAGATGACATTGGATGTGATTCCTTCAAAAATAGGCTTCTTTTCTGTGTTTAGCTACAACCATAGAACAAACTCCATTGACTTAGGACATGGAAGAATAGCAATAACAGAAAAAACAATAGGAGAAATTCTTGGCTTAAAAAATGAAGGCATTGATCTTGAAACAGTTGATGACTGTGAACAAGATAACAACACATTGATTAAATGGAAAGAACAACATCCAAAAATTACAAAGTCTACTCAAGCACTAGTAGATCTTATAGAACAATCGCAAACTGCAGATGAGATGTTTGTGCTGAACTTCATTGTACTTTTTGTCAACTCAATCATAGAGAAAACAACATCTGGAGCCATAGAAACAAGATATTTGCTGAAGTTAATTGAAGTTGAGAACAAAGAAAATATCAACTGGTGCAAGTACATCAATCACACATTGGTTAAAAGTAAAAAAATTTGGAAGCCAAATTGTAAAAACAGCTACTATACTGGACCATTACCATTTCTAATTGTAAGAATAATTTAAACTAAATTAATTTCTCATAAAATAAAATATTTAATACTAATGTTAATCAAACTTATGTTGTTTTCATGTATCTTACAGCTTCTGTATGTGCATAGAACTCAATGTGTTCAACAACAGTTTATTAACAGAAGAATAGTACCACTTCACTTCTGGAACTATGGGAGACTGAAAACAAGACAAACAAATGAAATTGCAAATGGAAATTTTGGAATGGTACAAATTTTGGACAATATGGAGATGCTTCAAGAGGATGAAGAAGAAGATGTTGATTTTGTATGAGGAAGATAATGAAAAGAATGTAGAGGAATTTTCAGATTCAGATGACAATGAGGATATTGGTTTGGAGGTAATACAACTTATAAAATATTAATAAACTACGAATATAATTTTAACATTTAGATATAAAACATAGCACATGAAAAGACATTATTAATTAAACTGTGAATTTGATGTTAAGTTGTGAATATAATAAAATAAAATATTACTATCTTTATTTTGATAATGAAATAACAAAATACATACACCACAGGGATTTTGCTTGATGATAAAAAAAGTTTAAAAATAATAATATAGAAAAATTAATCATTAATATGTGAATATAAAACTTAACACATGTTTATATAAAGTGTGAATTACATCTGAATTTCACAGTTTAATTGAAATCTTTATAATAAACTAACAAAAAAACATACACTATAGGGATTTTGCTTCATGATAGAAAAAGATTACAAAGTGGCATTAGCTTTCAAAAAGAGAATGGAAAAGACATTAGTGAAGGCAAAAAAAAATCATCCGGATAACATAAAAATCAAAAGATGGATTGTGAAATATGAGAATTTATTCAAGAAGCATATTGGTGAAACATCAAAAGTGAATGAAAATGAAGTTCAAGTTGAAAAGGAAATAGAAGAATCAGAAGATCAAAATCCGACAAACGATATTGCATTTCAAAAAGCAATAGTTTTGTATATACCGAAAGATAATCAAGTACAACACACTGAAGTTGAAAACACAGTGGATGCAGAACAACATCAAGAAATGGTTTTGTATCAAACAACAACAACACAGGAAGAAACTGAATCCACTGTTCGACCACTGTAATCAGTGAAGTAACTTTCTCCTTTTTCTTTTCTGATGCTTTTTTCTCCATGTTTCTCTTCAATAAAAATTTCTTTTCCTTTCCCTTTATTTCCACATTCTTTTTTTGTTTGAATTTGTTCTTCATCTTTTTTTTTTCTTCTCTGTTTATCTGTTCTTCATCTTTGCTTGATCTTGTAGAAGGTTTTGGAGAGTTTACATCATCTTTGATATCTGGGGTTGGTCCAAGTGAAAAAGATGGTTGAGAAGACAGTTTTTGAATAAGTGGTGTGCAAGTTGAAGCATTTTTCTTTAAGCTTTCTTCAACAACTTTGTCAACCATAGCATAAATTGTTGGTGACTCTAATGTTGGTGTGAAAGCTGATGATTTTGGAGTAGATTGAGAATCAGTAAGTGATGTTGTTTTTTGAGTTGTATCGACTTTGTCTCCTTCTTCAGTTTCTTCCTGTGTTGCTGTTGTTTGATACAAAACCATTTCTTGATGTTGTTCTGCATCCACTGTGTTTTCAACTTCAGTGTGTTGTACTTGATTATCTTTCGGTATATACAAAACTATTGCTTTTTGAAATGCAATATCGTTTGTCGGATTTTGATCTTCTGATTCTTCTATTTCCTTTTCAACTTGAACTTCATTTTCATTCACTTTTGATGTTTCACCAATATGCTTCTTGAATAAATTCTCATATTTCACAATCCATCTTTTGATTTTTATGTTATCCGGATGATTTTTTTTTTGCCTTCACTAATGTCTTTTCCATTCTCTTTTTGAAAGCTAATGCCACTTTGTAATCTTTTTCTATCATGAAGCAAAATCTCTGTAGTGTATGTTTTTTTGTTAGTTTATTATAAAGATTTCAATTAAACTGTGAAATTCAGATGTAATTCACACTTTATATAAACATGTGTTAAGTTTTATATTCACATATTAATGATTAATTTTTCTATATTATTATTTTTAAACTTTTTTTATCATCAAGCAAAATCTCTGTGGTGTATGTATTTTGTTATTTCATTATCAAAATAAAGATAGTAATATTTTGTTTTATTATATTCACAACTTAACATCAAATTCACAGTTTAATTAATAATGTCTTTTCATGTGCTATGTTTTATATCTAAATGTTAAAATGATATTCGTAGTTTATTAATATTTTATAAGTTGTATTACCTCCAAACCAATATCCTCATTGTCATCTGAATCTGAAAATTCCTCTACATTCTTTTCATTATCTTCCTCATCCAAATCAACATCTTCTTCTTCATCCTCTTGAAGCATCTCCATATTGTCCAAAATTTGTACCATTCCAAAATTTCCATTTGCAATTTCATTTGTTTGTCTTGTTTTCAGTCTCCCATGGTTCCAGAAGTGAAGTGGTACTATTCTTCTGTTAATAAACTGTTGTTGAACACATTGAGTTCTATGCACATACAGAAGCTGTAAGATACATGAAAACAACATAAGTTTGATTAACATTAGTATTAAATATTTTATTTTATGAGAAATTAATTTAGTTTAAATTATTCTTACAATTAGAAATGGTAATGGTCCAGTATAGTAGCTGTTTTTACAATTTGGCTTCCAATTTTTTTTACTTTTAACCAATGTGTGATTGATGTACTTGCACCAGTTGATATTTTCTTTGTTCTCAACTTCAATCAACTTCAGCAAAGATCTTGTTTCTATGGCTCCAGATGTTGTTTTCTCTATGATTGAGTTGACAAAAAGTACAATGAAGTTCAGCACAAACATCTCATCTGCAGTTTGCGATTGTTCTATAAGATTTACTAGTGCTTGAGTAGACTTTGTAATTTTTGGATGTTGTTCTTTCCATTTAATCAATGTGTTGTTATCTTGTTCACAGTCATCAACTGTTTCAAGATCAATGCCTTCATTTTTTAAGCCAAGAATTTCTCCTATTGTTTTTTCTGTTATTGCTATTCTTCCATGTCCTAAGTCAATGGAGTTTGTTCTATGGTTGTAGCTAAACACAGAAAAGAAGCCTATTTTTGAAGGAATCACATCCAATGTCATCTTTAAAACTGATCTTAAGCCTAAGTTTTCTACACACGCTCTCTGTTCACTGCTCAATATCTTTACAGCTTTCCATAAGCTTTGTGTTGCAACCCTTGTTCTTAATGGTTGAAACTTCTCATCATCTTCTCCATGATCTGTTTTAGCTTTTTTGTTTTTCTTTTTTATTGTTTGCTTTTCTTTCCGTTTCTTTCCTTTTTTCTCTGTAAAAAATTTCATTACGTAATGATAAGGAACTATTATATGAGAAATTAAATAATTAATCAATTATTTGTATATAGTTTTAAAATGTACCTTGAACTTCTTGTTCCTTTTCCTTTTTCTTCATTTTCTGCTTTTTCTTCTTGTCAACAACTTTATCTTCTTCAAAATTCACAAGTTAACATAAAATTCACAATTTAATGAAGAGAAACTAATTGCAAACTCAATATTTTCAATGCAAAGGAATCATAAGTAAGTAAGTATTTTTAATAAAAAGTTAATTAAAATTAATTTATGAAACAAAAATTAATTTATTAGAAATATTCACAACTTAATATATATTAACAGGGAAATCATATTCAGAACAAGAAATGGGGATGCAGTAGAAAGAATTTTTTTTGAAAGGTTAATCCTAGATGTGTACATACACCACAAAGTCATTGATTGCTGGTCTATTCTGTTAAATGATGAGGAGAGCAGAAAACAAAAGGGATCTCCATTAAGATTCTATTTTCCAACAGGAATCATAGTAAGTAACATTTATATTATGTATTTATATATGTTAATAGATTAAGAAAATTCTAACAGAATAAAAGTATGTAATATATGTAATTAGACTGAAGAGATGACAAATGAGGAGATACCAATGGATGACAGATGTAAAATGTTTGATCAAAAAGCAACAGAAGCAATGAAATTCCATCCATATGCACAAGTTTTTGATAAACTGGAATTTATAAGTTACAACAATCTTTTATATTTTATATATATACTAACAGTTTTTTATTCTTACTTTTTACAATGCAGCTATTCTTTCCAATGAAGAAGAAAATGCATTACTATTTGTTATGTATAAATATCAAAAAGCTATCAGTAGTTTTGATTGATAGTCATAAAGGAATGCCAAATGTTAATGTTGAATATGAGCTATTACCACAATCTTTGGTAAGAATTACTATTTTAGATTTATTTGAAATTAAACTGTGAATTATAAAAATGACTGAATTTATTTTCTTTGTAATACAGGTAGCATTGATGGCAAATTTTATGATGGAAAGAGGATTCAAGAAAGCATTTGATTTGCTTACTAAAGAAATTTCAGTATTTAAAATCAAATGGTGGTTAAAAAACAATTTTGAGGAAAATGTAGTGGCATTAATGAGACATATGGAATGTTTTCAAGGACAGGCTCAGAGCAGTTGGGATTGTGACATTGAGAAGGATCAAAAGCAACAGAAAGAAAAATTCACTAAGCTAAGACTAAAGTATCTCACAAAACTGCTACTGAATGACATCAACTTAAATAGAAAAGAAATAGTTGATCAAGGAATACAATTTGATAAAAAAAATAGAGGAAGAGAAAAACACATTGTTGAAGAATGCAATGCAGAAGTATAAAGAAAGATTTAAGCTCATGGAACATGTTTAGAAATTTAAAATAAAAAAGGCACAAAGAAGACTACAATGATTTATGTAGCTTTTATTTTCAGAAGAATTTGATTTTTATTTTCTATCTTTTTTTTTTGTACAAAAAGACTACTTTTTTTTTAGTTATGGGTATTGATGAATCTACTGTTTAGATATATGATAACTTCAACATTATATAACTATGAATATTAAAATTTATAATGAAATATCAATGTTTAATATAAAAAATTAAATCGTGTATAAACAAATGCGTTTTTTAGATATAAGTTAAAGAATTTAATGAAAATGTATATATTATTATTTTTATGTATGTATTTACATATGTAAGTAGATACATACATTTAATTTTAAACTGTGAATTTACTTATGAACAATGTATATATTAATATTAAACTGTGAATTTAAATATGTATGTATGTAGATACCTACATTTATGTATTTATGAACAATGTATAAATTAATTTTAAAGTGTGAATTTACTTATGTATGTATTTATGTATGTATGTAGATACATATATTTAAAGTGTTACTATACATTTGTATATATGTATGCATGTATGTACATACATAAATATGTATATAAAAACATATGTATATATTATTATTTTTACTGTAATACTTAAAATATTTGAAACAAGTACTTAAAAAAATTAATTCAAAAGATATAATTATGAAAAATTAAAAAATGCAAAAAAAAATTAAAAGTACAAAAATGAAGGAATAATAAAAGTTATGCTAAATAATTGTTAAAAAATAGAATGTCAATATTCTATGTTAAAACAAAAATAATCCAAATTATTATATTAATAAATGACCTGTGACACTTTTGTAAATAAAACAAATTTTTTATTTTTTTAACAATTTAGGTAATTAAGAAAGTAACAAAAAACTCTCATTAAAAACTCTCATAGGTATATTCGCACTTTAAATAAGGCAGGGGCTATATATGTAATAATAGAAAAACAAACGAAAGGCGGTGGCAGTTTTGTAATTATTAAGAACTTCTCGTCATATAAATTCGTCAAAAAATGACTCGCCTCATTCATTTCATATCATACTCCTGATTTTCCCTTTTTCAAAAAAAAAACCGACATACACAAATCTCCATTTCAAACACTGAATCTAAAAAATCCACCGATTCTTCAAAAATCAAGCAGAAAATGTCTTCAAAATCTAAAGGAACTACATCAACTACAGGTTCTTCTGAAAAACAACATCCGAAGAAGAAATAAAAAAGAAAACCCTGGAGAAACAAGTAGAAGCAAAAAAAGTTTCAAGTCCCAAATCGAAGATTTCGACAACAAACTCAGAACATCTGACAATCAACAATGTCGAAACGGAAAAACAAAGTGTTTCAGAAAGCATTTCTTTAAAAGGAAAACCTACATGGACGATCAGAGTAAAAATGAACGAAGTAACACAAGGTATTTTATTTCGAAATTTATTACAATGTTTAACGAAAAATGCATAGTGTCTTATAATGTTTAAATATATATATAAAAGACACTGTTACAAAAACTTTTAAATCAAAGGTCATCTTAATCTATGTTATTTTTTATATATATGATAAGTTTAACAGTTAACATATCATTACAAACTCAGATATGATTTATTACAAATGAAAATGTTAAATTATTAAAAAAATATGTATATAAATGATTTTACTACAGGTTTGATGGTAAATGTTATATATGATTCTAATATATTTTAAGGTGATACTGTTAAATTTACTATAAATAATCTATTAAACTGTGAATATAAACATAAATGTTATTTTGATATTTTAGAAAATGAAAATGCATATATATGTTTTTTTAGAATGTGAATGTAAAAATTATATGTTACTTAAATATATTACAGGAAGATAAATATGAATGATGACTCCTATTAGTATTTGACTGTATACATCAAACATTAAACTGTGAATTTTAATGGAAATATGCCATTTGCAGGAGAGAATACAAGACCTGTAATGACAAAGAATACTATCAGAAACCTTAAAGGAATATATATTGATCAAACAGAAACAAAGAAACATTCTACAGTGGAAGGTAACACATGATTATAAAAAATATTTGAATTATAATAATATTCTACTATATAAACTTTTTGGTTTTGATTTTTAATTTAATAACAGAAACAGATGTGAATAAACAAATTCAAAACATATTATTTGATCTTCAAAGAACTGAAGAAATGGAAAAAAAGGTAAAATAAAAATTAAACTATGAAACTATACATAATATATTAAACTGTGAATACACATTATGCATTTACATTTAAAGTGTGAATATACTTATGTATATGCATACACATACGTATATATGTATATATGTACATATTTATGTATTTACACAAATTTGTACATATGTATTTATATACATATTTATGTATGTACATACATGCATACATATGTATAGTCACACTTTAAATGTATGTATCTACATACATACTTAAATACATCCATAAGTAAATTCACAGTTTAAAGTCTATGTACATATGTATGAATATGAACACACATGTGTATGTTTACATATGTATGTATGTATATATGTAAATATACATATATACATGTATATATACATATGTATGTATACATATGTATATATATATATACATACATATATATATATATATATATATATATATATATATATATTGCAGAATCGGAAAATGGATCATCAGATAGTCATGAGGACATGAAATTGCAATTGGTTGTGGTAAACAAAAAAGAAGGAGATGCAAATAATGAAAACATTCATGCAAAAGAAGCAAGGAAAAGAAAACAGATAGCAAGAAAGAGAATTGGAAAGGAGATGCAACTAACAGGAAGAAGAACAAGGTCTCAAACATCTGCCAAGAAAGATGAAGAAATACAAGGTATAACAAAATTCATAAAAAAATATTTGTTGATAAAATATCGTATTAAATGTTATTAAAATTTTAATGTGTTTTATAGTTCAAAAATATACAAGGAAAAGAAACACATGTATGTATAAAAGATTTTTAATAACAATTTCTTTTTAATCTTATTAGCAAAAGCAACAAAGAAAAGAGGTAGATAGAAGATGGTGATACCACAGAAGATGAAATTGAAGGTATTAATATATATATATATATATATATATATATATATATATATATATATATATATAAAACTGTGAGAACACATTATGTAGTTACAGTTAAAGTGTGAATATACTTATGTATATGCATACACATACGTATATATGTATATATGTACATATTTATGTATTTACATATATACATACATATATACATATATATGTTCACACTTTAAATGTATGTATCTACATACATACATACATAGATAAATACATTCACAGTTTAAGTCTATATACATATCTATGTATACATTCACAGTTTAATAAAACTTTTTTTTTATCTTATTAGGAAAACCAACAGAGAAAAGAGGTAGAAGTCAGAAAATTAAAGAAGATGGTGATAGCACAGAAGATGAAATTGAAGGTATTAACATAAATATATATATATATATATATATATATATATATATAAGGTTTTTAATAAAAAATTTTTTGAATCTTATTAGCAAAACCAACAAAGAAAAGAGGAAGAAAAAAGAAAATTAAAGAAGATGTTGATAGTACAGAAGATGAAACTGAAGGTATTAACATATATATATATATATATATATATATATATATATATATATATAATATTAAATAAAATATTATATAAAATGTTTTTGATAATACTTTTTTTTTTAATCTTATTAGCAAAACCAACAAAGAAAAGAGGTAGAAAGAAGAAAGATAAACAAGATGATGATAATGATGATGAAAACTTCCCTCCATTAAGAACAAGAGTGACAACAAAAGCATTGTACACTACTGTTAAAACTCTAAGCAGGGAACAGAAAGAATGTTTAGAAGGATTGGGTTTCAAGGCAATCTCTGAAACATCACTTGATACAATTCCATCAGTTCTAGCACATTTTGTTGTTGAAAGATATAACCCTACTTGAAACTGCATTGATTTAGGGGACATACAACTGATGATAAATGAAGAAAAAATTCATCAGATCCTTGGTTTACAAAATCACAACAAACTCTTTGTGAACTTATAGAAGTGTCAGAAATTGCAGATGAAATGTTTGTGTTAAATTTCATCACATTATTTGTCAATACAATGATAGAGAAAAAAGCTTGTGGAGGTTTACAAACAAACACTACAATGAAGATTGCAGCAATTGAAGACTGGAAAAATATAAACTGGTGCAAATATCTTAGTGATGCATTGCCACATAGTAGGACTTCATGGAAACCAAGAAACAAAGGCGTTTACTATGCTGGGCCACTTCCATTCTTGCTAGTAAGTAAAATTTAAATAAAATTGCATTGCATATCATCAAATTGATTAAATTAAATAACATTTTAATTTGTTACAAAATAATTTACAGCTTCTCTATCTACATTCAACTGATTGCCAAAACCAATACGTCAACCAAAAAATAAGACCAATATGCTACTGGAATTATGGAAAAATTAAATCAAGACAAAACATTGAAAAGGCTCAAGGTCAGTTAGGATTGGTCACATTGGTTTAGGATATTGATTCTATACAATTCAAAGATGAAGAAGATGTTGACTTTGTTAATGAAAAAAGAAAAGGAAAACAAGTTGAAAAAGATATAGATACAGAAGAAAATGATGACATTGGTGCAGAGGTAATAATGGATATTACTAAATTAAGCTGTGAACTGAATATTAAGTTGTGAATTTTTTTTTTTTAAAATGTACCTATAAACTAACAATAATTTAACACTTATTGCAGAACTATTGTCTTTTGGTAGAAAGTGAGTTTAAAACCATTTTGGAGTGTAGAAACAGAATTGAAAAGACATTGGAACATGCACTTCAAAAATATCCAGATGATAGAGAACTATGTGGATGGTTTGAAAGGTTTGTGAACATTGAAAAAGTGTTGAACAAAAACGTTGTCGAATCATCAAGAACCAAAGAAAAAGAAAATGAAAATGAGACAGGTGAAGAAGAAGCTACAAGAGAAAGAGAATTTGAAAAAGTGTTGAACGAAAACATTGTTGAATCATCAAGAAGAATGAAAATGAGACAGATGAAGAAGAAGGTACAAGAGAAAGAGAATACAATAATCCAATCTTTGAAGATAATATGCCAAACACACCAAATATGGAGGATGAACAAAATGATTTTCTTACCAATGAATCTCAAGGAGAAGGTAATATGAAAAACAAAAATATAAATTAAAAAAAAATTATGTTTTTAATTAAAATGACTACTATGCAATACATGTTACAGGAACAACAAACAACAAAGAAGAAAAGGGAAATGAAAAAAACATACTTGAAGAAAAGAATGATCAAGGAAAAAGAAAAAAATAGAAGTTTATACAAGATCAAAGAGGACAACAATTAAAACAGAACCTTACCAATCACCTTACATGAGGCGAACAGTTGAAGTGAGAAAAAAGTTAGAAGCTGTTGAGACAAGGATTTCAAAATCCATATTCTCACTGCAAAAGGATGGCAAGTAAGTGAATGGTTTTAATATAACTAGTATTTAAAGAAGTTAATTAAATTTGATTATTAAGTTGTGAACAGTATGTAAATATTAAAAAAACTAAAATTTTTTGTTTAACTATTTTTATTTTGTTTTTGATAAAAACAAACACCAATATCACTAATTCACAACTTAATATTGACAACTTAATAATTTTATATTAATCAAACAGGGAAATAATATTTGAAACAAAGGATGGGCATAAAGTGGAAAGGATATTTTTTGAAACATTAATACCAAGTGCATGGATCCACCCAAAAGTAATCGACTGTTGGTCGATGTTGTTGAATGATGAAGAGAAGCGTAAAGCAAATACCACACCATTATGCTTCTACTTCCCAACAAGAATGTTGGTAAGAATTATTTTATTATATAAGCATATAATTTTAATATTGATTTGAAATAACTAATGATAATTCCATAAAATAACATTTCATTTTTTCCTAGACCAATGAAATGTTGGATAGGGATACACCATTTGATAAGAGATTGGAAAAGTTTGAAGAAAGTATGAATGAAGCCATGAAGAACTACCCACATCTGAAGGATTTAAAAAAAGTTGGAATTGTAAGAAAAAAATCTAATTATTACTTTTTATTATAATTATATAATATATATACAAATATTTATAATAAAGTATTAACAATTTCAACTATACTATTAATGCAGGTATTCTTCCCAATACTGCACAGAAAGCACTACTACATGATTTGTTTCAATTTGCAAAAATGTAGTGTACATCTGATTGACAATGAAAAAACCACAGAAGATATTGTGGATACTTATGGAATGTTGCCATATAATTTGGTGAGTATAATTAATAACTTAGCAAAAAAAATCAAATGTTTTTTATTAATAACTTATGGAATGTTGCCATATAATTAGTGTTGCTGATAAATTTTTTGAATACAGTTCAATATGGTGGTGTCATACTTGATTGAAAAAAAACATCTAGTAGCAGACAATTTACTAAAGAAGAAAGTTGCAATTTTTAAACTGAAGTGGTGGACAGAAAACAACATGAATGACAGTGGAGTTATGTTGATGAGACATATGGAAACTTTCAAAGGACAAGGGCCAAATAATTGGGATTCTGAGATTGAAAAAGATCAAAAGCAGCAGAAAACACAATTGACAAAGCTTCGATCAAAATATGTTACAAAGATCTTGGTGAATGATATCAACATCCACAGCAACAAGATAATAGAAGAAGGTCTTGAGTTTGAAAAGCTGACAAAAGAAGAACAAAAACAAGTTGTGAATCATGCAATGGAGAACTATGAGGAAAGGTTTCAGTTGATTGGTCAAGACTAAATAATATATATCTACTTTTTTATGTTTATAAATGTTTATCTGCTATTGAAGACTTCTATCTAGTTGAACAAATATCGTGTTAATGATGTTTTTATTTTGGATAATGTTTCATACTTGGTTAACATGTTGGAGTTACATTTTATTATCTAAAAATATGAATTTCTAGTTAATTGTTGATGTTTACAATTGTGATTATTTAAATTAAAACAAAAGGACTAAAGTATTAAGTTGTGAATTGAATTTTTGAAATTTTAATATGATAAATAGTTTTTTAACTGTAAATATGATGTTGTAACTGTTATTATAATCTGATTTTGTTTAGTTATGCAGTTGTTTTTACATGTAAATTTCTGAAATAGAGTTTTTATTTGTTAATTTTATTTTTTATTTCCAATTAAACTAGACACACTTTCTTCCACAAAACTCAAAAATAGATGGCTTCTTCACTCTATAGGATGACTCAACAAACTCAGAAATATCTTTTCTTTTCAACAATGAATCTGAAGAGATTGACGTAGAACAAACACCATCAACTTTCAACTTTGCTTCTTTAATAAGCTCAAAAAACTCCTTAAGCTTATCCGCATCTTTACTCAAACTAGACACACTTTCTTCCACAAAACTCAAAACCTGACGAGAAAGAGGATCATATAACAATGATGATGATGAGGTCTCATCATTTGAACATTGCTTCATTAGAACCTCAGATGGAATAACACCTTTGCACCAACGCCTAAGAATGTACTTTGAAGGAATCTTGTTTATTTGGTAAGTCCTAAAAATGCAAAATATATGCCTGCATAATATACCATTCTGAAAGAACAATGAACAAGAGCATTCAAAACTTGATTCCTTCTTGTCATAAACAACCTGTACAAAATAAAAAGAAACAAAAATATTAATAATTCACAACTTAAGATGTAAATTATATATATATATATATATATATATATATATATATATATATATATATATATATATATATATATATATATATATAATTTACCTTGAAAAAATAAGTCTTTTCTGGAACATCACATTCACTTTCTGAATCTTCTTCATTAACAATTGTTGGAGTAGACCCCATAATATCTTTATATTTCATAACAACAAATCTATCATAAAATTCTTCATTCGTAACACTATATTGTGAACATGAAAATAGAGATTGTTCAATTTCTTTCTTCACTTTTATGAAGACTTCATTAGTATAGATATCATTAGTATAGATATCAGCAGCATGTTCCATGATTTTTAGTGAAATTTTACTTTTAATCTTAGAAATATTGCTAAGATGGTCTAAGTAACATTGATTATGTCTTTGCCTATCCATAGCTGAATCAAAAGAACTGAAGAACTTAACTAATGAATTACCCCAGTGAGAAATTTTGTTGAATGCAGAATTCATGCTTTCTGACCTAGAAGTGGTCCTCATTAAACCAGACAATGACATGTCTCTAATATATGCTGGAATCCAACTTTCTCTCATATGAAACATTTTTGAAAACCATGAAATCTCTTGGAGCTTATAATCTTCAATAAAACTTCTCCATCTAATATCAAACTCAGAAACATCTATCCTAGAATTCCAAATCAGCTTATTGAAACGTTTCTTGAATTTCATATCATCAGCAAGTTCAGCACATACCTAAAGAAAAAATTCACAACTTAATAACACATAATAAATAACATAATCAAAAGTGAGGTAAAAATAATATAATCTAACAAAATTCAAATCATAAACAAAAACACATAAAAATTCACAAGAAATAAATGTTCTAAAAATTAAAATTATATACCTTAGAAGGCAACTTTTGGGTTATGTGCCACATACATAACCTGTAACGTGAATCAGGCAATATTCTCTCAATTGCAATTTTCATTGCAGCATCTTCATCAGTGAGAAGTACAGTCGGCTGTTTACCAACTGTCTTCAAAAAAGTTTTAAGCAGCCAAACATAAGATTCTGTAGTTTCACTACTCAAAAGACCAATTGCAAAAGTAACACTCTTTCTATGGTTATCGATTCCTGTGAAAGGAACAAATACCATACGATATCTAAAAAATAAATATATAAAAAAAAGTTAGTATAAAAACAACAAAAGAAAATAATATAATAAAACAAAATATAAAAAAACTTACTTGTTCGTCCGAAAAGTAGCATCAAAAGAAACAACATCACCAAATTCTCTATAATTCGCCTTTGCAGCTTCATCAGCCCAAAAAAGTGAAACTAACTTTCCTTTCTCACATATAAACTCAAATGTAAGAGTAGGATCGTCTTTCATTCTATCCAAATACTTATCAACTACCATTTGTGCATCGTCCTTTTCAATAAAACAATTCACTTTTCTAGACTGATTCTTGTAGTCAACAACAGTCCCTCCAACATTGTTTGCACCTTTTAGTTCTTGCATTATTTTGTATGCTTTCATTGGACCAATTTTTACCCTTCCCATCTTTTCAATGAATTCTTGAGCAGCGTTATCCAATTGCCTATTAGACCTCAAGAAATGCCTATAATCTTTTGCAACCAAATCATGATTATGTATTTCTTCAAATTTGTATAGCTCAAAAACATCTGAATTTCCTACTCTTCTAAATTTTGCAAAAGCTGGACATCCTTTCCTTTTAATATTCGAATTTCTGTGAGGTTTATTATTTTTAGAATCAGTTGTGTCTACATACACACTCTGAGGAAATCCCTCTCTATTGCACAGCATAGATCGATGAGTAAGAACACGTGACTTAGTGTTTATCTTTGTAGAACCTTTTCTTACATCAAAACCAGCTTTAGCAGCGTAAGCCCTATACATATCCATTGCATCTTCAATACTCAGATATTTGCTAAACAACTTTGGTTTAACATCATCAACATCCTCATAATTCCATATTTTACGAGTTCCACCAGGAGAGAAAAATTCAGAAAATCTATCTTGACCTAATAAGAAAAATAAAAACATATATCAGCTTAAAAGACACATATTGTAATATATGAACAAAAACAATTGAAAATTCACAGTATAATTACATTTATATTATACATAACCAAATACATTCACAAGTTAATAACAGTTAGAAGATTGTAATTATACTTAAAAAAAATATTTATCAACAAAAAATACAAATATTATAAATAAAAAACAAAAAAAAAGGAGAATTCACAGTTTAATTGGAAATAATAAATAAAATTAACAAATAAAAACTCTATTTCAAACATTTACATGTGAAAACAAGTACATTTACAACACCATATTTACAGTTAAAAAACTATTTATCATATTAGAAGACACATATTGTAATATATGAACAAAAACAATTGAAGATTCACAATATAATTACATTTATATTATACATAACCAAATACATTCACAGGTTAATAACAGTTAGAAGATTGTAATTATACTTAAAAAAAACATTTATCAACAAAAAATACAAATATTATAAATAAAAAACAAAAAAAAGGAGAATTCACAGTTTAATTGGAAATAATAAATAAAATTAACAAATAAATACTCTATTTCAAACATTTACATGTGAAAACAAGTACATAAATAAACAAAATCAGATTATAATAACAGTTACAACACCATATTTACAGTTAAAAAACTATTTATCATATTAGAAGACACATATTGTAATATATGAACAAAAACAATTGAAAATTCACAGTATAATTACATTTATATTATACATAACCAAATACATTCACAGGTTAATAACAGTTAGAAGATTGTAATTATACTTAAAAAAAACATTTATCAACAAAAAATACAAATATTATAAATAAAAAACAGAAAAAAGGAGAATTCACAGTTTAATTGGAAATAATAAATAAAATTAACAAATAAAAACTCTATTTCAGAAATTTACATGTAAAAACAACTACATAACTAAACTCTATTTCACAGTATATGTAAAAATACAAATATTATAAATAAAAAACAACTGAAAATTCACAGAAGGAAACCAATTCACATCTTAATAACTGATAGAACATCATATTCAACTACGTAAGTAATTTTTTAATGTATAAGAATTAAAAACGGATTAAATTAGTAACAGACAGAAGGAAACGAGATACCTGCTTCTGATTCACCTTCCGTTGCAATATCGTCATCAGATTGAGCTAAAGATTGAACATTTAATTCATCTGTTCCTGATACGCTTTTGAACAGACATCGGATTCAACTTAGAAGACGATGATTCTTCAGGTAACGATTCCATACAAACTCGTTATATATATGAAAATCGAACAGAATCAATCGGTTCTATATAAATCGAAGGTCACGAAATATGAATAACCAATAATGTTTGAGGAATCTGAACGAAAGAATCTTGACATGCTGTGGAAAAGATTTGCTTTTTGCTTGATTTTGTTAATTACGGAAATACCCTTACAGACAAGATAATGAAAAATTTAAAACTGACAAAAATAACATATTTAGTTAATATAATAAAAAACCTAATATTGCCTTATAGATAAAAGGTTCTTATGGTTGTTAATAATAAGTTAAAATTAATTGGTTCTTAGGTTCTTAATTTTTTTGTTCTCATTTGAACCATATATATATATATATATATATATATATATATATATATATATATATATATATATATATATATATATTGGCGAGTAGTTAAAAGAATAAAAATAAAAAATGTGTGGGGTATAAATTGTTTTTTGTAGGGGGTGGCGGAATAACATGACCGTATTTTTTAATAAGGTCCTCTTATTCACTCGCCAATTATGAGTATGTCACAAATTGCAAATTAATTTGGTGTTTTTCTTTCTTTTGCACGGAGCTTATATTTTGCACTTAAGATCCCTATATTATCAGCATTTGTTAAAATACACCTAAAACGGATTTCCATTACATTTTTCCAACTTTTTAAAATTTGAATTCACATACTATTACATCTAATTAATATTTTTTAATTTTCTTTCATTATAGTTTTCTTTATGACATTTTTCATCCTTAATTAAATTAAAATGTCATATAGATCCTTTAAATAAATTTAAACATTAATTAAATGTTTAAAATATTTTTAATTTTTGGTCCTTCAAAAATAACTTATATTTTTTATAGACCTATTAATTTAAATGTCATGTAGTTCCTTTATTTGGACATTTTTATTGTTTGACAATTTTATTACAAATTTGATTAATTATTTATAATTTTTATATTAATAATAATATTTATTAATATATATATATATATATATATATATATATATATATATATATATATATATATATATATATATAAGCAAGGGGTGGGGGATTACCTGGACCCTTTTTAATAACTAGTAGCCAACCAACTAAAGAAATAGTCACGATGGGATAGACATGGATATTCCAAATAATTTGCCTTTAATTATTTTAGAGTGTTATTATATATAAATGTTATTATATGTACCTGTTATTAATTGTATCCAAAAACTCTTAATTATTCTTAATTATATTAATATCAACTAGAACGGTTACCCCCGCTACGCGGGGGCCAGAAGCTTTCAATATTGTTTCCAAATCGATAAATATGACAGACGTAGAAAGTGCAAGGATGAAAAGCCCGGAGTTTGCCCCGGACCGTTTTTTTCATGTTTTTATGAAAAAATGTAAAAGTTTTGACTGTAAGGATCAGAAGTTTCAAAACGGTTAAAGAATTAAAGGGGTAGGAATTAGCAAATTTTTAGAAAAAGAATCAAAGTTGTCAAACCGTTAAAGTTTTGTGGCCAAACTTTAAATATTAAAAAGTTCCTAAAAAGTGTAAAAATATTGATTGCAAGGACCAAAAATATCAAAATAGGTAAAGAATGAGGAGCAAAGTGCAGGGACCATTTTTGCCAAAAAAAAATGCCCAGTTTACTATTCCTAAGCTTCATGTTTGATATATATATTAATCACATATAAAAAGGTTTTGATCATTTAAAATTTTTTTTTTGCCATATTGTCGTGTTTTATTATTATTATTATTATTATTATTATTATTATTATTGACATCCTATAGACATCTTGTATTTCGTTCCGACTATTGATGTGTTATTTGTTTCCGTTAGGATTATTGATGTATTATTTTTTTTTGTTCCGACTATTTCTATGTTAATTTTTTTCGTTTATACTATCCACGTGTTATTTTTTTGTTCAGACTATCATTATTTTATTTTTTCATCCTGACCATACATGTGTTATTCATGTGCTATTTTATTTTTTCATTTGACCATACATTTGTTATTCAAGTGCTATTTTATTTTTTCAATCAACTATACATGCGTTATTTTAGTGTTATTTTGTCGTTCATAATATCATTGTATTATTTTTTGTTTGGACTATCTATGTATTTTTCAATAAATATTTTTTATGGAAATCACAACAAAAGAATAAAACATGATAGTTCGAATAAAAAAGTAACACATTGATAGTTCGAACGAAAAAAATAACACACGGATGGTCACAATAAAAATATAACGGAGAGATAGTTTGAACAGAAACATAACACATGATAGTCCAAATGAAAAAACAACACATGGGTAGTTTGAATAAAAACATAACATAATGTTAATCGGAACAAAAAAACTAACATAAAAATAGTTAGAACGAATAAATAACACATAAATAATCCAAATGAAAGATAACACATGAATAGTCCAAGCGATAAAAATAATATATGGATAGTCCGACCGAAAAATAACACAATGATAGTGTAAACGGAAAAATAACACAAGAATAGACCGAATGAAAAATAATATAAGAATAGTCTGAATGAAAAAATAACACAATGATAGTCGGAAAAATAACATATAAATAGTCTGAACGTAGAGAAAATCTTATACTCCCTCCGTCCCAAATTAATTGTCCACTTTTGACTTTTGAAGTCTTTTTTTATTTTCAACTTTTACCTTAAATATTTTTATTTGTGTTATATATTACTTGATAAAACTTATAATAATGAAAAGACATTTAAAATACAATTCATTCATATATTTTGTATCAAATATTATTTATTAAAAACAAAAATATTTAAGGTCAAAGTTAAAGAATAAAGACTTCAAAAATCGAATGTGGACAATTAATTTGAAACCGAAGTAGTATACTACATACATATACATCATAACGTTTTTTTAGATGAGAAACTTTATGTAATGCTCAATTGATAATGCACTTGTAATAGTCATAAATAATCCAAATGAAAGATAACACATGAATAGTCCAAGCGATAAAAATAATATATGGATAGTCCGACCGAAAAATAACACAATGATAGTGTAAACGGAAAAATAACACAAGAATAGACCGAATGAAAAATAATATAAGAATAGTCTGAATGAAAAAATAACACAATGATAGTCGGAAAAATAACATATAAATAGTCTGAACGTAGAGAAAATCTTATACTCCCTCCGTCCCAAATTAATTGTCCACTTTTGACTTTTGAAGTCTTTTTTTATTTTCAACTTTTACCTTAAATATTTTTATTTGTGTTATATATTACTTGATAAAACTTATAATAATGAAAAGACATTTAAAATACAATTCATTCATATATTTTGTATCAAATATTATTTATTAAAAACAAAAATATTTAAGGTCAAAGTTAAAGAATAAAGACTTCAAAAATCGAATGTGGACAATTAATTTGAAACCGAAGTAGTATACTACATACATATACATCATAACGTTTTTTTAGATGAGAAACTTTATGTAATGCTCAATTGATAATGCACTTGTAATAGTCAATCCGTGAGTATATCTAGTAATAATTTTAAACAAACTTCGCTTTATTGTTATTATTTATATTGTTGTTATTTATAATATTTTTTACTAATAATAATAAATAAAATAATATTAATAATAAAAAAGACAAAATAGATTAAAGAAAAAAAAAAACAACAAAAAAACAAAATAATTAAAAAAGCATGGTGCCATTACTAATAAAGTGCGGCGTATAAAATTACCCTTATTTTAATGCAGCTGTATGCATCTTAATTTTAATATCATTGACCATAGGCAAAAATAAATAAATAAATAATAATAATTCTCTCTACATGCTTTTAAAAAAAAAAAACAAATATCCACCTACAAGGCTAGCAAAACACAAAATCAATTAAAAAGCTTTAAATGGATCTTGATTTCATTATTGAGTTATTTAGTTTTTAATTTTAGTATTTGGGGCGATATTTGTTAAACAGATAAAGACATTAAAGTATGCTAGATCAAAGCAATTTCATGTAGTTCTTAAAAATATAGGTGCTCATTTTGGTATTGTACAAGTAAATTATTTTAAATAACAAAAACTACATTATAAAAATGTTAGGAAGCGAAGAAAATGATATTGTGCCAACTTGTTTTTATCATTCACCAAACCAAGGTTATATATGGAGAATACAAAACAATCTACCACATTTAATGATATCAAGGTTGTCTCATTTAATGATCACATCATCTACATATATGAGGATATCTACAAAGGAGCCGCCCTCCTTGAAAGTAAAAATATAATGGTTAGCAAAAGACTGCTTGTATCCGAACTGGATCAAAGTTGTGGTGAACTGTTCGTACTACGAGCGAGAAGCTTGTTTTAGGTTGTATATTAAGTTTTTGAGCCAACAAACTCTGGTTTCATTATGTTTGGAGAAGCCTTGAGTTATTTTCATGTAGACTTCTTCTTGAAGGTTACTATGCAAGAATACATTGTTGACGTCTAATTTGTGAAACAATCAGTCCTGTTTGACAACTACAGTGGCTAAAAAACGAAACATGACCAATTTAGTGATGGGGGAAAATGTGTTGTGATAATCAACGCCTTCTATTTGGGTAAAGTCTTAGGTCATAAGGTGGGATTTGTATTTCTTGATTTCGCCGGTTAGTTTATATTTGATGACATGTTTTCCGTTGGGGAGATCCTAATGACTCCAAGTGTCGTTTTCATCTAGTGCTGTAATTTCCTTTTGCATTTCTTATTTGAAGCTTTTCAGTTCATTATTTTTTGTAATTGTTGTTAATTAGGCCCTGTGTGTTAGAAAATTCATCATCTGAGAGATAACTGGCAAGAGAGTGTGTCATTGAAGAAGTTGAGTGAGGAGTGGGTAATGTGTGGTCTACGAAAGAAGACGGATTCATAATGTAATCCTTTAAATATGATGGTTTGGTCCTGGTTCGTTTAGATCTTTGCAGACCATCCATATGAGTGTATTATGGTGAGTTGTTGTGTAACACTAAGTTCTAGGTAAATATCATCCTTAACTTTTGGCAATTCAAGTCTCAAATAGAGAACTTTTATGGAGACCACGACGTGGAAACTGATGCACCACGAAGTGGTCAAGGCCAAATGAAACACGCATTCATCTTGGCACTCATGACGTGAAATGATGTTGGTCACCTTGTGACGATGGCCAGGATGGAAAAGCCTAATTTTCGAGCATGTATCCCTATTTAAGGGATGTGATGGCTAGGGTTTGCGTGCCCTCTAGCTTCATCACTTCCTTTTCAACATAAAAGTACCTTTATTCTCCATTGTTGAGTTTTAGCTTCATCACCTCCTTTTCAACATAAAAGTACCTTTAGTCTCCATTGTTGAGTTTTTGAAGTTTTGTGGTGATTTTTGGTGACAATGAAGAAGAAGAAGTCAACCTTTGTGACAACTCTAGCAAGCAAGCTCTTCCTCCACTTCATAGCTCATCTTCTAGACCATTGTGAGTCTTCAAGTTCCAACCTTTATGCTTCATGTTTCTAGATCTAGGTTCTTTTGCTTTGTTCTTCATGTTTAGGTTAGTTGGTCTGGTTAGAATCCATAAAATTGGCAATTTTATGGATCCTTGAGTTCCTTTTTTGACTATATATATCCTAGATCTGAAGAATGATCGAGTTTTGAATCCTTACATGAGGTTTTGACCTCATTTTCTTAATTTTTACCTAGATAGAGTTTAATACATGCATTGGATATGCATGGCTATAAAGCATCAAATTTTATGATTCATTGGGTGAGGAAGCCTTCTAGAGAGTATGGATAAATAGCCTGAAGGATTAAGATCTTACTACATTAAGAAGGCCAAAACAGTTCCCACAACGTGGAGGATTGACCTCCATGACGTAAAGACGGGCATTCTCGGTGATTATTTTGTCGTGAGGCCACCACTACGCAACAAAAGCTTGGCCATGGCGTGACGACTTGTTGTCGAAATATTACTACACCTAATTTTACATACGGTTTAAAATGTGGTCTCGTGTTTTGTAAGGCTCACATCGTGAGCTTGAGGGGCTCACGTCGTGAGTTTTGTCTGGGCTAAAAAAAATCTGTCCAATTCAATTTAAACACGAAGTGGGCCTTGGACCATGACGTGTTTTCGAGGTTTATTAGTTAAAAAATCCATTTTATCTTAAAACTTCAATAAAAATTTACCACTCAATTTTTAGGAACTCCACACTTGATTTTTTCCATTTTCTAAAATAATTTAGATGATTTGATGATTAATATCCTAAAATTTAACTAAAAATGCAAAAAGTAAAATTGCAAAAACGAAAAGAAAATTGCAAACCGAGCTCGGGTTGCCTCCCAGGAAGCGCTTCTTTATGTTGGAGTCATGAGCCGGACTCCGTGCCGGCTCATGTTGAATCGATAGGAGTGTCAGTCACCACTTGTGCCTTTTGCTCCTTCCACTTTATTTTGTAATCTTATGTGCTTTTTTAGAGTTTTCCTTTTTACTCTTCTCATTACCCTCTTCAAGCTTTCTCTTTACCCCTTTACTAACTTCCAATTTTGGTTCCTCTTTTCCTTTACTTTTTACCTATATTAATTCAACCTTTCTGTCCAAAGTTAGCTGTTTCATTTCCGAAGTAACCTCTTCTTCATCACTAGATACTAATTCTTCTTCGCTCTTCTTACTCACACAAGATGTTGGAGTCTTGTAAGAAAAAACTTCAAAAACTGCTGTAACGGATGCTCATGGCTTCGTACGTGTCACACCCCCAAACTAAGGATGGCGGAAACGTCCGGGGGTGGCGGACTTCATGTATAGTATCATAACAACGAGTATAATAGTGATCAAAGCAATACAACCAATCATAAATATAATCGGAAAATAATTACATAGTTTCAAGTGTTACATATTTCAATGATTGATTACAACATGATATGAAAAATAGTTTTTCAACGTCATAGCGTACCATCCTCAAAAGCTTGGGGTTTCCTGGTTTCGTTGATTCCCTGAGAATACAAGTAGTTTTGAAAAAAAGTGTCAACAATTAAGTTGGTGAGTTCATAAGCTTTTTAGATGAAGAGTTTGGAAACCGATCTTTGTAATGAGTTGTGCGTTACCAAGAAAAATCCAATATTTTCCTTACGAGAGTGATGTGTAGTCTTAAATACCAAGACCGAAATGTATAAGTAATATCCATACTTATTGATATAAAAAGTGATTTTAAATCGACATAAAACCCTTTTTGATTTGAGAAAATCCCCGTAAACTTTATGTGTTGTTAACTCCCTATGTGAGTCGCTATAACCATACTATGACTAATGAACCTGCCACGACGTTTCTCAGGCGTCGAAAAAGATAATGACACTTGTCACCTCAGACTTTCCAGTCTAGCTGTTGCATGCAACTCAGGTGTGAGTTTGTCAGACCCAATATAGATCTATACACAACTATCACGTTCTCCCTACAAGAGACTCTGGTTATAACTACCAGTAATTTTAACCTGTACTCTAGGAGTACCGAGAAGAATGTCTCACAATTTACGTTAACAAGTTTACGTGTAGTGTGCGTGAGTGTAAAACCTTTTTCCATGGGAATAAAACCTTTCGAAATGCGTTTGTTGTGTTAATGGAAACACGTTTATAATGTATATGAAACATAAACTATACTTACCATAGTTTATCATAAATGTTTGTAATGTATACGAAACATAAACTATACCTATTATAGCTTATCAAAAACGTTTTGTAATGGTAGAAATCCTTTTTACATATGATGTAAACCTCTGTAATGAGGTAAAAGGCATGTAATATAACCAACATGTATTTATATATGATAATACACACCTTGCTCAGCAAGTTACAAGGTGTAAATGAGTTAATAACAATTTGCTAGTTTTATCCTTTCTGTTCCTGTTCTTGGAATAATTATAGAAAATTCATACGGAGTCAAAAACTGATTCCGTAAATTCTGAGAGTTTAGAAATTGTGTCTAGTTTGTTCATAATTTTTCTCATGATTTTTAGAAGTCTAGAACTGGTGTGAAAACGTTCATATTCATAGACTGGTCCGAAATCGTAGCTACAGTGATAGGCAGTTTTGTAAAAATCACCATAAATTGTAGAAAACAGTCTGTGAAAGTAGTCATTTTAAAGTTATAAACCTGAACTATTTGAACCTAATACAGTTTTGAAAACTAAAATGTTTAAGTTGACCAAAACAGTCCGTGAATGAAGTTAAACTTTTCTGATGAAAGCTGTTGGATGAGTTTAGTTGTGTTCTTGGTGTTTTAACTGGTATTCCTCCCCTTAAAACTTAATAAAAACATGAAAAGATAGGGGTATGAACTCACCTTGAGTGATTTCAGTAGATGGATGATGGAGAAAATAAGTGTTCAGCTCAAGAACACTTGGGAGATGCTTGAAGATTTGAAGATCTAACAACAAATATGACGATATTTGTGTAAGTAATCTATGATTTGGATGAAGGTTAGTAGAATATCTAAGTGTAGGAGGAAGATACTTACCAAATGTGGAGGAAAAACCCAAGACCAGCCTTTGAATCTAGAATTTTTAGAGAGAGAAAGTGGAAGAGAGGTGTTTGTTCTTCTTGAGAAATAGTGAATAAAGTGGGAGGAGAGAGAAGGGTATCTCCAGCTTTTGTTCAAGATTATGGCTGAAAAAGAGTGGGAAAAGGACAATGATTGACTAGGTATGGGTGAATAGTGACTAGGGGTTTTACTATGAAGGTATGGGGAGGTTGCTTGTGTCCTTGTCCAAAGGATAATCAACACTCCACCTAAATATCTCACCAAATAGATTTTATTCTTAGGCAATGATTTTCCTCAAAATATGATTAAAATATGAATATTTAGGGTTTTATATGTCAAAATACGAGTTTGGGTGAGAATCCCACGTTAAAATAATTAAAAACGAGCTTAAAATGGAGTCGTGGTCGAAAACCGGGCAAAAAGGCGAAAATCCAAAATTGGGGCCGAAGGTCGCGAAGGCTCGGTCTTAGCAGCACTAGAACCGAAGGTAGAAGAGGAACCGAGAGTAGGGTTCGGCTGCGCAGGGTCGCCTCTCGGACCGAATGTGGGAAGCGGAGAGCCGAAGGTCAGGTCTCGGTTCGGAATTGTCAGGGGACCGAAATAGACCGAACCCTCGGTCCATTTCGGCTGAGAGGGTTTCGGTTCTGATGCAAGGTTGCGAAAATCCGAAATTGGGGCCGAAGGTCGCGAAGGCTCGGTCTTAGCAGCACTAGAACCGAAGGTAGAAGAGGAACCGAGAGTAGGGTTCGGCTGCGCAGGGTCGCCTCTAGGACCGAATGTGGGAAGGGGAGAGCCGAAGGTCAGGTCTCAGTTCGGAATTGTCAGGGGACCGAAATAGACCGAACCCTCGGTCCATTTCGGCTGAGAGGGTTTCGGTTCTGATGCAAGGTTTCGGCTCCTAAGAAGGTTCGGTTCCTAAGAAGGTTCGGCTCCTTAAGACTGTTTTTCGCGTAGACTTCCGTTTTCGAGCTGTTTTCGTCAAATTCGAGGGTCGGGATGCCCCGAGTGATTATAAAATTTTGAGAGAGATTTGGGAGAGATTTCACATTCTTGGAGAGATTTCTCATACAGAGAGAGATTTGGGAGAGATTTCACATACTTAGAGAGATTTGGGAGAGATTTCACATGGAGAGAGATAGAGTGAAAGAGATCGAGAGAGACTTCGGTTGCGACCTTTTTAAGTGTTTGGCTTCGTAACGCAAGGTTCGTACATCCCGTTAAGTCTCGATATGATTGTTATATGCCCCCGAGGGTTAAGGAATAAGGTTTTATCGAATAGATTCATCACTTGCCCTGATTAGGGTTTAAAATTTCCGAACACGTGAAAACTCTAAGTGATACTTTGTATTAAGATTGCGAGTAGTACAATATGAATCATATTGGAAACCCTAATATACCAGGGTTAAATGAATTAATCGGTTTGACTTGTTGACTTTATTTGACTTTGACTTCACCAGAAATTGACGATTGTCACAGTACGCTTAACTTGTTGAATTGACTGAATTTCTTCTTCCATAAACTTTTCCAACTCTACAAGCTCATTTTCTTCAAACTTCACCTTGAGCACAATTTTTCTGAAATCCATCTTCTACTCCAAGGTAACTTCTGTTGGATTAGGTGTTTAAGCCCATAACTATATTTGGTATGTACTTGACCTGATAGTAGCATGATCCTTTTGGGTTGCCTTCACCAAAGCAACTGGATTGGATGATTAATGGAGAGAGAGTGAGAGGATAATATAGTTTATTAATATATTATAAGATTAATATATTAAAAGAGAAATCATATTAGTTAATTAATATGTTGTTCTAGAATTAATTTAGTGATCAAAAGATATTAATTGAACTTATGGGGACTAGATTGCAATTATTGGATAATTGAATTTTGGGCTGTGAAACCTTAAGGAATAAGGGGGACGAAAATTAGAGGGAGCCCATCTCAATTTTCGTCCAAGGCCTTGATTCTAGAAGGATCATTGGACTGCTTAAGGCCTAAGCTATCCAATTAGGGTTTTGACTGAAACCCTAGCAACACAAGTATATAAGGACCCCTAGTGCTATAGAAATCGGCCACTTGAAACCCTAAGAAGCCTTGGAGCCAATTTTGTGCCTCTCATCCCCTCTCTTCAAGATCATTCTTGCCTTGGGGTTTGTAAGCCATTAGACACATCGCATTTGAGGTGTTAGGTTCTTACAAGCTTTGAAGATTCTTACTACAATCAAAGAGGTAACATTCTTACTTGGTTATTTATGTAGATCTCGAATTTTGTAATATGCTAGTTTAGGGTTTACAAGCTTTGGATGAATTGCATGTATAATAGAGAAACCTAGATCCAAAGCTTTAGGGTTTTGCATGTGCACTTAGGATTGTTCTTTTCTGTATAACCCATCAGTGGTATCAGAGCCTTGATTGGTTTCTATTGTATTTGATGGTTTGTGTGTTCTTCCATTGCTTGAAAAATCAAGATTTTGTCCTTTGCCTGACTGACTCGGCGAGTCAGCTGATGAACTCGGCGAGTCAGCCCAACTCGGCGAGTCCAGTCAGTGACTCGGCGAGTCCAGGGGTCAGACAGAGGGAATTTCGGGATTTTTGCTGATTTTGCTGTGGGATAATTACCAAAATCGATTTTGATTAATAAAATCCCAATTTTATTGATACTATGTGATTATCCTTACCAAAATAAAAGATAATTATCAATTGATTAAATAAATATTGCCTTATAAGATAAACTTTGATTATTTGAATTATTTGATGAATTATCTTGCATGGAATTGGATTAGGTCAAATTTAGATAATCCTAAATTAATTGTTTAATTTAAGTTATTTGCAATTTGATCTTGTATGCTATGAAAAGTTCAAAACTCGCCCTCAAGTTTTGGAAATGTAAATTTTTAATTAAAAGTTTAATTTTGAAATATTTAAATTCTAAACCCTAGAATTTTACAAGTTTAAAATTCATATCTTATACTATTATTATTATAAGATCAATATATATATATATATATATATATATATATATATATATATATATATATATATATATATATATATATATATATATATGTATAAGATTAAGCTAGTCTTACCGTTAGTAGGCCTCATTCACGAAGCCGATCTATAAGGAGGGTATAAAGTTGCTGCCTATAAAATGGCAGTTTAATGGGTGTCCACTCTCACCCACCGCTTCCTTGATTGTTAGAGGGTCGTTAGCCGAACGGGTAGGATAGGGCTACTAATTCCTCATTATAACTATAATGATTATTAAAGTAACAAAATGTTTTTACAAAAATTCTCAATCTTAGTTACTTTAGGAAAAATGTGAAATTGTATGTTATTCTATGAAATTACACTTTGCACCTTGCCAAGTCGTTAGTGCAGCGTGTGTGGCTTACCGGCACACTAACTTGGGACTAGCTTGGGTGGCAAAGGGTGGCTCGATGTTTGTCATATACTAATGGAACGTGTGTGGTTTACTGACACTTTGGTTAGGTGATAAATGACATCGAGAGCACCAAGTACATTTGCATTGTTATTCACACCTTGTTTGTGATCCTCGGTATCCCAGTCACAAACTTGAAGGGCATAACCGAGATTTAAACATGCCATTGAATAGTTCAATGAATCTCAAAAGAATCTAGGAATTTCAATACATTTAAAACTTAAAGTCTTTTTCGTTTTTCATGGTGGAAATTAGTGAATCGCCATTCACCTACCTTCAAATTATTTGCATTTAGATTACGACATCCCTTTTCTAAGTTGTAAATAATGTTGTTGGATCCTAGCCCTAATTTCTCATTTGGGTGTTTAATTGGGGATTTTCATATCTAATCAAAACTTTGTCTCTTTTTCAGATGTCTGCTCAAAACAACGCTTCAAGCTCCAACGCCTCTGGCTCCTTCTCCCTAATTAACCTATATGGGAGAGTGATCTTCAACAGAAACAATTTTAACGATTGGATCTGCAACATAAGGATGGTCATAAGATACAAGGACAAAGAATATGTTCTCGATAAGGAGCTGAAGGAGGTTGATATTGCTACTACTACTCATGAGGAGATTGCTGCCTATAAGGCACATGAGAGAGATGCAATGAAAGTTCATTGCATCATGCTCGCAACCATGACTCCAGAACTCCAGAAGTCCTATGAGGACTTCTATCCATATGAGATGCACCAGGACTTGATGGAAAGGTACCATCAAAGCGCCAGGCAAGAGAGGTATGAGATCATCGTCTCGATGATCACTACCAAGATGAAGGACGGAGAATCTGTCACGACCCACCTACAACAAATGCAGAGGTATGTGGACCACTTGCTGAAGTTAAATGTTAACTTCGATGAGGAGCTGGCGATTGATATCATACTTCACTCTTGCCTCCTTGCTTCAACCAGTTTCGTATGACATACCATATGAACAAGGAGGAGGTCACGTTGAGCAAGCTTCAAGGTCTCTTGCGAACTGCTGAGAGGAGTTTAAAGGACAATTATGTTGCACCAACTCCTACTGCTGCCCCTGTCCTGGCTATTGGGCAAGGAAGAGGAAAGAAGAGGATGGCTCATCACAAGAGCTTCAAGGGCAAGTCCCATGATGGATGCTCTTCGAGTGGGACCAAAGTTGGTCGTGTCACTCCCTCTGCCGATCCCAAGGATGTAGAGTGCTTCCACTGCCACAAGAAAGGGAACTGGAAACGAAGCTTCCCGAAATACTTGTAGGAAATCAAGGATGGGAAGATCAAACCCACCCACGCAGGTATTTATACTATTCAATCTAACAACTCATCACATGCTATTTCTTGGGTTCTTGATACAAGATGTGGTTTTCACATTTGTTCTGATTTGCAGGGCCTAAAAGGAAGTAGGGTTGTGGAGCATGGGAAGATGAACCTAATCATGAGGAATAGAAGAAAGTCGGCTGTGACCAAGATTGGGACTTATTCTTTAGTGCTTAGAAGTGAGTTAGGTTTAGAGTTGAATAACTATTGCTACTCGTCTGAGATGGCGAGAAACATTATTTCATTTCATGGTTTGTATAAACAAGGCTTTAGATCTTTCATTTAATAATGAAACTGGTTCTATTTATGCTTATTTGAATGTTGTTTTCTATTTTTAAGCATTGCTTTGTAATGCTATATATGAAACTGTGATGATTGTTGATAACTTACGAAATAATGTATTGCAAATTGATTCGTCCAATAGTTTGGACAAAGCATGCTTGTGGCATTATCGTCTTGGACATGTCAACAAGAGACGCATAGCCCAACTCCAAAAGGATGGAGTGTTGGAGTCATTCGACCTTAGGGACGATGACGCGTGCGATTCTTGTTTGCTTGGAAAGATGACCAAGTCACCCTTCACTGGCACTTGTGCAAGGGGTGAGGGTTTATTGGATCTCATACATACCGATGTATGTGGGCCCATTAGATCTACCACAAGGGATGCTTGCCGCTTCTATGTGACTTTCACCGATGATTATTGTTGGATATAGTGTCTAAGTCCATAACTTTATTTGGTATGTACTTGACCCGACTCGGCATGGTCCATTTGGGTTGCATGGCATTGCAATACTTGGATAGACTAAATGAGAGAATAAGGCACTTATGATTATTAATATATTATAAGTTCTAATATATTAATAATAGTATTATTTAATTAGTATTGGTCAAGTATTAATCTAGTATTAATTTGGTGATCAAAGTGAGACTAATTAAATATATAGGGTTGATTATGACAATCATCAATTCTTTTATGGTGGATTAATGATCCATGGTTTATGGGTTTGGTTATAACCATATGGAGCTCCATGGATAGTCCATGGGAGTTACAAACCCATGGGTCATGAGAAATCAAGAGTCATGACAATTAAGGGCATTCATGTGTAAACCCTAATTGTGACAACACTATAAAAGGAACCCTATGGCTAGCAAAATCGTGACCTAGTGGACCTAGTGTTACTAGAGAGGGCATAACCGATTTTGAGTGCTAGAAGTATTCTCTCAAGTTATTCCAAGTCTTGTGGTGTTGTGTGAAGCATTTGAGGCACAACATTTGGGGTGCTAGGCTCACAAAGTCTTGAAGGAATCCAAGCAACAACAAGGTATGTATTTCTACTAGTTTTTATGTTTTATGTAATCCCCATGCCATGCTAGTTAGGAAATAACCTTGAAAAAGAAATTTGCATGTATATAGTGAAAACATAGATTCAAGGTTATTAGGGTTGCATGTACACTTAGGAAGTGTTAGAATGCTCAAAACCCATCAGTGGTATCAGAGCCTAGGATTGTTTTCTGTATACTTGATGCAAAACTGCTTGAAAATCGAAAATTCTGCACTCTGACGACTGGACTCGCCGAGTCCATGGGGAGGACTCGCCGAGTCCATGAACAAATTCATTCTACTCGCCGAGTAGAATAGTGCACTCGGCGAGTAGGAGCGTGCTGGGCAGTTTTTTCGAGTTTTGTTGCTGGAAATGGATTAAGATCATTATCCCAATCTGTTTTGGACTTGTAAAATCTGTTTTTCAAAATGATAATGATTATGTTAACCCATTTTACATGACTTTTATCAATTTTCAAGTATTGTATATGTTTATATGATTTCTTGAAATTGCTTGACATGAATTTGTGTTCTTATGAGTTTTTAGAAGATCATAGGAATTATATGTAACCTCCATGTATGTTTAATTCATGATCTTAATGGAAATGATGGTGTCCATAACTTGTCCTCAAGTTATGGATAACCAAAAGTCACTTCTTTAAATTGTGATTAAAGAACTAAAGAAGTTTCATAAAATGAAGAGTCTTCATTTTATGAACCATTAAAACTCATAAGTTACAAATTGAAGAGACTTGGAATAGTTTCAAATCTTGCCCTCAAGTTTTGGAATTTGAAAAGTCTTACACTTTAATACTTTAATTCCAAATTAAACCTTAGATTTTTAAAAAGTTTAAAAATCAACACTTATACTATTATTATAATTTTATTATATAGATATGTATAAGAATATGTCATTCTTACCGTTAGTAGGCCTCATTCACGAAGCCGGTCTATAAGGGGGGTATAAGGTTGTTACCTATAAAATGGTGACTTAATGGGTGTCCACTCTCACCCACCGCTTCCTTGATCGGTGGAGGGTCGTTAGCCGAACGGGTAGGATACGACTTTAAATACTCGTTAAAAGTATAATGAATTATAAAGTAACTATACATTATAAATTCCCAATCTTAGTTACTTTAGGAAAATGTGAAATTGGTGCTAGCCCATAAAATTACACTTTGTACCTTACCAAGTCGTTAGTGGAGCGTGTGTGGTTAACCGGCACACTAACATGGACTAGTAAGAGTCGCAAAGGGTAACTTGACTTTATTATAGATCGGTGGAGCGTGTGTGGTTAACCGGCACATCGATTAGGTAATATTGTTGAGGGTACCAAGTCAATTTGTATGGTTATTCACACCTTGTTTGTGATCCTCGGCATCCCAGTCACAAACTTGAGAGGGCACAATCGAGATTCAAACATGCCATTGAAAAGTTCAATGTATCTCAAAAGATCTAGGAGTTTCAAAACCAATAAAACCTAATAATAAAATATTTCGTTCTTATGGTGGAAATTGGTAAATCGTCATTTACCTACCTTCAAATATTTTATAATATGGATTACGGCATCCCTCTTCCAACTATAAATAGTTTGTTGGATCCTAGCCTTAATATTTCATTTGGGTGAATTATTAAGGATTCCTAATCTAATGAAACTTGTCTTTCTTTCCTTTCAGATGTCTTCCAACAATGCTTCTGGCTCAAACCCAATAGGCTCCTTTTCCCTTATGAACTTGTGTGGTAAGGTCATCTTTGATGGATCCAATTTCAATGAGTGGATCAGAAACATCAGAATGATTACCCGCTATGAGGACAAAGAATATGTCCTCGATAGGGAGCTTAAGGTTGTGAGTGAAGCCACTGCTACTCCTGAAGAGTTTGCGGAGTTTGTTGCACATGAAAAGGATGCTACTAAAGTAGCATGCATCATGATGGCCACCATGACTCCTGAACTTCAAAAATCCTATGAAGATTTCTACCCCTATGAGATGCACCTGGATCTGATGGAAAGGTACCATCAGAGCATGCGTCAGGAGAGGTATGAAATCATCTCCTCCATGATAACCGCATGGATGAAGGATGGTGAACCCATCACCGGTCACTTGCAGAAGATGCAAAGGTTCGTTGACCGGTTGCTGAAGCTAAATGTTGACTTTCCTGAGGAAATGGCGATTGACATCATTCTCCATTCCTTACCTCCAAGTTATGATCAGTTTCGTATGACTTATCATATGAACAAGGAGGAAGTCACACTTAGCAAACTTCAAGGACTCTTAAGGACAGCTGAAAATGGCCTTAAGGGTAAAGCGGTTGCTACTTCTACTCCTTCAACAGCCCCTGTTCTGGCTATTGGGCAGGGAAAGGGTAAGAAGAGGAAAAACCCTTCGAAGGGTACCAAGGGTAAGACTCTTGATGGTTCCTCTTCAAGTGGGACAAAGAAAGGTCCCATTACTCCTTCTTCAAACCCAAAGGAAGCACAGTGCTTCTATTGCCAGGATAAGGGACACTTCAAGCGAAGCTGCCCTAAATATTTGCAAGATGTAAAGGATGGGAAGATTAAACCCACCCATGCAGGTATTTACACAATATTGTCTAATAACTCATCTAATGCTAATTCTTGGGTGCTTGATATAGGTTGTGGTATTCACATCTGTACTGATTTGCAGGCACTAAGAAGAAGTGAGCAAGTGGAGCACGGGAAGATAAACTTAGTCATGGGCAACAGGAAAGCATCACCTGTTACCAAGATAGGAGTTTATTCTTTATTGCTTAATAATGGGTTAATGTTAGATTTGAATAAGTGTTGTTACTCGCCCGAAATGGCGAGAAATATTATTTCTTTTCATGGCTTGTACAAACAAGGTTTTTCATTTTCATTTGATAATAAAAATGGTGCTATTAATGTTTATTACAATGATGTATTTTACTTTAAAGCATTACCTTGTGATGATGTATATGAAGCCGTGAATATTGTAGACAATCTAGGAAATAATGTGTTGTATATTGATTCTTCAGATAGCTTGGATAAAGCATCCTTGTGGCATTGTCATCTTGGACATGTTAACAAGAAGCGCATAGGCCAACTCCAAAAGGCTGGAGTCTTGGAATCATTTGAACTCAAGTCAGATGATAGTTGCGAGTCTTGTTTACTTGGAAAAATGACAAAGTCACCCTTCACAGGTACTTGTGATAGGGGTGAAGGTTTGTTGGACCTTGTACACACGGATGTGTGTGGGCCCTTCAGAGTTGCTACAAGGGATGCTAATCGCTATTATGTGACTTTTACTGATGATTACAGTAGATATGGATATATTTACTTAATCAAGCATAAGTCAGAAACCTTTGAAAAGTTCAAAGAGTTTAAGCAGGAAGTGGAGAATCAATTGGGCAGGAACATCAAGATGCTCCGATCCGATCGAGGAGGAGAGTATCTTAGCATTGAGTTCCTTGACTATCTTAAGGAATGTGGGATTGTCTCACAATTGACACCTCCCAGGACACCACAGTTGAATGGTGTGGCTGAGAGGCGCAATCGAACCTTGTTGGATATGGTTCGTTCCATGATGAGTCGAGCTTCGTTACCAATCTCTTTCTGGGGGTATGCCTTAGAGACTGCCGCCCATATCCTTAATCTAGTCCCTACTAAAAAGGTTGCCAAAACACCTCACGAGATGTGGACTGGGAAAGTTCCCAATTTGGACCACATCAAGATTTGGGGTTGTGAAGCTTTCATGAGGCGTGAGACTCATGATAAGCTTGAACCTCGAAGTGAGAGGTGTATTTTCATCGGCTACCCACAGAGATCCTTTGGTTACCTCTTCTACAGACCCAGTGATAATGTGGTTTTTGTAGCAAGAAGAGGAGTCTTTCGTGAGAGAGAATTCATAAGCCAAGGGGACAGTTGGAGGCAAATTGACCTTGAAGAGCTTCAAGAGTCAAGTGGTGAAGGAACCTCAAATGCTATCGACCAACCTGAGGAGGAAACTCCTGTTGATCCGATAGATGAGTCTGTACCTCCAAGACGTTCCACTAGGGTGAGGAACACACCTGATTTTTATTATGGTTATCACATCACCACTGAAGGTGATACGTTTATTAGTGATAGTACACTAATAGATTTGGATGAACCTAATAACTACAGGGAAGCCATGGCAGGCCCTGAGTCTGCTAAATGGAAGGAGGCTATGGACAACGAGATTCAGTCCATGTATGACAATCAAGTTTGGAACTTGGTTGACAATGTACCAGGTCGTAAGACAGTTGGGTGCAAATGGATCTTCAAGAAGAAGACCGACATGGATGGGAAGGTACATACTTACAAAGCGCGACTGGTTGCGAAGGGCTTTACTCAAACTCCGGGAGTTGACTATGATGAGACCTTCTCACCAGTAGCTAAGATTAAGTCTATTAGAGTATTGTTAGCCATAGCTGCATTTCATGATTATGAAATATGGCAAATGGATGTCAAAACCGCTTTCCTTAATGGAAAGTTGGCTGAGGATGTTTACATGGCTCAACCAGAGGGTTTTGTCGATACAAGATACCCTAATAGAGTGTGTAAGCTTGATAAATCCATTTATGGATTGAAACAAGCATCTCGCAGATGGAATCTTTGCTTTGATGAGAAAGTCAAAGAGTTTGGATTTTCTAGGAGTGAGGATGAGTCTTGTGTGTATGTCAGGGCTAGTGGGAGCATAGTTAGCTTCTTGGTGTTGTATGTGGATGACATACTTCTCATAGGAAACGACGTCCTAACCTTGCAGGAGGTTAAGTCCTGGCTTGGGAAGTGTTTCCCTATGAAGGACCTTGGGGAAGTTGCCTATATCCTAGGGATAAGGATATTGAGAGATAGGAGTAAGAGACTAATTGGACATAGTCAAAGTACTTACTTGGATAAGGTGCTGAAGAGGTTCAGCATGCAAGAATCCAAGAAAGGAGAATTACCAATCCAAAGTAATGCCAAGCTGAGTAAAACTCAAAGTCCGAGTACAGAGGCTGAGATAGCTGAAATGAGTCATATACCATATGCTTCCGCTGTGGGCTCGATCATGTATGCTATGACTTATACTCGCCCTGATGTGGCCTTTGCTTTGAGCATGGTCAGTAGATATCAAGGGAACCCTGACAAGGCACACTGGACAACGGTAAAGAACATTCTCAAGTATCTGCGGAGGACTAAGGATTGGGTCCTTACCCTCGGAGGCAGTGATGACTTGAGAGTGGAAGGATATAGCGATGCTAGCTTCCAGACTGATAGGGATAATTTCCGCTCTCAGTCAGGCTGGGTCTTTATCCTAAATGGAGGGGCAATTACTTGGAAAAGTTCCAAGCAGGAGACAGTAGCTGATTCTACTTGTGAATCAGAGTACATAGCAGCAAGTGAAGCAGCTAAGGAGGCGATATGGCTAAAGAACTTCATCGGAGACCTTGGAGTTGTACCAGCTATAAAGGAGCCAATGGAAATTTTCTGTGACAGCGAAAGTGCGGTTGCTTTGGCTAAGGAACCGAGAGATCACGGGAGATCTAGGCACATTGACAGAAAATACCATTTCATCAGACATCGAATAGAAGAAGGACTCCCCGTGGCTAAGAGGGTATCATCAGATGAGAACCCGACAGATCCCCTCACGAAGGGACTGAGCAGGGTTAAGCATTTACAGCATGCGAGGCGCATTGGGCTGAAGGATGATATTAGTTTCAATAATTAGATTCCTGAAACTTGTAAAATGTAATTGACATTTGATGATAAATAAAAGTTGTCATTTATTTATGAGTAAGGTGTTACTATCTTGTGTTGATTGTTTACTATGTTTCAATTTTGCATGTTTTTACTTCCGGAATAATTATGTTATTATTCAAACCATCCACAGTCAGTCAAACTTTGGAAGTAAGTATTGATTTAAGACTGTCATGAATTTGGCTTGTATGATTTGTCTAAAAGTGCTTTGGACAATGCAATGGTTGCTACAACATTCAAGAGTACTCATAAGGGCTGAGTATTGGATCCGACCCACGCTCACTTGCATCACTTCATGGAATTTATCTCGAGTGATCGTGAGACGGTAATATCATATAAATCTTCAAACCTAGAGATATGAGTTGTTGACTATGAGTTGGTTATTCATTGATTGTACGAAAACACATTGGTAACTCGATGTTATAAAACGTGCCTTTGTGAATAATTCAACAAGTAGTTAGTACAAGCATATCAGTCAAAGTTTATCTGTTCTTTCTAGAAATAGAAGCGATATCTGGGCCCCTCGATGATTTGGTTTTGACTTATGTACCGGGCCCGGTCAGAACCTAATTGATGTGTTCAATTTAGTTCTATGTCGAAACAAATCAGAGATCGAGAAACAAATGCTGGACAATAAGTAAGACCATGTTCCATGTGTTTGTCCGGCTGATATCATGTGAACAGAGGATTATATGATCACTTATCTTAAATGGCGTATCATCATCATCTCAGTTCCGAGAGACTTTGAAAGAGCTACGATTGCTAGTCGGATTTTGAAGTCATATTTGCAAATATAGTTATTAGACTTATCCAAGTGGGAGACTGTTGGATATAGTGTCTAAGTCCATAACTTTATTTGGTATGTACTTGACCCGACTCGGCATGGTCCATTTGGGTTGCATGGCATTGCAATACTTGGATAGACTAAATGAGAGAATAAGACACTTATGATTATTAATATATTATAAGTTCTAATATATTAATAATAGTATTATTTAATTAGTATTGGTCAAGTATTAATCTAGTATTAATTTGGTGATCAAAGTGAGACTAATTAAATATATAGGGTTGATTATGACAATCATTAATTCTTTTATGGTGGATTAATGATCCATGGTTTATGGGTTTGGTTATAACCATATGGAGCTCCATGGATAGTCCATGGGAGTTACAAACCCATGGGTCATGAGAAATCAAGAGTCATGACAATTAAGGGCATTCATGTGTAAACCCTAATTGTGACAACACTATAAAAGGAACCCTATGGCTAGCAAAATCGTGACCTAGTGGACCTAGTGTTACTAGAGAGGGCATAACCGATTTTGAGTGCTAGAAGTATTCTCTCAAGTTATTCCAAGTCTTGTGGTGTTGTGTGAAGCATTTGAGGCACAACATTTGAGGTGCTAGGCTCACTAAGTCTTGAAGGAATCCAAGCAACAACAAGGTATGTATTTCTACTAGTTTTTATGTTTTATGTAATCCCCATGCCATGCTAGTTAGGAAATAACCTTGAAAAAGAAATTTGCATGTATATAGTGAAAACATAGATTCAAGGTTATTAGTGTTGCATGTACACTTAGGAAGTGTTAGAATGCTCAAAACCCATCAATTATAGCAGATATGGGTATATCTACTTAATCAAGCATAAGTCGGAAACATTTGAAAAGTTCAAAGAGTTGAAACAAGAAGTGGAGAATCAGCTGGGCAGGAAAATTAAGATGGTCCGATCCGATCAAGGTGGTGAGTACCTTAGTCTTGAATTCCATGACTATCTACATGAATGAGAAATTGTTTCGCAATTGACGCCTCCTAGGACACCACAGTTGAATGGTGTGGCCGGGATACATAATCGAACCTTGTTGTACATGGTTCTTTCCATGATGAGTCGGGCTTCGTTACCTATCTCATTCCGGGGGTATGCCTTAGAGATTGTTGCCCATATCGTTAACTTAGTCCCTACAAAGAAGGTTGCCAAAACACCTCACGAGATGTGGACAGGGAAAGCTCCCTCGTTAGCACATATCAAGGTTTGGGGTTGCGAGGCTTTCGTGAGACGAGACACTCACGACAAACTCAAAACTCGTAGTGAGCGGTGTATTTTCATCGGCTACCCACAAAAGTCTTTTGGATATCTCTTCTATAGACCAAGTGACAATGTTGTCTTCGTTGCTAGAAGATGAGTTTTTTCGCGAGAGAGAGCTCATAAGCCAAAGAGACAGTGGGAGGCAAATTGATCTTGAAGAGCTTCAAGAGCTGAGCGATGAAGGAACCTCCAACACTATCGATCAACCTGAGGAGGAAACTCCTATTGAACCAGTTGACGAGTCCCTACCTCTTAGACATTCCAGTAGAGTTAGCCATCCACCCGCGTTTTATGGATTCCATATTATCACTGAGGGTGATGCATTCAGTAGTGATAGTACACTAGTGAATTTGGATGAGCCTAACAGCTACAAGGAAGCCATGGCAGGCCCGAAGTCTGTTAAATGGAAAGAGACAATGGACAGCGAGATTCAGTCCATGTATGAAAATCAAGTTTGGAACTTGGTTGACAATGTACAAGGTCGTAAGACAGTTGGGTGCAAGTGGATTTTCAAAAAGAAGACAGACGTGGATGGGAAAGTGAACACTTATAAGGCGCGATTGGTTACGAAGGGCTTTACTCAAACTCCTGGAGTTGACTATGATGAGACCTTCTCACCAGTTGCGAAGATAAATTCTATTAGGGTAATACTTGCAAGGGCTGCGTTTCATGACTATGAAATATGGCAGATGGATGTCAAAACCGCATTCCTTAATGGGAAGTTGGCTAAGGATGTTTACATGAGTTAACCATACGGTTTTGTCGATGCGTAGCATCCTAATAGAGTGTGCAAGCTTGAGAAATCCATTTACGGATTGAAACAATCATCTCGCAGATGGAATCTTTGCTTCGATGAGAAAGTCAAAGAGTTTGGCTTTGCGAGGAGCGAGGATGAGTCCTGTGTGTATGTCAAAGCTAGTGGGAGTATAGTTCGCTTTCTAGTGTTGTATGTAGATGACATACTTCTCATAGGAAACCACATCCCAACCTTGCAGGAGGTTAAGTCCTGGCTTGGGAAGTGCTTTGCTATGAAGGACCTCAGAGAAGCTGCCTATATCCTATGGATAAGGATTGTGAGAAACAGGAGTAAGAGACTAATTGGACTTAGTCAGAATACTTACTTAGATAAAGTGTTGAAGCGTTTCAGCATGGAGAATTCCAAGAAGGGGGAGTTACCGATCCAAAGCAATACCAAACTGAGTAAGACTCAGAGTCCGAGTACAGAGGCTGAGATAGTAGAGATGAGCTGACTCTCTTACGCTTCCGCAGTGGGCTCCATCATGTATGCTATGACTTGTACTCGCCCTGATGTGGCCTTTGCTTTGAGCATGTTCAACAAATATCAAGGGAACGCTGGTAGAGTACATTGGACCGCAGTCAAGAATATTCTTGAGTACCTACGAAGGACCAAGGAATGATTTCTTGTCCTCGGTGGGAGTGATGACTTAAGAGTACGAGGGTACAGTGACGTCAGTTTTCAGACATACCGAGATAACTACCGATCTCAGTCAGGCTGGGTCTTTACCCTAAATGAAGGAGAAGTAACTTGGAAGAGTTTGAAGCAGGAAACGGTGGTTGATTCAACGTGCGAATCAGTGTACATAGCAGCAAGCGAAGCATCAAAGGAGGTAATATGGCTAAAGAACTTCATCGGAGACCTTGGAGTTGTACCTGCCATAAAGGAGCCTGTGGAGATTTTATGCGATAATGAAGGTGTAGTTGCCTTAACCAAGGAACCAAGTGATCATGGTAGATTCGGACATATCGACAGGAAATACCATTTTATCAGACATCGTGTGGAAGTGGGACTCCTCGTTGTGAAGAGAGTATTGTCAGAGGATAACCCAGCAGATCCCCTAACGAAGGGACTGAGTAGGGTTAAGCACTTACATCATGCTAAGTGCATTGGCCTGAAGGACAATACTAGTTTTTGTGATTAGATAGGGTTTAGAAACTTGTAATAGATAAGTTGTAATCGATATTTGATGATTAAATAAAGGTGTTTTATTTATGAGTAAAGTTACTATCTTGTGTTGATTATTTACTATTGTTTCGTTTTGCATGTTTTAACTTTCTGAATAATAAGATTATTAGAACCATCCATAGTCGATCATACAATGGAAGTAGGTATGAATGAAGACTGTCTTGAACTGGCTTGTAGATTGTCTAAGGTGTTAGACATAACAATTGTTTTCTGCAACGTTCATGAGTGCTTATGAAATATGATTTGAGTATTGGATTAAACCCACGCTTACCTGAATCACTTCATGGAATTAATCTCGAGTGACTGTAAGACGATAATATCATATAGTCTTTAGACCTAGATATATGAGTTGTTGTTTGCAAATTGGTTGTGCATTGATAATGCATAAACACATCAGTAACTTGATGTTATAAAACGTATTGTTGTGTACAATTTGATGAGCAAATAGTACAAGCATATAAGTCGAAGTTTATCTGTTCCTTTTACCTCACAAGGGTAAAAGTGATATCTTGGGCCCGTCGATGATTTGGTTTGACTTATATGTCGGGCCCGATCAGGACTAAGTTGATGTGTTTGTAGGGTTTTGAGCATTCTAACACTCCTAACGTGTACATGCAACCCTAGAAACCTTGGATCTATGTTTTACTAAGATACATGCAAATATGATTTCCAAGGTTCTTAACCTATCTAACATAGCATGGGGAACATGAATGATAAAGCTAGTAAGAAAACATACCTTTTTTGTTGCTTGGATTCCTTGAGAACCTTGTGAGCCTAGCACCTCAAGTGTGATGCCTCGAATGTCTCACACAACACCACAACACTTGGAATAACCTTGAGAGAAGATACTTATCACTCAAAATCGGCTAGCCCTCATATTCTCTTCTTAGTAGTACGATTTTTCTAGTCATGGGGTTCATATATAGTTGTGTCACAAGTAGGGTTACTCCATGTAAACCCTAATGTACATTGTCACAACTAGCATTTTAGCTAGGAAATTCTATTCCTGTGTAACCATTCAATTATTGTAAAGCATATACTCTAAGTAAATCTCACTCAATGCTCATTTAGATCCACCATTCATGTTCATCAAAGAGTCTGAAGCCCTAAGATCCATGGTTTAAGTCCATATTGGACTAGGATTTCCTTATTGGGCCTAATGGGCCAATAAGCATCAAAATTAACCATTTTGGGCTTGGAAACCCTATTTGGATTCCAATTGGACCCACTTCCATAAAAGTTAGCATTTTGGCCCATTTTGGCCCCAAAATAAATTAGTTTACCCTTAATGGGCCTTATTGGGCCATTGCTAATCCAATTAACCTTAGTGAGCCATAAACCCATCCTATTTTTCTATTTGGGCCGTGAATGCTTCCAAGGGCCCAATGGGCCGAAAATTTTTATGTTTAGGTTCCAATGATCCTAACTAAAGTTAATGGGCTCAACTATTCCATCTGTACTTTCTTGGCCCAAAAATCTCGACCCAACATCAAAAAAAAAAGAAAAAAAAAGAAAAAGGGATATGTATTAAGAGTTGACTTAGGAGGTGCCACCTCCATAATGTTCAACATATATCCATGCAAGGACCCCCATACTTCCATGCTAGTCACCTCACCACTCCCTCCCCTCTCTTCTTCTACTCTTGGCCGAGAGCCAAAACACACACACTCAAAAATCCTCTCCAAACATCTCTAAAATCATCCTCTTCTTTCATCAAAGATCTTAAGGTTTTGTTGTGCTTCAAGAGTAATTTTCAAGGTTTCAACTTCTTTCTAAGTGTTTATTATATATAAACACATATTATCCATCTTAATGCTAAAAATCTTTTCTTACATAACCTTGTTTCATGTTCTAACTCATTAGAAGCCCCTAAGTTTGAAAACTACTCAAGGGAGTTTGCTCGGGCCGAAAATCACTTCATTTCTTTCCATTCTTCTTCAAAAACTGAAACATCAAGCAAAGGTGAGTTCATACCCCCTTGTTTTCGGTTTTCATATGATTTCTTGGGGGAGAATGCAAGTAAAATGTATAGATCTATGTGTTATATGCATGTTTTGTGTGAATTCTTAGTTTATTTGGTAAAAAAAATGTGTTAGATCTTAGCAAATCTCGAAATTTTAAGTATTATTTAGCAAAGATCTATGAACTATGACATTATATACATCACATTAACAAGCCAAAAGTGATTATATGTTTGAAAAACAAAAGATTTCAACAAAAACCTTGTTAAAGGTCAAAAATCGTCAAGAAAACAAAAGATAAGGGCAAAAAGTGACATTTTTGCTTTTATATGGACCAAACAGGTCCTACATGCATAAAAAGGTATTTTTATGTTAAAAATACTTTAAAAAGGGCCAAAAATGCAAATTTGAGCTTAATTGGCCAAAACTTTTGGGCCTCACGGTTTGGGCCCAAACTTGTGAAAAAAACGAAGTTGTTGGGATTAGAAATGTTATTTGAGTAAAATTTGGGTCATAAATGTAAATAAACCAAATTTACGGGTGAAAATAACATTTATTTTAAAATTGGACCAAAAATGTAAATTTTTCCAAAATTGGGCCAAAAGTGACAACTTTTGCAAACAAGAGGCTAAAAATACAATTTTCTGCAAAACTAGGCCATAAATGTCAAAATATAAAATTTTGGATTAAATTTGTGAATTTCTAAACATTTGGGACAAAATTGCAAATTTTTATAAATTATGGACTAAGATGTCATTTTTACAAAACTTTGGGCCTTAATTGAATAATTGTAAGATTATTGGCCAAAAATGTCATTTTTACAAAAAGAAAGCTTCTTAACATCAATCTAGTAAACCTCGAGCTAAAACAAACAACGGAACAAAACAAATGAACGAAATACGTCGATAACTATTTATTGGGCTTAATATTCACGTTACTTGGCCATTGGGCCCTAAGGGCCCATTTAAGTGTATATTGAGCCCAATGTTTTCCATGACGTGTTGTTGGCCCTTGCAACCCACTTACATGTTAATTTGGGCCTAAGGTATGGATTACATGTTTATTGGGCTTTTGTGGCCCATTTACGTGCCTAATGGGCCTAAATTACCCTCTTACATGTTATTGGGCCTTTGTGGTCTAATTACATGCTAATAGGGCTTGGAATGGAAATTTCATATGCTAGTAGGCCGTAACTATACCTTTGCGTAATCATTAAACTTCGTATACTTATATATGTACCTTTCGAATACAAAAACATACCACATATACGTAAACATTAAACATAGTACAAAAAGGGGTTGAGAATCTAGAAAGACATGTCGGTTGGCACCTCTAAGTGTACAATCGTAGCCTGTAGTTATGATCAGAGTTTCCTGGTAGGAAAGCGGGAGTTTGTGTATAGATCTATACGGGGTGATTATTCATATACATTTATCATTTATTCACAATACAATGAATCTAAACTACACTCATACAAGTTATAACTATGAAATTCACACATGCATTTATACTTGATTTTCACATCATTTTCAGACAATTTACAGAAAATATCGGATTTTCTGGGTTTTTACGAAAAATACAAAGGCTTTTATTCAACCATACTTATGAACTCACCAACATTATATATGTTGACCGTTTTCAAAATAAATTGTATTCTCAGGTAACCGTTAAGCAGGAAGGATTTGCCAGAATGTATGGATTTATTTTGTGTAGCATCATCTATCGTACTTTTAAAACCTTGAAACTATATAACTTATAACAATGTACTTGATGTGAACAATGGTAGTTGTTATATGTAATGTTGGTGATGAATGTGTTATGTTTCATGTATATTCATTGTGATGATTATTCAATTGTTAGTCACACGAGCCCCCAGACGTTTCTGGCGTTTGGTTCGGGGGTGTGACATGCATGGATTTCCATATTCCATGATCCATGGGTTTATAACCTCCATGGACTATCCATGGAAGCCCTTATGGGTTTTAGCCTAACTCATATAAACCTTGGATCATTATGCCACTATACAAGAATAGATGATTTACACAATCAACCCCATATATTTAATTAGTCTCTTTTAGATCACTTAATTAATTCCAAATTAATTCTTGATCAATACTAATCAAATAATATTATTAATATATTATAACTTATAATATATTAATAAACCTTAAGTGTCCTTTCTCTCATTTAGTCTATCCAAGTGTTGCAATGCCATGCAACCCAAATGGACCATGCCAACGGGGTCAAGTACATTCCAGAAATAGTTATGAACTTTGACACCTAATCCAACAGTGTTCAACTAAGTTCTATGTCGAACAAGTCGGAGATCGAGAAACAAATTGTTGGACAATTAGTATGACTATGTTCCATGTGATTATCCGCATGATATCTTGAGAACGGAGAACTATACGATCCCTTATCTAAAGGACAAAATACAGATAAGATCAGAGATGATAGAGGCTTTTGAGAGCTACCATTGTTGATCGGATTCTGAAGTTATATTTGCAAATATAGTTATTAGACTTATCCAAGTGGGAGACTGTTGGATTAGCTGTCTAAGCCCATAATTATATTTGGTATGTACTTGACCCGATAGTAGAATGGTCCTTTTAGGTTGCCTTCACCAAAGCAACTAGATTGGATGATTAGTGGAGAGAGAGAGGATAATATGGTTTATTAATATATAATAAGATTAATATATTAAAACAGAAATCATATTAGTTAATTAATATGTTGATCTAGAATTAATTTGGAATTAATTTAGTGATCAAAAGATATTAATTGAACTTATGGGGACTGGATTGCAATTATTGGATAATTGAATTTTGGGCTGTGAAACCTTAAGGAATAAGGGGGACAAAAATTAGAGGGAGCCCATCTCAATTTTCGTCCAAGGCCTTGATTCTAGAAGGATCATTGGACTGCTTAAGGCCTAAGCTATCCAATTAGGGCTTTGAGTGAAACCCTAGCAGTACAAGTATATAAGGACCCCTAGGGCTACATAAATCGGCCACTTGAAACCCTAAGAAGCCTTGGAGCCGATTTTGTGCCTCTCATCCCCTCTGTTCAAGATCATTCTTGTCTTGGTGTTTGTAAGCCATTAGAGGCATCACATTTGAGGTGCTAGGTTCTCACAAGCTTTGAAGATTCTTACTACAATCAAAGAGGTAAAATGTTTACTTGGTTATTTAGGTAGATCTCGAATTTTGTAATATGCTAGTTTAGGGTTTACAAGCTTTGGATGAATTGCATGTACAATAGAGAAACCTAGATCCAAAGCTTTAGGGTTTTGCATGTGCACTTAGGATTGTTCTTTTGTGTAAAACCCATCAACTTCTTCATCTCCAACTCTCAAACTAAATTAAGATTCACGAATGTCTACCAAAGCTCGAGCAGTATTGAGTAAAGGGCGAAAAAGAATTATTGAAAAATTGGAATCTGCTTTCATCTCCAAAACAACCAAATCATTTGGAAAAACGAATTTCCCAATTTTCACCGTTATATCCTCCACAATGCCTCATGGATGAGTCACTGAACGATTAGCCATGTGAATCTTCATTCTTGTAGCCTTTAAATACGAAAGATTTGGTTTTGATAGAACGAATAAGGCATTAGATTTATGCTTGCTCCAGAATCATCCAAAGCATAAGTCTTCATGTTATTCCCAAATTCACACGGAAGAGTGAGGCGTCCAGGATCCCCCATTTTCTTTGGTAATTCAACCAATATCACTTTAGAACTTTGGTCACTAAGGAACACCTTGGAATTCTTCTTCAATTGGTGGCGCGTATTGAGTAAGTCTTTCCAAAACTTATCATATTCAGGAACTTGCGACAATGATTTAATGAAAGGAGTATTTATAGGAATAACCTTCACTTACTTCATAAACTTCAAATGTTACTACTCCAGTGGATGAATTCTAGCTCGAGAAGGAAACGGAAGCGAAGGATGATAAGCTTGCACATCAGCAAAATTTTTTTTGATCAGAATCACCCCACGTCATGAGCTTAGAATGCTCACATCGTGAGTTCGATGAATTAGCAACAAATTTTTTGTTGATCTTTGACTTCTTCGGTTGTGGTTCAGGCTGATGTGGCTTTACTTCCAGGGCTTCTAGGAACTCAGAGATAATATCTTCTTCAGTCTCAATTACCATAACATGTGGTTGAGGGTTTTTGTTGGGAAATTGTGGAGATAGTCTTTCATTTACCAAATTAGTTAATTGACCAAGTTGGGCTTCAATGATTTGGATCAATGCTTGATGATTTTCTAATAAAGCTTGCTGGTCACTCATCATAGCTTGTTTGTCTTTCATCATTATTATTTGATCTCTTATTGCCGCATCGGTCTCATCATGTTGCTTTTTAGAAGCCTCCATATATCTAGCTAACATAGACTCAAGGTCGACATTCTTCTCAGGTTGTGGTTGCTATTTTTGATAAAAGTCTCGGCCAGTCTGCCTATATTTTTCTTCATTTTTCTTCTTATATTCATCAGATGGAAACCACTCTTTCTTCAGTTTTCTCCAGTCCTCATCATATTTGTCTCTACTTGAGTAAAATACTTGAGTCTTTTTGTTCCTGTTCTCGTCCAAATGGCAGTCTTTTGTTAAATGTAGACCATTCCATCTCTCACAACCCACACGAATAACATGTATGGATTGATCTATTTTGGTCATTCTCTGGTCCATAGTATTCAACATAGCTAACACAGCTGCCATGTCTTCATAAGCTTCATTCCAAATTCCTTTTGCCCCGTCATGTCTAGGATTATGATACTCACGAGAATGCTTGGAGAACTCTTCAATTAATTCCTTACTTTCTACTGGACTTTTCTTGGTTAAAGATCATTGAGAATCAAGGAGTTGCCTTGTCATAACATTTACCCTATCATAAAATAATGAGACTTCTTATTGCACTTTAAGATCATTTTTGGGGCAATTTCGAAGTAACCCCTTATAACGCTCCCAAGATTCATAAAGTAATTCACCCGGTTGTTGCTCAAAGTTGGCAATCACCTTCTTGAGTTTATATACTTTTGATGGTGGGCAGAATTGTTCTAAGAATTGCTCGTGCATTTGGGACCATGTAGTAATGGCACTAGGTGGGAGTGCCTTTAGCTTATATATTGAGTTTTTGAGCCAACAAACTCTGGTTTCATTACGTTTGGAGAAGCCTTGAGTTATCTTCATGTGGAGTTCTTCTTGAAGGTTACTATGCAAGAACACATTGTTGACGTCTAATTGGTGAAACAGTGGCTAAACAACAAAACATGACCGGATTAGCGATGGGGGCAAATGTGTTGTGATAATCAACGCCTTGTATTTGGGTAAAGCCTTATGCCATAAGGTGGGCTTTGTATTTCTGGATTTCGCCGGTTGGTTTATATTTGATGACATGTTTTCCTTTGGGGAGATCCTAATGACTCCAAGTGTCGTTTTCATCTAGTGTTATAATTTCCTTTTGCATTTCTTATTTGAAGCTTTTCAGTTCATTATTTTTTGTAATTGTTGTTAATTAGGCCATGTGTTAGAAAATTCATCATATGAGAGATAACTGGCAAAAGAGTGTGACATTGAAGAAGTTGAGTGGGGAGTGGGTTGCATATGGTCTACGAAAGGAGGAAGATTCATAATGTAATCCTTTAAATATGATGGTTTGGTCCTGGTTCGTTTAGATCTTTGCGGACCATCCATATGAGTGTATTTTGGTGAGTTGTTGTGTAACACTAAGTTCTAGGTAAATATCGTCCTTAACTTTTGGCAATTCAAGTCTTAAATAAAGAAGTTTCATGGAGACCAATACATGGAAACTGATGCCCCACGAAGTGCTCAAGGCCAAATGAACACATTCATCTTGGCACTAATGACGTGAAATGATGTTGGTCACCAAGTGACGACGACTAGGATGCAAAAGCCTAATTTTCAGGCATGTAGCCCTATTTAAGGGATGTGATGGCTAGGGTTTGGATGCCCTCTACCTTCATCACTTCCTTTTCAACATAAAAGAACCTTTATTCTCCATTCTTGAGTTTTAGCTTCATCACCTCCTTTTCAACATAAAAGTACCTTTAGTCTCCATTGTTGAGTTTTTGAAGTTTTGTGGTGATTTTTGGTGAGAATGAATAAGAAGAAGCCATTCTTTGTGACAACTCTAGCAAGCAAGCTCTTCCTCCACCTCATGCTTCATGTTTCTAGATCTAGGTTCTTTTTCCTCTTTCTTCATGTTTAGGTTAGTTGGTCTGGTTAGAATCCATAAAATTGGCAATTTTATGGATCCTTGATTTCCTTTTTTGATTATATGTCATAGATCTGAAGAATGATTGAGGTTTGAATCCTTACATGAGGTTTTGACCTTATTTTCTGCATTTTTACCCAGATAGAGTTTAAGATATGCATTGGATATGCATGTCTATAAAGCATCGAATTTTATGATTCATTAGGTGTGAGGAATCCTTCTGGAGAGTATGGATACATAGCTTGAAGGATTAAGATCTTAATACATTAAGAAGGCCATAACAGTTCCCATGATGTGGAGGATTGATCTCCATGACCTGAAGACGGGCAGTCTCGGTGATTGTTTTGTCCTGAGGCCAAACAAAATCCCGGCCATGGCGTGACGACTTATTGTCGAAATATTACTACACCTAATTTTACCTACAATTTTGTTGGATAAGGTGTCTAAGTCCATAACTATTTATGGTATGTACTTGACCCGGTTTGGCATGGTCGATTTGGGTTGCATGGCATCATGCATTTGGATAGACTAAAATGAGAGAAATAACACTTAAGGTTTATTAATATATTATAAGTTCTAATATATTAATAGTATTATTTTGTTAGTATTGATCAAGAATTAATTTAGAATTAATTAAGTGATCAAAAGAAGACTAATTAAATATATGGGTTGATTGTGTAAATCACTCATACTAGTATAGTGGGGGCTAATGCTCCATGGATTATCAAGTTGGGCTAAAACCCATAGGATGCTCCATGGATGCTCCATGGTGATTATATAACCCATGGATCATGGAAATGAAAGGTCATGACAATTAGGGTTTACATGGTGTAACCCTAATTGTAACACACTATATAAGCTTCATGTTACACACCAAAATCGGCACCTAAGAGAACAAGTGAGGGCAAGTCGATTTCTAAGTGTCTACATATCTCTCAAGTTTATTCCAAGTGCATTTGGTGTTGTGTGAGACATTTGAGGCATCACACTTGAGGTGCTAGGCTCACAAGGTTTCAAGGAATCCAAATCACTTCAAGGTATCAAATAAATGCTACTATTCAACCACCACCAAATATTACTGGTTATAAATTAAAAAATTACGATTATATGCTAGACATTATACAAGAACAAATGAAAAAAATTACATATTAATACCATAAATAAAGACTCGGATGATGACTCAGATATAAATAATGCCCAAATAAATAAAATTAATAATTATGACAGTAAATTTGCTAGAAAGCCTGTTCAAAGGATGTATTATTATCCAAGGTCAAGCCCTCAAGATGTCCTACATGAAGAACAAGAATATGAAATTAACAATAGTTATAGTGGTAAAAATGTATATGAATGGAACTTAGATGGTTATACTGAAAGACAGATATACAATATGATTCATAAAATGTTAATGTATAGTACAATCGCTAAAAATACAGGAAATAGTGATAGACAAGTAGCTAATATGCTAATTGCCGGATTTACTGGCCAATTAAAAGGTTGGTGGGACAACTATGTGGATGAAAAAACTCAACAATTTATTCTTAATACAATTAAAATAGAAAATGGGATTACTACTCCTAATGTAGTTTATACTCTTACTTGTACTATAATAGAACATTTTACAGGGAGATGGTCAGACAATTCTGAAAACATTCGTACTCTATTAAACGGATTGTTTTGTAAAACTCTTACATCCTTTAGATGGTATAATGATACTTTTTTAAGCAGAGTAATGGAGCTTAATGATTGTAATAGTGTTTATTGGAAATCCAAATTCATAGATGGTTTGCCAAATCTTTTTGCTGAAAGAGTAAAAAACCAATTAAGAATAGATAATACGATTCCTTACGAAGATTATACGTATGGAAAATTAATAGGAACCTGTATACAGGAAGGCTTAACCTTATGTAGTGAAATAAAACTTAATCATCAAATTAAGACCCAACATCTTAATGAAAAACGACAACTAGGAGAATTTTGTGATCAATTTGGAATAGAAACTAATAGAAGTAAGAAAAAACAGAAAAACGATTTTCAACAAAAGAAAAAATTTTACAAAAGAAAACATAATGATTTTAACAAAAAAAGATAAACATATAAAAAAAGAAAATTATTAGAAAAGAAAACATTAATAAAAAACCCCCTACTTGTTTTTCGTGTGGAAAAACAGGGCACTATGCTAATAAATGCATAAATAAAAAGATAAAAAAACAAATAAATAACTTGGACATAAGTGAAGATATAAAGCTGCAATTAATAAATTTGATTGATAATTCTTCTTCAGAAGAAGAGGAAATTTCAGATGATAATTCTGATAATATAATAGATTATGATTCTGATTATTCTTCAAAATCTGAAGAAGATGAATGTCATTGTGATAATTTAGAGCAATGCTCATGTAACATAGACCATCAGTTATACTTACTCCAGTCTCAATTTAAAGAAAATCTAACCATAAATGTAATTAGCAATGATATAGCAAACTTATTAAGAGAAAATAATGATCCAGAAATAAGGCAAAAAATAATAGAAAATTTGAATACAAAGGAATAGAGTATTAAAGAAGAAGGGATCTATTCCATGAAAAATGTACATGATATGCTAAAAGAAAGAAGAAATAAAAGTTATACTAATACGCCTACAGTACAAGATTTACAAGATGGAATTTAATCATTAAAACATGATATATCTAAGATAAAAAATGACCAATTGATAAACAATCAACGAATTAATAAATTAGAAAAACTACAAAATAAACATGACATTGGTACTAGTAATAATAATGATAATAGTTTCCTTCAATCCATGGAACTAGTAATCTCTAGAAAATGGCATGTCACAATCAATTTATTTATTACTTACAATTATCAAAGAAATTTTGTTGCTTTAATAGATAGTGGTGCAGATCTAAACTGCATACGAGAAGGAATAATACCTACTAAATATTTTCAAAAATCAAAACATACGTTGAGAGAAGTATCAGGTTCAAAATTGGATATTAGATATAAATTGACAAATGCAAAAATTTGTACATAAAATATTTGTATACCTATTAATTTCACGGTAATCAAAAATATGACCAGCAATACCATGATTCTAGGAAATCCTTTTCTGGAAATGATACTACCGCTAACTATTGATAAAAATAAAATAATAGGATCTTATAAGAATCAACCTGTTATTTTAAATTTTGTCTCTGCCCTTATTCTATTTGGGTCAATGAGTTGGATTTAAAGAAAAACCAGATAAATTTTCTTAAAGAGGAAATTAGGACTGTTCAAATAGATGAACAATTAAAACAACCTAAATTACAGGAAAAAATTAAACTTTTAACAAACCAGTTTTCTTTAAAAAATTGTAATGAGCATCCTAATGCTTTTTGGGAAAGAAAAAAACATATAGGCATACTTCCCTATGAGGAAGATTTCAATGAAAAATAGATTCCTACCAAGGCAAGACCTTGTCAAATGAATTTCTAATACTTAAATATATGTAAAAAGGAAATAGCTTCTTTATTAGATAAAAATTTAATACAACCTTCTAAATCTCCATGGTCATGTACTGCGTTTTATGTTAACAAACATTCAGAACAAGAAAGAGGAATACCAAGACTAGTTATAAATTATAAGCCACTTAATAAGATTTTAAAATGGATCAGATATCCTATTCCTAATAAAAAAGATTTATTAGATCGTTTACATAATTCTCTAATATTCTCAAAGTTTGATTTAAAATCAGGATATTGGCAAATTCAGATTGATAAAAAAGATAGATATAAGACTGCCTTTAATGTTCCTTTTGGGCAATATGAATGGAATGTTATGCCATTTGGCTTAAAAAATGTCCCTTCAGAATTTCAAAATATCATGAACGATATATTCAATCCTTATAGTAATTTTATTATAGTATATAATAGATGATATCTTAGTATTCTCAAAAAATATTCAAGAACATTTTGATCATTTACATACTTTTGAAACAATAATATTAAAAAATGGTTTAGTAATATCACAATCTAAGATGTCTTTATTCCAAACAAAAGTAAGATTTTTAGGTCATAATATTAAAAAAGGACAGGTCATTCCTATACAAAGAAGTATAGATTTTGCTGCAAAATTCCCATATGAGATAAAAGATAAAACTCAGCTACAAAGATTTTTGGGTAGCCTAAACTATATATCACCTTTTTATAAAGATTTATCATACGATAGTGCAATTTTATATGATAGATTAAAGAAGAATCCTTGTGCTTGGACTAATAATCATACCCAAGCAGTCAAAAGAATAAAAAATAAAGTAAAACATCTACCATGTTTATCTTTGGCTAATCCAAATTGGGAAAAAATAGTTGAAACAGATGCCTCTGAAATAGGGTTTGGAGGAATCTTGAAACAAATCCACCCTAAGAATGGACTCCTAGTCAAAAGAATTATTCTACTACTGCTAAAGAAATTTTAGCATTAGTGAAATGTATTCTTAAATTTCAAGATGATTTATATAATCAACATTTCATTATAAAAACAGATTGTCAAGCAGCTAAATTTATGTTTAATAAAGACTTTAAACATGATGTTTCCAAACAAATGTTTACTAGATGGCAAGCTACATTAGCATGTTTTGGTTTTGAAATTCAATATAAAAAAGGAAGTGATAATAGTCTTCCAGATTTTTTAACTAGAGAATTTCTAAACGAGTCTCAATCATCTAAGACAATTATCTCATGATATTATTAATATAAAAAATTCAATTAAAGAGGCAGAAGCTGAATTATCCAACCTAACTAATAAACCATATTATAGAAGGACAGTAATTAAACTAAGACTGATAGGATTAAAAATTCATCTTAAAAACATTGAAAACAAACTTATATTGCTTTTGAATTAATATTTACAGGAAAAATTATGGGTGACTCAAAATTACAAGTAAAGAACAATCTTCATTGTAAACAAATAAAGGCCTTAGAATCATTTACCAAACGAAATAAAAAGGATAATAGGCCAATAACAAGAATTGACATACAAAGATATAACATTATGTTCAAATATCTTCATAAGAAAATCTCAGAAACCACATGCTAACTTGCAGAATGAATCCCAATCGAGGAAGAGGCCATCTTTCATACAGGGGTGGTTATAATAGAGGTTGAGGAAATCCTACGGCTTCAAGCAGTTCTTATAGAACTGGAGCTTCATCGCAAGCAAACAATCAGCCCCTTCCAGTTCCTGGAAGCCCATTATATGAGGAATTTAAAGCATTTCTGGTAACAAAAAAGGAGAATACTCCTAGCTTCGCTCAAATGATTACAGATGGTGAAACCATCAATGATAATTTTGAATATAAAGAATCATCTCATAAAGACAATATCATAATTTTTGAAAATAAAGATATCATGCTTTATTTTGAAAATAATGAAGATCCATGGTTTCTAATGACCAGATATTTGGATACAGCAACATATGCAGGGTATTCTTATAAACAAAGATTAAACTATGAGAATATTTTAAAAATAACCGGATCGGTTGAATTTTCTCATTTTACATCCGGAGGTAATACCAGCATTTATAATTTTAGCAAAGCTATTATCAAAAAGATTATATCTGCTGAGGAATGGGGTCTGAGCACTCTCAAGGAGAAAGAATTTATAATTCCTCCAAAAATACCGATGAAATTTACATATTGGGATTATATTGAAAGTTTTCATAAAGCTTTCTTATATGAGAATCCTCAAAGAAAGCATACTTGGTTCTTTAAAGTATGTGAAAAGGTTTATAGCCAAAACAAAGATATACCAAATTGGTTTACTAATTGGTGGATCTCATATGGTCCAAGTATAGATATTCTCTCCGGAAGAACCATTCAGAAAATTATATGGTGAATGGCTACCAGTCTCTCCAAGATACCTGAAACAATCCATTCCTTTGAAATCAGAAGGACTAGAAGCAATATCTTCTATGCATTTTTTCATGGAATTTTCTATTCCTTGGATATGGAAATGGTCGCCACATGTGGATTATACTCCCTCTAAATTTCCTTCTCTACAAAGATTATATTTTACAAAATTCTGGCCTAAAATGCTTCATAAAGATCCAGAAACAAAAGTTATTAATGCCCAGGAGACAATTGATCATATCAAACAACAAACCAAAAAATACCAAGATCAGAAAAATTTCTCGGATATAACCCCCTCAACCCCTCAAAAGGTTAACCTAACTAAAGAAGAAATGATCAAATCATTTCGGTTATATTGTCTTGAGATGAAGGAAAACCTTAAACGCCTTGCAGAACATGATAATATAAAAGATGAAGGTTCAAGTGAAGAAATTTCAGATAACATGTCAATTGAAAACCAAAGCCAATCACAATGCTTAGCAGGGGAATCCCAAGCAGAAGATGAAGAAATTCCAGATGGAGAACTTCCTATTGATTGCATGATTGACATGATCGAGGAGTCAATCACCCAAAGAAAGAATCTTTTCAAAAACAAGAGGACATCATCATAATAAACTCAAGGTGACAAATGTGTGAACCAAAATAAAAGAGGATAATATTTCTCAGAACTTATTGAAGACAGAGGACAATATTCGTCAGAAATTATTAAAGACGGAGGATCCAAACAAAAAGTCATTTCTACTTTTTTAAAAGTTGCCTACCAATGCTTAATGTAATAATTTATGTTTTGTTCGTTTTTGAGTCCTCCTAGTCTATTTAAGGAGACTCCTTCTTATGTTTAAGCAGGCTTTGAGCCATTCTATCATTCCCTCTTGTAATCTCCCCTCTGTAAAAAAATCCTTTTGCAATAAAAAATTCTGAAATATATTTGGAGTATCGAAGTTATATACAACAATCTTGGATTCACCTTTCTGGTTAGTCTACTTCCTTAAACTTAATTTTATCTTTAAGCCTAATGCAAGGCTAACTTGTTAATATGTAAGTACATAATCTGCTTGTGTATCAATCAGATCCGCTTGATGGTGCGGAATCCCAATCAAACGGATGATGTCAGATCAAAATAAAAGAGAAGGAGAAGAAGAAGAATTAAGATGAATCTAATGATGTATTCAAAGATATGAGTGATGCTCCATACACATTAGATTCTCTCACACACACTATTCTTCTCTCTAGTTTCTCTCTCTACAATATGCTCCTCTCCTATGACTCTACTCTAGGCCACACCTTATATATATATATATATATATATATATATATATATATATATATATATATATATATATATATATATATATATATATATATATATATATATATATATATATATATGGGCTGCAAACTCAAGGCCCAAACCCAATGCTAGACCGACGCTACAAATAATCCAATACTATTTTCGGCCCAAATAATAAAAAACAATAAATGCTTAGAAAAGAAAAGTATAAACCATATTTTTGCACCAACAATCTCCCCCTTGGTTTATAGCTTTCTTTTCTAACTAACCCAACAAACTCTCCCCGAAAAGTAGCTGGCTTTTCTTGTCAATCTTCATCGGGAGCTTGGCTTCAGCATTAATCTTCAAATTTATTCACAACATCAAGATGAACATATGAATCTTCAATAAATGACTTCATCTTGAGCAGTTGGGATTTTCTACAGAATTTGACATTGAACGTAGATTGGGTGAGGAGGCTTCTTGAAAAGATTCTTGAAAGATGGTGCTTTCAGCTTGAGAATCTTCAGAGAGAATAGAGAAAGAAACTTTTGGATCACTTTAGCAGGTACAAGATAGCAGCAAATTGATTGAGGAGGCTTCAACGCAATCTGTCACATAATCTTCAATTACAGCTTGACCTTGCTTCTAGGGTTGAAAGATTGAATGTTGGAAGAATAATCTTCATTTCTTGCTCCTTCGAATGAGAATTCTTCGATGCTCATGGATGAAGCCTTGGTTCAGCAAATCTCGATACAGTCTCCATGAGTCTCATCTATATCTGAATTCACTTTTCAAGACAAAACAAAAACTAAAAGAAAACTTAGCACATAATATTTTTGGATTTTTCATATTTTCTGGAAAAATAAAACAGAAACAAAAATATTTTTGGATTTTCTGATTTTTCTGAACAAGAAATAACACTATTTTTAGATTTTTAATTTTTTGATTTTTGTTTGAGTTTTTGAATTTTTTAATTCTCCCTCTAAATTTGTGCATAGAGGAAAACTATAAACAAATTTAACAAAAAGAAAAATATTTGGGATCAAAGTTGTGAGACAGCCTGAACTTGTTTATCAGTACCTTCACCTTCATGAATAGATCTGGTCAATTGTCGGTATTGTGGTCCACTTAAACACGATGGATATAGACAAACTTTTCTAAATAAACCATTTAGCTGACGACGACCATGGGTATTGTTGTCCACTTAAATTAAGCAGCGAGATCTACAAACAAACTCTAAATGGTTCAATTTTAGTTGCACTAGAACGTGTTCCCCACTTCCCGATATACCCTTGTTATCAAGAACTTCCTAACGACTCCTTACTTTAGGTGAGTAAACAATTATTAAGGAGGAAGTCAGATTTAGAGATAGATGCATATGTTTTGTCCCACGTCGGATCTCTTTCAATCACGCAGAGGGGACAACATATGGCTAACTAGAATAGAGGGCTTGAGAGGTAGAATGTTGCATATGTTGTGTCCCAGGTCGGATCTTCCGATCACGCAGAGGGGACAACATATGGCTCACAGATAAAGAAGATGCATAGAAATAGAGTTGCATATGTTGCAATCCAGGTCGGATATGTTCCAATCACGCAAAGGAAGCAACATGTGACTGACAGATAGAAAGCAAGAAAATAATTTCTACAGAACTACTTTATCAGAACCCCCCGGTCGCCCTATCAGAACTAGAATTAAGGACATAAGTCCGTACATCAAGGAAAATTTGAACCACTATTCTAGATGCGTATTAATTTAGTGTATCCTGTAGGTTCCCATGTTTATCTCACTGCTCAATCTACCCGAGCGTCGTATGGTCAGTCCAAACAATCCTAACTAAATCCACACTGTCAAATCCTTCGTGCCTACCAGCACATTAAACACAGAGTCTAGACAATTTAGATTCAGTCCTTTACACATGTTTTAGACTGTCCGTTATCACTTTCTTGATATCACTTCCCAAACAATACCTACTAACGAAAAACTATTAGAAAATAAAGTTTGTCTTCGAAATGAATCAGATTAAGATAAACTCAAGAGTATAGAGAAGAAAACTCAAACCGTAAGTCACCGATTGAATTTGCATCTAGAAGGTCTGAGAACAGCACACATAATCTCATAATAGATCCGAAAATTCTTCATGTCGTTAAGCACAAACCCCATGTGATCCCTTCCTTTCTTCCCTTCCCGCAAAGGACACATACTCTCAAACAAAATTCCGAGTGTTATACAGTTGAGAGATGCCTCCTATCATGTGCCTGGAATAGCCACTATCAACAAACCAAAGTCTAATGATATGTCTTCATAGCAGCTCCGACACAGAGCGGGATCAGTTGGTCTTTGGAACCCAGTCCATTTTGAAACTGGGTCGACCTTTGTCATCATTGCAGGGTACTCTCTCCCATGACATATCCTGTTTATCACAAACAGAAGATGAAGAAATATTAGAGTCATTTGTTGTTTTGGGAGATTGAGCCTTCGGAACCCATTTGTAGTTGGGTTTAACCCATTTTTTTTCGATCTGATGGGTGGCTCAGTGCTTGCTTTTGAACTTGAAGTCGGCTTCCGAGATGACTTTGACCTTAGCTTCACGGGAGCATCTCTTGGATTGGACTTCTTGGCCGACATACCCTTCTTGACCTTAGGATTTGATTTCTTGGTCTTGGGAGTTGAATTCTTGGCCTTGTGGGTATTCCAGTTGCCATTGCACGATTGTGACCTCGAATGATTTCTTTTGTAGAATCTCCCACCCTGCGCGTTCTGCCAGCCTTGTGCGTAGTAGGGAACTTATGTGCGATTTGGACAGTTTCGGGCATTGTGTCCAGGTGTTCCACAGTGAAAACAAGTCTTTTTCTTCACTGTGAAGTTGTTTCTTCCTACCCCTGGTGGCATATCCTTGCCTTGTCTCTTATTGTTCCCACAAGCACAATTACAACAGGCACTCTGTTTCACTGGAATTGGTGGCCTGTATTTCTCAACAGCAGGTTGATCAGAAGCAGCTGAGTTCGAAGCAACAGATTCAGAGTTCAAGGAGATGTTGGTTTGTTCAATGGTGTTCTCCTTGTTCTCATCTTCTGCTACTTTACCTGCACATAAAGTAGAAACATTAGAATCTTCAATCTGAATACCTCCTGACACAAATCCAGATGGTTTTCCATAATGAAGATGTGACTCCTTGTTAATTTCTTCCTGTGTCATAGGGATGGATATGTAGTTATGATTGAAGGGAGGAGGAATACCCTCATAACCTAGACCCTTTTGCTGGTTATCCTCAAATTTCATATTATGTTCCATCATGGATGCAACTACCTCACTTGATACATCGAATTTCTTAAATGTAAATTCAGCATCATTATATTTAGCTTTCAATGCATCAAGTTCGGCAGTTACAGCAGCAAGTTTTTTTTTTCATGTGATCGTAATTTTCACACTTGTTGTTGTAATCTTCTTGCAGTTTTCGGAAATCCTTGGTTTTGGTCTCTAATTGAGCTTTCAGAGGTTTCTGACCTTTCCTAAGGGTATAGCCTTCGTATTTGAGGTCCTCATTTTCTCTTTTTAATAAATCGATTTGATCTCGTAGAAATTTAATTGTAGCTTCACAAGATGGAGTACATGAAACTTCATTTACCGGAATAGATGAGGAACTCATTTTTTTTTAATTTTTAATTGCCCTTTGACTTAAAAACCGAGAAAGTCAACCTTAAAAGTCAAATTTAAAAAGTCAAACTTAAAAGTCAAAGTCAAAAAAAAAATTCAAACTTAAAAGTCAAATCGAAAAGCTAAATTTGAAAATTTGAAAGTTAAACGAAAAAGTCAAAATTTAAAAACTAAAATTTTTGGAAGAAAATGTAGCTTAAAAATAAAAGAAATTGATTTTGGGGTTAAAAATGTCAAAAATGCGAAAGTGGGGCAGCGAAAGATTAATATTTCACTTAAATTTCGAAGGCTTGTACCATCTAGCAAGTTAGATCAACTGGTAAGGCGCTTGGATTATAAACCTAGGGACCTGGGTTCGATCCCAGGCAACCCCAAAACTCCCCCGAAATTTTTGAATGAACGCTGCGAAGACGTGCGAGAATGCGAGGATGAGCTGCGAAGCGAGGATGCTGGACCGAGACCGAAGCGAAGACTGAGAACGAGGTACGAAGCCGTACACGTCCGAGGCCGCACACGTCCGGACCGCACACCGAGGACCGCACACTCCTAGCCGCACACCTTTAACAGCTTCGCGAAAAACGACGTTTTTCATCCTTTTTTGCTCTAAAACTCGATCAAAAACTCGTTTTTATGAAAAATGCAAAGAACAAACCCCCCTTATTTTTTAGAGATCTATCCAAAAACGCAAAAATCTTTTCAAAATAAGATCAAATAAGCTCCAGATCTGACAAAATTGATTGATACAATCCAAGCTCTGATACCACTTGTAAGTCCCTAATCTGCTTGTGTATCAATCAGATCCACTTGATGGTGCAAAATCCCAATCAAACGGATGATGTCAGATCAAAATAGAAGAGAAGGAGAAGAAGAATTAAGATGAATCTAATGATGTATTCAAAGATATGAGTGATGCTCCATACACATTAGATTCTCTCGCACACACTATTCTTCTCTCTAGTTTCTCTCTCTACAATATGCTCCTCTCCTATGACTCTACTCTAGGCCACACCTTCTATATATATGGGCTGCAAACTCAAGGCCCAAACCCAATGCTAGACCGACGCTACAAATAATCCAATACTATTTTCGGTCCAAATAATAAAAACAATAAATGCTTAGAAAAAGCAAAGTATAAACCATACCCAACATAATATCACATAGTATTATCATGGAAGCAGTATTATAATCAGTAGATCATAATCTGATATGAGTAAAAAAAGAGTTTGGAGAGAGACAAAGTCGTGTTTTAGCCCGCTTTTGTGGCCACAGTGCTGTTTTAGGGCATTTTACCCATTGACTCGCCTAACTCACCAAACTAATAATAATAATAATAATAATAAGAATAATAATAAGAATAACAATAACAATAACAATAAAAATAACAATAACAATAACCCATTGACTCGCCTAACTCACCAAGCTACTAATAATAATAATAATAATAATAAGAATAAGAATAACAATAACAATAACAATAACAATAACAATAACAATAACCCATTGACTCGCCTAACTCACCAAGCTATTAATAATAATAATAATAATAATAATAATAATAATAATAATAATAATAATAATAACAATAACAATAACAATAACAATAACTATAACTATAACTATAACTATAACTATAACTATAACAATAACAATAACAATAACAATAACAATAACAAGAACAACAACAACAACAACAACAACAACAACAACAACAACAACAACAACAATAACAATAACAATAACAACAACAATAACAACAACAATAACAATAACAATAACTATAACTATAACAATAACAATAACAATAACAATAACTATAACAATAACACTAACAATAACAATAACAAGAACAATAACAATAACAATAATAATAATAACAATAATAATAATAATAATAATAATAATAATAATAATAATATATGAATTGCCTTAACAGATAGGCATATGATACAACAACAAATAAACTAGGTCACCTGCAATCCAATCCATCTTAAGTGTTTGTTTAGTGATTTCCTGAGAATACATGTAGTTTTGAGGGTCAACACAAGGTTGGTGAGCATTACAGGTTTTCTGCTAACCGCAGTAATACTTTTAGAAAGTCCAAAAAGTATTATCTTTGTATGAATAACATTAGTTGAAACAGTGTTTGCAATGAGTCTTTAAAAGTCAAAATGTATCTTTATATAAGTAAATCCATACTTAAAAAACTGTATTTGTAATAAATCTTTGAAAGTCAAGATGTATCTCTGGTATAAGTAAATCCGTACTTAAAAATCCTGTTTTTAATAAATCCTTGAAAGCCAAAATGTATCTTTGGTATAAGTAAATTCATACTTTAAACTGTGTTCGTAATAAACCTTTGAATAACCTTTAAACCAAACTGTTATTGTAAAGCCCGTGTTTCGAGGCTAAGCATTGATGCGATGATGTAATAGTCTAGGTCAACCATTGTAACCCATTTTAAAGTAATATAGATGAATTACTTGAATATTACGTAAATTATATGCTTCTGTGTGCTTATTACTTGTTTATAATAATATAGTAAATAAAAGATAAAAATAAGAATCAAAAATAAAATGTTAGATAAACCCGATATCTATGAAGAAAGTTGTAGTGGTCGTGACAAGGATTTCGGACATATAAAGAGCGCCGAAATCCGAGTTATAACGAAGAAGTTATGGTATGTCGAAGTTTCACGACAAAACCGGCACGACACAGCGTGACGTAAATAGTGAATTTACGATAGAGGACTTTTTAGCCTTGATGATCTACATGAAAGTCATAGTGTTCGTTAAACCGAGAGTGTGCATAAAAAGAACGCCCAAATCTGACTTCGTATGAGGAAGTTATGATTTTTCTAAGTTTCGAATCAGCAGTGCACAGCCCGAAGTTCGAATTGTAGATCGAACGATTTTTAGCCGACGCAACCTAAACGAGAATCGAAGATCTCGTCAATAGGAGCTCAATGGTAAAAAGACAAACGAAAACGGAGTCCATATGTAGAAGTTATGAGTTTTACACGAACGTTAAACATTTTAATCTTCTCATACTATAAAATATAAAATCGGTCGAGAATTAGCCGACGAAGTCTAAACGAAAATCGTAGAGTACGGTACCGCCTACGTGTGGATATAAAGAACTTCGAAAATAGAACTCGTACGTGAAAGATATGAATTTTTGAATTTGGAGTGGGAAATCACGAAGGCTGTGCGAAGGGGTACGCCCAGCATACCTTCGGACGCTCAGCGTTTGCACTACGCCCCGTGTACGAAGGAGGTACGCCCCGTGTATTGACCTTTTCCTCGGTCCACAACGAGCCATGTCACCCCACCGAAGTCTCGCCCCGTGTGTATGGAGCAAGCATTACGACGAGCGTAGGTCCAAGGTACGCCCAACGTAGGTCCAAGGTACGCCCAGCGTACCGAGGCCTCGCATGCTATAGAAGGAGGCCACGGGTTGCCATATTTCTTCACCAATTTACCACTCCTTTCTCTCTCTACTTTCTCTCACTACCTCCCTAACCCCCTCCTAAGCCTAGGTAAACCTCCTAGCACTAGAAGAAGGCCTCGGAGAGCCCGAAGGCTCCGAGAAAAAGAGTTTTTCGGTCTGAAACTCTGCCCGCACAGAGCCCGATTTTCAAGAAAACTTCTCGGTTTCGTCAAAGAAGGTTATTTTTAGAAGCGAAGGTGTTGTCCAAATCACTCTGTATCAGGTGAGTGTATACTCACTTTCATCTTACACATAGATATGAAGTATTTTATATAAATTATGTGCTGTGTATATATATGTTATCTGTTTACCTGAGATGTTTGCTGGATGAAAGATCTATACTTCTTTCTTTCAGATCTGAAACTTTTTCCTTCAGATTTACACTTTCTCATCTCAGATCTAAACTTTTTCTTCAGATCTAAACTGTGTACTTTGATATCTATGTTGGATGAAAGATCTGAACTTCTTTCCTTCAGATCTGAACTTTTTCTTCAGATCTAGACCGTATATGTATTTTATGTTTTGAAAGTTATGCTGGATAAAAGATGTAAGCTTTGTTTTACAGATCTGGAACATGCGTGTATTTTATATCTACAAATATGTTGGTTAGAACATAGGTAGATGAAATAGTTGGTGTGTGATGAAATAAAATGATGAGAGGCCTCGATGTTGACGTTGATCCAGTCATCTAGCGGAGTATGGATGACGACCACGGACTTCTCTAGGAAGTCCAGTGGAACGCTAGCAGGCTCGCAACCTGTAGGTGTTTGTGAACGAAGTGTTCACCGGTGTACTCCATCCCCCCCCCCCCCCATGGTTGCCTTACAGACACTTATGGCTGAGGAATCCCCTTAGTAGTAGTGACCATCCTGATGAAATTCCTTAGGATAGGTCCCTTATGATAGATGCTTTAGGGACGTAAGGTGAGGATAACGGGAACGGGTAATCGGGTTAAGGATTGTTGAAAATAATAAACTTATTTATTGTGGGTTGAAAACCCTATATGCTCATCAGGCTCCCCAGCCTGACTCACACAGTTTCTTGTATTACATGTAGTGGCAAAAGCATAGTTGGATGACTTGACGGGAGATTATGGAATTGAGGCCAGATTATGTTTTGTGGCCTAAGATGTTTATTTCTTTTTGGTTTATGCTTATGGTCTGTATCGATGATTGACATCCCGAGTTTTTGTAATGTAATGAAAATACATTTCTTTAAGAAATGATTTGATCAAATTTATATCATATTTTGTTTTGGGAACAAATTCCGCAATACTTTTCTTAAGAAGTTACTCTGATTTTTATTAAAAAGCATAAACGAAATCGGTCTTTTCTGGCAGTAAAAATGGGGATGTCACAGTTGGTATCAGAGCATTAGTTTAAGAGAACTAAGAATTTGTAGGATTTCTAGACTTAAATTTAGAATGCTAAGCAATGATGGTGAGATGAGTGCCTCCCATATTTTAGACACGAACACTAGTTTATTCTAGGAAAGATGCATAAAATGCTTTTATGTGCTAAATGATGCTTTCCTTATGTGCTACTATTTGGATCTATGGTCTGTTGCCGACCGGATCCGGAAACCTTATGTGTTTAGGATTCTAAGCGTTCGATTACGATATTAGAACTAGCATGTAATGTTTCGGAGTTATAAGGGGAATTTAAACGTCTATCGTGAATAAAGATCTAAATCCACCTAATTTGGTGTATAGATCGAGATGGAAAGAACCCGAAGTGGAGCTGGAAACGTAAATGGAAACAGGAATCAGCAGCCTCGTCCCAAAGTGATTGAGCAGGTGCCGATAGTCGAAGTTGCACCTGAGCCAGTCAGAATGGCTGGAGTTCAAGCCATGATTCAGGCTATGATGGCTGAACAGAGGGAAGAAATGAGAAAACTGTTGCAGAATAACAGAAATGAACCTTCAATGCTTGTTGAACAACCAGAACTGAATAACGGAGAGTCCAAAGAAGGGAATAACAGTCGCACTGTCAATCAAATGGAACCCCCAGTGGTGAGAAGGAATGACCCGGAGAAGGAAATCGATCGAGATGGACGTATGTATAAGAAATTCTTGGGTGCCAAACCACCAAGTCTTTCTGGAAACCCAAAACCTGTGGAGATTATTGACTAGATCTCTGAAATGGAGATGGTATTTGAAAGCTGCAACTGTAGTGATAAGCAAAAAACCGTCTTTGCGGTTCGACAACTGAAGACCGGAGTCTTGACCTGGTGGAAATTGCTGGCAGATATGATGCCACGAGGGGAAGCTTTGAAGATGTCTTGGGAAGCATTCCTGGAGCAGTTGAAGATGCAGTACTGCTCCAAGATAGATCTGATCGATCTAAACAATGAGTTCCAGAACTTGAAAAAGGGGGAAATGAGCATTGATGACTATGCTACTGCGTTTACTGAGAAGATGAAGCTATTTCCATACTTGATGCCGACTGAGCTCGCTAAGATAGAAAAATTTGCTAACGGATTACCGTCAGACTTCGGCCCAACAGTCAAAATGGCAAGCACGTTGAAGGCAGTCGTTAGAGCAGCCAAGAATGTTGATACCCAGTCAAAGCAAAGGGGTCTGGAAAGAACTGAGGTGGGTGAGAAGAGGAAGTTTGAGGGATCTTCGAGATCCAACAAGAAAAGTAAATCCTCGAAGTCTGGTTCGAGAGGAGGAGGAGGCGAAGCGAAATGGTGCGAAAAGTGCAAAAAGAAACACCATGGGAAATGTGATGGGGAGGTCACTTGTTTTAAATGTGGGAAGCCTAGGCACTATGCCAACGAGTGTACGTTCAACAAGAAATTTTGTTATGGTTGTAAAGAGGAAGGGCACCTTTTGAGGGACTGCCCGAAGAAGAACGAGGCAGCAAGGCCTAATGTCCCACCGAAGCCAAAAGCCAAAGCTTTCCAGATGACCCTGGAAGCCGCGAAGGAGGCAGCGGACGTCGCTTCAGGTACCTTTCTTGTAAATGGATTGCCTGCCAATATATTGTTTGATTCTGGAGCAAATTACTCCTTTATATCACATAAATTTGGTGGAAGACTATCATTGCCTATAGAAAAACTTGATGATGCTCTAGTTGTAGAAGTTGTCAGTGGCAAATTCATACTTGTTAGCGATTGCATTAGGAACATCGTCATCGACTTGAACGGAAACGAATTCCACGAGGAGCTGTTGCCTATAGAGCTGAATGGTTTCGATATCGTACTGGGAATGGATTGGCTTAGCGCCAATGGTGCTGAGATATTGTGCAAGAAGAAGATAGTAAGATTGAACCCGCCTGGGAAGGATTCATTTGTGGTCTACGGGGACAAACATAGAGTGAATTCTGGAATCATTTCTCTAATGAAAGCCATAAAATGTTTGTCCAAAGGATGCACATCATACTTGGCATTTGTGATCGATGCTAAGAAAGAGAAGAAGGAGATGCAAAATATACCAGTAGTGTGTGATTATCCGGAAGTATTTCCCGAAGATCTTCCTGGATTGCCCCCTGATAGACAAGTGGAGTTCCGAATAGACTTGTTACCAGGAACAACACCAATAGCAAAAGCACCATACCGATTAGCATCGACGGATATGAAGCAACTTATGACGCAACTTTAGGAGTTGTTGAACAACAGTTTCATTAGACCTAGTTCATCACCCTGGGGAGCTCTGGTGTTATTCGTGAAGAAGAAAGATGGAAGCATGAGGATGTGCATAAATTACAGAGAGCTGAACAAGGAAACGGTGAAGAACAAATACCCATTTCCGAGGATTGATGACCTTTTCGATCAGCTGCAAGGTTCGAGTTATTTCTCCAAGATCGATCTTAGGTCATGGTTCCATCAGCTGAAGGTGCGAGAACAAGATATTGATAAAACCGCATTCAGAATAAGATACAGACACTATGAGTTCTTGGTGATGTCGTTTGGACTGACCAATGCTCCAACAGTATTCATGGATTTGATGAACAGGGTTTGTAAACCATTCCTCGATAAATCTGTCATAGTGTTCATAGATGACATTCTGGTTTACTCAAAAAGCGAGCAGGAGCATGGCAAGCATCTATGAGAAGTGCTAGAAGTTTTGAAGAACGAGAAGCTGTACGCAAAGTTCTCCAAATGTGATTTTTGGATTCGAAAAGTCCAATTCTTGGGTCATGTGGTTAACCAAGAAGGGATCATGGTTGACCCAACGAAGATTGAAGCGGTGATGAAGTGGGAGCGACCGAAAAGTCCCACGGAGATCCGAAGCTTTCTAGGATTAGCCGGATACTATCGAAGGTTCATCCAAGGCTTTTCTTCGATAGCCGCTCCATTGACAGCTTTGACCCATAAAGGAGCAACATATACTTGGAGTGAGAAGCACAAAGAAGCATTTGAGAAGTTAAAGAAGAAGTTGTGTGAAGCATCGATTCTTTCTCTGCCCGACGGAGTTGAAGACTTCGCAGTTTAAGAGATGCATCTGGAATTGGGTTAGGTTGTTTTCTAACCCAAAGGGATAAGGTGATAGCATATGCATCGAAATAATTGAAAGAACACGAAAAGAACTACCCCACTCATGATCTGGAGTTGGCAGCGGTAGTATTTGCACTAAAGATATGGAGGCATTATCTTTATGGCACGAAATGCAAGATTTTCACAGATTATAAGAGTCTTCAGTATCTATTTGATCAAAAAGAGTTGAATATGAGGCAACGACGCTGGCTGGAGTTGCTTAAGGATTACGACTGCGAGATACTTTACAACCCTGGTAAAGCAAATGTCGTAGTTGATGCTCTAAGCCGAAAAGTCAACTTGGAAAGAAAAAGGCCAAAAGCGTGGAGAATAGAATTCGACAATTGTGGAAAGTATCAAGAAATCTCAAGAAGAAGCTTCAGAGAAGAATGACCGAAAGGAAGAATGTTTGGGCCAAACGTTGGAGTTCGGTACAAACAGTCAAGGGCTGAAGGTATTCCAAGATAGGATTTGGGTACCTAAGACGGGAGGAATAAGAGATCTTCTGATGGAAGAGGCTCACAAGACCATGTACTCGATTCATCCCGACAGCACAAAATTGTATAGGGATCTGAAACCCTATTACCGGTGGCCGACGATGAAGCTCGATGTTGCGAAGTATGTGGCTGAGTGTGTGACATGTGCGAGAGTTAAGGAACAACATCAGAAACCATATGGGAGTTTAGAACCTTTACCTGTACCCATGGGTAAATGGGAAGACATCACCATGGATTTTGTCACTAAACTGCCCAGAACAAGGGACGGTCACGACATGATTTGGGTGGTCGTTGATCGATTCACTAAGAGTGCACACTTCATAGCAGCTAATGAAAGATAGTCGATGGATAAGCTCGCAAATGCTTACGTGAAGGAGGTAGTAAGACTTCATGGTGTTCCTTTAACGATTGTATCAGATCGTGATAGTCGATTCACGTCAAGGTTTTGGAGAAGTCTACAAGAGGAACTGTGTACGAAATTGTGTTTAAGTACAACTTATCATCCGCAAACCAATGGTCAGAGTGAAAGAACGATTCAAACGTTGGAGGATATGCTAAGAGCGTGTACCCTAGAGTTCCAAGGTAACTGGGATGAACACTTGCCTCTGGTAGAATTTTCCTACAACAATAGTTACCATTCGAGCATCAAGATGGCACCTTATCAAGCCTTATATGGACAAAAGTTTCGTATGCCGTCTTGTTGACTTGAAGCCGAAGAAAAGCAGTTTATGGACCCCGAGATATTCCATCAGACTGATGAAAAGCTGAAAGTGATAAGGGAAAGGATGATAGCAGCTCAGGATCGTCAAAAGAGCTATGCTGACAAGAAGAGGCGACCGGTGACATTCGAAGTTGGGGATTCAGTTTTGCTTAAAGTCTCACCATGGAAGGGACTTATAAGATTTAGGAAATGAGGAAAGTTGAGTCCACGGTTTATTGGACCGTTCAAAGTTCTTCAAAGGATTGGGAACCAAGCTTACAAGTGCGAATTACCCGAAGAGCTAGATGGTATTCATAACACATTCCATGTGTGTTATTTGAGGAAGTTCACGGGAGAAGGTCCCGACATAATTCCGATTTCAGAGATAAGGATGGATGAGAATAAGAGACTAATCGAAGAGCCCGAGGCGATTGTTGACCTTAAGACGAAGAAGTTGCGACGCAAGATGGTCGACTTAGTGCTTGTGCGATGGAAACATTTGAATGGGCCAAATCTCACCTGGGAAACGGAGAGTGACATGATGAGTCGCTCTCCGCATTTGTTTGTTGATGCATGATTCTGGGATGGTATCATCCTAAGGGGGAGAGAATTGTAATGCCCGTGTTTCGAGCCTAAGCATTGATGCGATGATGTAATAGTCTAGGTCAACCATTGTAACCCATTTTAAAGTAATATAGATGAATTACTTGAATATTACGTGAATTATATGCCGTGCTTATTACTTGTTTATAATAATATAATAAATAAAAGATAAAAATAAGAATCAAAAATAAAATGTTAGATAAACCCGATATCTATGAAGAAAGTTGTAGTGGTCGTGACAAGGATTTCGGACATATAAAGAGCGCCGAAATCCGAGTTATAACGAAGAAGTTATGGTATGTCGAAGTTTCACGACAGAACCGGCACGACACAGCGTGACGTAAATAGTGAATTTACGATAGAGGACTTTTTAGCCTTGATGATCTACATGAAAGTCGTAGTGTTTGTTAAACCGAGAGTGTGCATAAAAAGAACGCCCAAATCTGTCTTCGTATGAGGAACTTATGATTTTTCTAAGTTTCGGATCAGCAGTGCACAACCCGAAGTTCGAATTGTAGACCGAACGATTTTTAGTCGACGCAACCTAAACGAGAATCGAAGATCTCGTCAATAGGAGCTCAATGGTAAAAAGACAAATGAAAACGGAGTCCATATGTAGAAGTTATGAGTTTTACACGAACGTTAAACAGTGTAATCTTCTCATACGATTAAATATAAAATCGGTCGAGAATTAGCCAACGAAGTCTAAACGAAAGTCGTAGAGTATGGTCCCGCCTACGCGTGGATATAAAGAACGTCAAAATGGAACTCGTACGTGAAAGATATGAATTTTTGAAGTTGGAGTGGGATATCACGAAGGCTGTGCGAAGGGGTACGCCCAGCGTACCTTCGAATGCTCAGCGTTCGCACTACGTCCCGCATACGAAGGAGGTATGCCCCGCGTATTGAATTTTTCCTAGGTCCACAACGAGCCACGTCGCCCCACCAAAGTCTCGCCACGTGTGTACGGAGCAAGCATTACGCCCAACGTACCGAGGCCTCGCAAGCTATAAAAGGAGGTCGAGGGCTGCCATATTTCTTCACCAATTTACCACTCCTTTCTCTCACTACCTCCCTAACCCCCTCCTAAGCCTAGGTAAACCTCCTAGCACTAGAAGAAGGCCTCGAAGAGCCCGAAGGCTCAGAGAAAAAGAGTTTTTCGATCTGAAACTCTGCCCGCACAGAGCCCGGTTTTCAAGCAAACTTCCCGGTTTCGTCAAAGAAGGTTATTTTTAGAAGCGAAGGTGTTGTCCAAATCACTCCGTATCAGGTGAGTGTATAGTCACTTTCATCTTACACATAGATATGAAGTATTTTATATAAATTATGTGTTATGTGTATATATATGTTATCTGTTTACCTGAGATGTTTGCTGGATGAAAGATCTATACTTCTTTTTTTCAGATCTGAAACTTTTTACTTCAGATCTACACTTTCTCATCTCAAATCTAAACATTTTCTTCAGATCTAAACTGTGTACTTTGAGATCTATGTTGGATGAAAAATCTGAACTTCTTTCTTTCAGATCTGAACTTTTTCTTCAGATCTAGACCGTATATGTATTTTATGTTTTGAAAGTTATGTTGGATAAAAGATGTAAGCTTTGTTTTACAGATCTGGAACATGCATGTATTTTATATCTACAAATACATTGGTTAGAACATGGGTAGATGAAATAGTTGGTGTGTGGTGAAATAAAATGATGAGAGGCCTCGATGTTGACGTTGATCCAGTCATCTAGCGGAGTATGGATGACGACCACAAACTTTTCTAGGAAGTCTAGTGGAATGCTAGCAGGCTCACAACCTGTAGGTGTTTGTGAACGAGGTGTTCACCGGTGTACTACATCCCCCCCCCCCCCAATGGTTGCCTTACAGACACTTATGGCTGAGTAATCCCCTTAGCAGTAGTGACCATCCCGATGAAATTCCTTAGGATAGGTCCCTTATGATAGGTGCTTTAGGGACGTAAGGTGTGGATAACGGGAACGGGTAATCGGGTTAAGGATTGTTGAAAATAATAAACTTATTTATTGTGGGTTGAAAACCCTATATGCTCACCAGGCTCCCTAGCCTGACCCACTCAGTTTCTTGACGAGAGATTATGGAATTGAGGTCAGATTATGTTTTGTGGCCTATGATGTTTATTTCTTTTTGGTTTATTCTTATGGTCTGTATCGATGATTGACATCCCGAGTTTTTGTAATGTAATGAAAATACATTTCTTTAAGAAATGCTTTGATAAAATTTATATCATATTTTGTTTTGGGAACAAATTCCGGAATACTTTTCTTAAGAAGTTACTCTGATTTTTATTAAAAAGCATAAACGAAATCGGTATTTTCTGGCCGTAAAAATGGGGATGTCACAGTTATGTTACATAAGTAATTCCATACTTAAAAATAGTTTTGAAAGAAACCAATCCCATGGTTGTTAGTGAGAGAGAGAGAGAGAGAGGGATATATATATATATATATATATATATATATATATATATATATATATTCTAGTTAATGTTTTTAGTGAGCCCTATAACCGAGTTATGTTACTGAATGTACCCCCTACAACGCTTCATTGGACGTTGTAGTAAAAATTATAGACACCTATCACCCGCTTCGATTGATTGTTCGAGGGTTGTAACTAGCAACCACAGGTGGGGATGTCAACCATGTATAGATTTATAGATGTATACATATGTATCTGGCTCCGAAGATTAATGGTTACAGTAGTTTGGGTATGCTAAGTGTTTAAACTCAGCTAACGAATAGCGTCTCACTAAAAAGTCATTAACTAAAAAGTTTATGAATAACTCTCAGCCCTAACTTACTTGTGGGTAATTCGCTAGGCATAATGAATATCGTTGTATAAGATTTATAAAAGTCGAATGTGTTTGACATGTATGTAAAAGTGTAATCTGCTCACTTTTATAAAAATGAAAATTATATTTTAATGAACATATGTACATGTATAAACGTGGTGTATTTAAGCATATAAATAAACATGTTAAATACTATAGAGTTTTATAACATACTTGTTATAATATGCAATGTCGCAAAAAAAATCATATAATTTTGTATCGTGTAGCATTTGTTGTGTGAAATGGTTATTTCACGATAAAATAACCATAATATGTATACGAAAAATTTATACTAGATTATTCGTAACAATATGGTAAATTGTTAAATAATAATATTTTTTATAAACTAGGTTTATTGTATTTTCGCATAAAAAAAGTGATTGGTTTGTATAAACAAAATATGTTGGCACGTGTATTCCCCCCGAAATAATTAAAATAATAAAAATGGGCGTAAGCACTCACCCTTGAAGCGTGAGTTCAAATCGTTCGAATTTGTTTTCTTTGAGAAACTCGTCATGAGAAACCGCAAATTCACCATTCTTTAACTTTGAATCACTTTTAGAACCGTTTTGTAGCAAATTTGAACTATCGGGAACTAATTTGTAACTTCACTATAATATAGGGGTTGTTTGGTAAATTTAATTTTATAGATACGACTGTTTTGGTAAAAGGTTTACAAATGAGGGGTTATTTTGAATAAATGGAATCCTTGTTTATGGATTGGGACTTATTTTGAATAAAAGGTTTAATATGGAAGGCATTTTGGTCATTTTGTCGAAATCAAAAGGAGCTTGGGCTTTTATGCTCCGTCTCTTGTTTTGATCGGGGGTATTAGAGGAATGAATGAAGTGGACAAAAGGAAACACGAAGGAAGTTGAAAGGTCCGACTATTATATATATATATATTAAAGCGCATGGCGCATTTCAACAGTAACATTTCAATATTTATAATTTGAACACTATATTTTTACTTTTTCTTAACTTTGCCACTAAAGTTTCAACAAACTTTTCATTTTTATAATTTTGTCATTTTATTTTTACTTCTTCATATTTTTGCGACTAAACTTTCACTTTTACTTCTTTAAAACCATTTTTCTTTATTCTTTTATAATTTTACCACTTTATTTTTACTTTTTTATAATTTTGCCACTAAAGTTTCAACAAACTTTTCCTCTTTATAGTTTTGGTACTTTATTTTTACTAATTTTGCCACTAAAGTTTCAACAAACTTTTCATCTTTATAATTTTGACACTTTATTTTTACTTCTTTATATTTTTGTCACTAAACTTTCACTCGTGCAACGCACGGGCCTTTTCCTAGTTGATGATCAATTTCAAGCGAAGGGAGCAACAACAGCAGCCATTGGTGCCATTGGAGGGGGTGTTCGGTGGGCTTGCTCGACGGGAGGGGAAGAGGAGTGCAAGGCTTGGGTCTCTCAGCCGTCGTCTGATTCAAGAGAGAGGGAACGAACAGAAGCATCACTAGAAACACTATGATAGGATAGAAAACACGAAGGCAGAAAATTTGTTCGCGAAGAGACGGGAGCAGGACGGAAGCAGTGAAGCTCTTTATTATCTAATCTGACAGTGTGATATGAGGGGAGGAGATGGTTGGACCAAGGGAAGCAATCAAGAGGCAACTAGCAACTCCGGTGAGGATTTTGGCAACAATACTCGATAGAAAAAAGGAAGAGGTGTGAGGGGTGGGTCGTTGGTCTCGGTGGATGCAACGATGCGATCGGGGGTTGAAGATGGGGAACCTTCGATGCTTGGATGGACCGAAGAGAAGAAGAAAAGAACATGGAAGCAATGGTTAACAACAGGTAAAGAAGTTCTCCTCTTTCGTTTGTTTGTTCTTGATAGAATCGATGGAGAGTATGAATATTTGGTTTTTGATAGAAAAGGGTAAGAAAATAGATGTTTGGGTTGTTGTGTGACAGTAATTATGAATTGATTGGGTTGTTTGATTTTTGAGGTGATCGAGAGGAAAGAAAAAAGTGTATCGTCTTTGCAGAAGACGAAGAAGAAAGACAACATAACATCGATCCAAGGGGCTATTTGGATGCTTTGTTCGATTCTTACAGGTTTTTCCCTTTTATTTTGACAGTTCCGATCACACATAGTTAAGAGAAATGATTAATACTATTGACGACGGTGAGTCTAACCGTCGTCCTCAAAATCATAGCCGTCTAAACTCCACGTTCTTTCAATCTCGTCCGCATAAACATTTTGACTGTTTTTTGCGGTTCATGGCCTCCTGGTTCTTCTCCCCCACGTTCAAAGGTTCTTCTCGCTTAATTGCAGCTTCGTCTTCAACTTCCCACGTTGTCTCCTTCCCATGTTCTTCAACCTCCATCAAGATCGAAGCCTGAAACTGCAAATCAGTTTTCATGATTGCTAGAAATCAGGTAGTTTTCGCTAACCGTTTAGGCTATATAAGAGTTTGCTTCAATCGATTCTCCATTTTGCGACCTCAAATCCAGGTGCAATTCTCTCCCTTTTGTGAAACTACTTCCGTTCCTATAATTGTCCTTCCATATTTTAATTTGTTTCTTAAACCCTATGTTTTGCCATTATTGATTGAATCAATCAATTTCTTTGTTGTGTTAGGTTTTAATTTTTGTTTATTTATATCAATACATTTATGAATAGAACATTGAAGAGTTAATTAAGGAATCCTCTGGAGTGATGTCACATCTGGCTAAACAGTCTATCATAAAGTACCATAAGAAGCTAGAACTTAATGAACTCGGTAATGATGAGCACAGGTCATTGCACCTTCATTGACGAACTCCGAAATAATGAACACAGGTTTGAAGTTTTCGATTGTTATCTTATAAATGTTCGCTAATCGCAGATCAAAAAGATCGTTCTGAACTTTCTATGGAAAGTGTTTCATAAAACCTTCTTTACCTCTAACAATTATTGAAAAGAGTTTTGAAGTGTTCTTTTGAGACGTAATTAATTGATTCCTGACTTCCTTTGTTCCCTTTTCTTCCATAATTTCTCTATCCAGTCTTCAGGATTACACAAATTGTATCTCTTATATACCAAGTTCTTGTACTATCTAACTTAATATTGAACTCTATTCAGATTCCAATTTGTTTTAGTTTCTTCAGACATGAGTAGGTTATCTGATTCCCGACTGGTGGTTGTTATGGTCACCCTATTTACCCCACTAATTTCATGGCATCCAAGGTTTGAATAATCTCTTCATGTTCTTGGTTGTATGATTGCTTGAAAACCAACTTATATTTTGAATTTTGTATATGGGATTTTTGTATAGATACATTTTAACATATGTAAAATGTGATCAACTCATTCAGTTAGTTAGTATTCATCTCTGATCTTCTTTCAATATATGAATAAGAAAATCTAATTTACATTGAATTAATTTTTCTTAAAGTATAATTTACTTAATAGTTACATGTCTTTTACTTCCTCTCTGTTTTCAAAATTGTAGTTATTTTATCAATTTAGGTCAAATTTTATTGATCATTTGTGAAATATTGACCAAAGATCCATTTATTGAAAAATTGAGGGCTAAGAGGGTAAGAAACTGATGGCACTCTTGGTAGGTATGTCATTATTTTCTTTTTAAGTTAATTTATTATTCATTGATTTTTAGGCTGAATGAACTCTATCGATCATGAATGACAAGAGAAAAGAGATTGAATCCCTACAGAAGGCATTGGGAAAGTTGTGGGCTCCAACCAATGGTGGCACAGATAGAAGTTTCATTTCTCATCTTAAGAAGAGCTAAATGATGTAGTAAGTCCTGTCTTTTAATATTACCAAGTTACCCTTGAACATATATAGAATATGATCGCGATCTTTGTCCTTTTATCTACAGATCAAGAGTCTGTAACACTGTGAGATTGATGCATACAAATTAAGTTTCAGTTGATATAGTAGTCTCTCAGAATCCTAATAAAAGGTGTCAAATTATGAAGAAAAGACAATAGAACTTGGTTTTAAATAAATGCCCTTGCTCCAATAGTGTTACAGACTCCTTTTTCATCTCCATTTCAACAATTTTTTTTTCCAGATTTCAAACAGAAATAGGTATTTAACATCTTATGTTTGATTTCATTTTATTAGTTATACATAATTCTTGATGGTTTTTAAAAATTTTGCATTTAAGATCCTTTGGGATGTTTGTTTTACATTCATTTTTATGTAAAGTTCTATTATGCATACAATCAGAGCAAGTAAAGGCAATAGCCCAACTTATCACATCATTTGATAAATATAAAAACTATGGAAAACATGAGTATAAAATATGAGAATTTTTCAAGTATCAACCATTACACCAGAAAAATAAATTAACATTACTATGTAAAAGGATCAAGAGCTTTCATTAGTGAGTGGCAAAACCACAACCTTTTATTGTAGTTGGTACCCACTGTTGTATTAGTCAAACATGTATGTCCCTTTTTTTCATTTCTTGAATTTGCACCCAATATGCTATTTTAAGCACAATCATGAACTTTTATCCTCCATTATTGTCTTGGTTAATGTAGAATGAGCCCTTTGAATTTAATGGACCATATATTTTCTATTATTTAGATTTTGAGGTTTCATTTATGTTTGGGTGTTTTTGAGGTAACCGAAGGATTGAAGAGGAAAGGAGGCTGCAAGGTTGAAGATGTGAATGTGTAATAGTGTAGATTGACTCAATTTTATTATGTCATATCTATACATTTAAAGTTGTTTTTAAGGGATTGGATTTCTCATGTAGGTCTAGAACAATAAACGACTAAGTATTGGCTTGACATTAAAAGTTGTCTATAATCTTTTAATTTAGTATTACGTGAATTGTTGTCTTTAAAACTTTAATTTTGCAATGTACTTTGCTTTATTTATGTTTCTTGAGTGTGGAAAAACTTAAGGATTAAATATGATTTCATTTACTCTTTAACTATTATATATATATATATATATATATATATATATATATATATATATATATATATATATACTTTTTGCAATGTATTTTCCTTTATTTACTATGGAAAAGGTTATGATTTAATTTTATAATTTACTTTCATATTTTACTGTCATAAAACTTTTTAAAATGGCTTTGAAAGGTTAGATTACTTATTTCAATCAAATTTAATCAACAACACCATAACTTAAAACCACATATTTCTATTCGTGCATTCAACGATTTGAAACAGTTATAGAGCAAATTTATGGTTGTATCAAACTTGCAACAATGTACACTTTTTTGTGAATATAAAACTTGAGATTTTCTCAAAAAAAATACAATGAATAGCAAAACACTTTCTATTTTTTTTTCTTATTACTGTATTGTACTTTCGTGTTTGCTAATTGTCATTTTTTTAAACATGAGGGTTAAACAATCATTTATTCAAATTTAAACAATGCATTTAGTAACCATGACAGTATACTCTTTAGCAAAAAACAAATGCACATGTAATGATTAACTGTTTAACTTTTACTTTACCAAAAAAAAACCTTGTGAATACTACTAAATGGCTATTTAACTCTTTACCAAAAAAATCATAATATTCATCATTTCAAAGTATTTATATGTGAGATGAGTTGATAATACATGGTGGAGCTCTTCGGGTATGTTTTTTGCTTATCATATATTGATCCATTTTGTATCATTCTTTAACAAAAGTATGAATTAGGAATCATTTTAGAGCTTTGGAGCTTTTAAATGGTTACTATTGTGAATTGCATTTTCTTTTTGCATCTACTGCATTCGAATTTTTATCCGATTAAGGAAACAAGTAGGATATGTAGATGATATGAAATTAATAGTAACATACTTGTATTTATTTGTTTATTTCAACATCCTATTTTAAAATCATTGTATTATAGCAAAAGAACACAGTGATGAGCCTCAAAGTCATCTATCTTTTTTAAGTGGGCTTAGGAAGAAACACCAAGATAAAATGTATCATTCACGACATACATGACAAAAAAAACTACATAATTTTCGGCAACACATTTGATCATTTGGATCAATACTTTATAATGTAGTTCTCTATAGGTGAAGATATAAAGTATACATAACTTATTGTTTTTATGTCAAAGTATCTTGCTATTAAAGATTTTTTTTCCGGCCGGTAAAAGTTGCTTCTAAATAGTAGTGTCGATATGGAAAAAATTAATATACAAAGATGCATAACTCTATACGTTTATCTGAGTAAACACTAAACGAAAATTTAATTATTCGCTAACCTATCCAGGTATTACAATAGGCTTTTAGTCGTATAATTAACAAATATGGTATTAAAGTTTATTTTAATAAAAGGTTTTGTTAAATTTCTTATAATGCACAATAGGCGATAATTTCATAAGTGAGAAACCACATTGATATGTCTTTTAACCATGTAATTTAAAGTAGGTCTTATTTTGAATATTTTGTCCCCACGTCGACGCAATGTACTGTTTCAATATAATTGGATGGATTTGTCATTCTACATTGCTAACGTGGGAACGGATGAAAGAAGGGTGCTATAGAAGATAGTAAAATCAATCTAATGTTTTTTTTTTCAACCTGTCCATCGGTGGTTTTATCTGAACCAATAAATAGAAAATGTTGACTTTCAACTCTATACTGAATAATATTTCAGTTTTTTAGCCTTAAATTGATTGTGTTCTTTATTTTATGTTATGTATGCAACATAATTATAGATATTATTTGAAGAGATGGAAAGATAATTTGGTAGATTTGTCATGTACATAGCTAATATAGGATCGAATGAAAAAAATATGCTATAAAAATAAGATAAATCAATATATTGTTTATACATTTATCAACCTGTCGACCGGACGGGTATGACACTAGTTAAGAATGTTTTTGGTTTGCTGTTTGGCAGTTTCAAAAGGAAACACACGTTTCAGTGTTCTGTTGGGTTGAAAGAGAGGTGCACAAGATGTGTTCAACTGTTGTGCAGGATATATTTTTATCAGTTGATTTTACTTATATAGCTTTGTATTTCTACAATTGTGTTGGAGTGTTGTATTGCCTAATCCCTTTGTGTGTAGTGTTGGGTAAATGGAAATGTGGAAGGGACTTCATGCTTTTGCTTTTGAGTGTCAATGAGAGTAATTTGTGTGTGTATTTGATTTCATTTAGTATGTAATTGTGTATGGATTTTTTAGAAATTTTATTGGTTTTATTAATACGATATATATATATATATATATATATATATATATATATATATATATATATATATATATATATATATATATATATATATATATATAAACTAATTCGTTAGGAAATGTTAAAATTTTTAATTTGTTAAACTTTGGTCACTTAAATTAAAAATTGACATATATCTAATATATCTTTAGGAAAATTTGATCCACCACATATAATTGATTATGACATATGTCTCACACACACACACACACACACACACATATATATATATATATATATATATATATATATATATATATATATATATATATATAGTGTTATATAATTTTAACCATATAACATATATGTATTGTGATATACATGATTAATTTGGATCTTTTGAATTATGCTTTCGAAGTCGCATTCGACACCGGAAATAGATATACATATATAGTGGCATTGTCATTATACCATTTATAATTATTTTTCACAATAATAACTACAATACATTTTATATATATTTATTTATCGTGATGCGTACTTCGATTCTCGTGCCCTCTTATCGATTCATATAAGATTTCTAAAAGTGTCTGCTTAGTGTTTAGGTCGTGGTGATTCCAAAAATTCAAACATAATTGAATTCTGTTATATTAATCTCCGTGAAATGACGTTTAAAGTTTTGCGTTTTAATTAAGCTGAAAACATTTGATTTTTGACTTTTATAAATATTTTTTTTATCAAGAATATTTCAAATATGAAATTAAATATTAGGCTATAGCCTAAATCCAAGAATGCTTTCGGAATTTCTATTTGAGGTGTGCAAGTCCCTCAACGGATAGAAGCAGTTTTAAGAAAATCAGTATTATACTGATTTTGGATTCTTAAAACGGTCGTATCTTTTGCATATGAACTCCGTTTTGGATGTTCTTTATATTTTTGGAATTAGGAAAACACGTACTACGAGACTAGAGTGTTTGTATTGCTTACAATCAGTTAATGTAGAATTTTAGTTTTTCAGACGCATTCCTAAGGTTGTTGTTTGAGCTATTTGATTTGTTTGTCATATTAGAAATTTGGGTGTAAGATACCATCTGGTATCTTATAATACTTGAAAAACTCATTTATTTTATATTATATGCACTAAAACTCAATGAGTCAAGCTACAAAGAGATTCACTGTGAACTTGACCATTCACAGTCTTTGACTTAAATTCTGGGATGTCACATTGTCTCACCGTTAAGGGAATTTCGTCCCGAAATTATTATGTTCTAGAATATTTTGTTCCACTATCATTTCGTTCCATTATCGTTTCGTTTCATTAGTGGATGGAGCACCGCTGAAAAATTGCGGATACTTTATTTTCATTTGATTCTCATGTTTACAAATAAACATCGGCTCTCTACAAGAGTTTCATTGGGCTTTTACTATAGTTATTCGGCTTTGTTTGAGGCTTTTGATTTCTCGATTGATGATCTCCCCCGGTTCCTCCATGAAGTGAAGTTTAGTGTTGACTTGGATCTTATTGAGAGAGATAAGGTTCTTATTAGAGAGAAACTTCTTAAGATTTCACATGTGGAAGCTATCGTGAACTTTATTTAGTTCTTGATGTGAATTGAGTTTGTATGCCACCGGACCACTCCTTGCTAGTATTTCAAAATGTCTGATGTAACGGGGTTTTGGTTTACCTCGTTTTCCCAATCGAATGACACTTTCCAATATTACGAATTTTAGTAGGACACAGTCTCTTGTTTTTGAATTCTAATGGTTTGCGTTTTGTGTCAGCGTAGCTTTTCTGACGACTATGTGTGAAATTTAATTTTTCCTTTATTTGGAAGATTTTCTTCGTTGTTTCATGATTGATCTCCGGACCAGTGTGTAGAGCATCTCTAGCATGCGTTTAACTAGTTGGTTATCTCTAACTTCCGTTTAGCATATCAGAGGATGACATTTGCGTCTGTACAAGGGCTAAAACAGAGCGGCCTTTATGCTAGTATGATAGCTATTATTGTATGTATACTTAACTGGTGGCAAGTGAGTATCCCATGAATTACTGAAGTCTATCACCCAAGCACGAAGTATGTCTTCTAGAATTTGTATCTTTATTTTGCTCTGGTCATTTATCTATAGATGATAGGTTGTACTCATATCGAGTTTGGTTCCTAGGAAACTTTATATTCACTGCCAAAGTCTAGAAGTGAATCTAATATCTCTGTTTGAGATAATAGATATTGGCATACAATGCAGTCTGACTATCTCCTTGATATAAGTCTTGGTGGGTTTTTCTATCTTGTCAGTTTCTTTGATGGCTAGGAAGTGGGCAGACTTGATTACACAGTCAACCATTCAAATAGGGTGTCATAACCGTTTTAAGTTCTTGGCAACTTCTTTATGAACTCCATGGTTATCTATCCCCACTTCCATTCTTAGATTGGTGATTGTTGTGGTAGACAAAATGGCTTCTGGTACTCTACTTTGACTTTAGGGCAAGTCAAACACTTACTGTTATAGGTGGCAATCTCCACCTTCATGTTGGGTTACCAATAAAGCTTCTTGAGATCAAGATACATCTTAAATGATCCGAGATGTATTGAATATCTCGATTTATGAGCTTTGTTTGGAATTAGACTCCTGACTTCACCAAACTTTGGGGTCCAAATTTGGTTCAAGAAATATTGCGTTCCATATTCGTTGAGGTTGAACTATTTGTCCATACCTCACAGGTTCTCTTCTATGATATTCTTGGTTTTGAGCGCTTCTAGCTGAGCATCACGAATTTGGGTTGTGAGATTGGAGTGGATGGTTAGGGTTAGAGCTTTTTCACGAAGTGGCTTTGCTTGTTATTTCCTGTTTAAAATGTCTGCTACGACATTTGCTTAACTAGGATGATAACGGATTTTGCGTTCGTAGTTATTTAGCAATTCGATTCACCTTTGTTGTCTCATGTTTGAGCTACGTCTGATCGAATATGCGTTGAAGGCTTTTATGGTCGATGAAGACGACACAATTTGTTTCGTACAGGTAGTGCCTCAAAATCTTTAAAGCAACACTACAGCTCCAAACTCTAAGTCGTGAGTAATGTAGTTGGTTTTGTTTGGCTTGAGTTGTCTGGATGCATAAACAATGACTTTGTTTATGTGCATCAGTACGCATTCTAACCCTTGGTGTGAGGCGTCACAGAATACTACAAAGTCTTATGTTCTCTCTAGAAGAGACAAAATTGGTGCACTGCTTGATAATTGATTCACTTTATGGAAGGCAGACTCTTGTCTTTCTCCCCAAATGAACACTTTGTCTTTCTGGGTTAGTACGGTGAGCGTTTTGGCTATTTTGGAGAATTTCTCAATGAATCTCCGCTAATAGTTTGCAAGCCCTATGAATTGGTGTACTTCATTTGGCGTCGTTGGTTAGTTCGAATGGCATAACCAGAAACTAGTAGTGACCGTACCGAGTACTGAATGTAGTCTTTGTAATGTCTACTTCTTGAACTCTGAGTTGATGGTAGTCGGATCTTAGATTGATCTTTGAGTAGTAACGGGATCCTTATAGCTGGTTGAACAGGTAATGTCACACCCCTAAACCTGAACGACGGAAACTTTCGGGGGCGGAGGACGTCATGTCAAGTATCATAACAAAAGAATAGTAAAGAGAGTACACACCACCATAATATAAATATATTTGAAAAGTTTACATGATTGTATGTGTTACATGTTTGCAAATGAAATCAAATACAATATGGTGATCCAAAATATGTTACCAACGCCAGCGCGTTAGTCTTCAAAAGTAGTTGCTACCTGGTTTAGCGGTTTCCTGAGAATAGAAGTTATTTCAAAGAAAAAGTGTCAACAATAAAGTTGGTGAGTTCATAAGTAGTGTTTTGAGAAAATGAATGCCATTCGAAAGTTCGTGTATATTTTCCAGAAAATCATTATTTTCTATTAAATGTATGATATGAGTATGAAAGATCGTTGTATAAACTGTATGTATTTGAAACAGGAAAATCCCTTATTTTCCTAAAAGTGAAATGTAGTCTCGAATGACCAAGACCGTAAGTTGTAAGCAACTATGACATGCTTAAAAGAATGATGTATAGTCTTATTATAAAACAAAACTATAAGAAGATCGTATTTGTAAATGAAAAAGTGACCGTAATAGTCACTTTCCCCGTGAAAACATAATACCATAATAATTGTCTATCCAGTGAGTTTTTATAACCGTGCTATCATAATTTTCCTGTAGCGACGTTCTTCAGGCGTCGAAATGAGATGGCATTTGTCACCCTAGGACTGTAGCTAGCAGTCAGGGCGTGGGATCATTAGTCTCGTGTAGATCTATACACACTTGCCACGTTCTCCAGACGGGAGATTCTGTTTGGTTATAAACAGGACTTCTAGTAATACCTTAATAGGTATAATGAAGATGAATGTCTCACAGATTCTCAATTAAGTCCAATATTAAAATGAATAATGTTGTTTCTGAAATGATTATCCTTTTTCACAATGTTATCAAAGGCATAGTGAAAAGTGGACGTTCTGTATGTATAAAAATGGTATACTGAAAAATAGTTACCCTTAATATGATGCAAACGTATAAATAAGCTTATAGTATTTATAATCATGTTTTATTCCCAAAGGTTAAAGTAAGGTACGATGTTTTGCATGTTAACAGATCCATATGATAGTTATTAAAAACAAATCTGAAATGTATAACGAAAGATAGATGTTTTCACACAAGATTAACCGTGTGTTTACTTGTATTCTCCCCTGTAATGTGTTAAAAGCATTTAAAAAGTATTTAAAAGCGTAGAAATGGGGGTATGAACTCACTTGGTTGAAGAGACGGGTTGAAGAAGATAAAGCAATAATCGAGCAGAACTTCGACAGGAGAAAGCAGATTTCTCGGGATTCTCAGGAATCTCGGGAGCGTAAAACTTCCTTCGGGACTTGGATATGAAAACCGGGACTTCGGGATGGCTCTGAGGGTTTAAACGCAGAGCTTCGGCACGAGAAAGAGAAGAAATGAGCAAATAATCCCAGAACCCTTGCACCCTTTTTATAGGGGCTGAAACCCCCTCGTACGCGGGGCGTACTCACCCCACTTACGCTGGGCGTAATGAGTCGTCATTGCATGCGTAGCTCGGACCTGATGGCCGATGGGAGAGCCTGCTGGTTGATGGGACGAGGCCCTTATCGCCTGGTACGCGGGGCATAATGTGATTTTTCCAACTTCTAAATTGCGTAACTTTTGCGTACGAGCTCCGTTTTTCGCGTTGTTTATATCCACGCGTAGGTGAGAATGTACTCTACAACATTCATTTAGACTCCGTCGGCTAGTTTTGAATTTATTTTTAATTATATGTTTTTAATAGGCCGGGACACGAAAAGTCCGTTAAAAATCCATAACTTCTTCATCCGACGTCCGTTTTCGTTTTTTTTTACCGTTGTATTGCTATTGTCGAGACCTTCAACCTTCATTTAGGTTGCTTTGGCTAAAAAAACGCTCGATCTCTATTTTGAGGTTTTACCTGTCTACCGCTATCCCGAAACTTTGAAAAATCATAACTTCCTCATACGAAGTCAGATTTGGGCGTTCTTTTTATGTATGTTCACGGTTAAATAATATCTACGACTTTTATTTAGATACCTAAGGCTAATAAGTATTTTATGGAAACTTCTCGTTTTAGGCTTAACAGTGTTTTACCGGTATAGTTACGGATCTTCAAATGGTCATAACTTCTTCGTTATAACTCGGATTTTTGTGTTCTTTATATTTTTGGAAACATTGATACGATATCTACCACATAGTATACTCAAACTCAGCTTTTTGAACATTTTATTTTTGACGCTATTTTATTATTTCACAAAGAGATTACAAAAATTGACTTTTAGTCATTACAATGATCTGAAATAATGGGTTGTTACATCATCCCCCCGTTAGAGGAAATTTCGTCCCGAAATTCATTACAAAGCAAAAGCTTATGAACTATGGAAAAGATGCGGTTACTTTTGTTGCATCTGATCTTCTCGCTCCCAAGTGAATTCGGGTCCACGCTTAGCATTCCAGCGAACCTTCACTATTGGTATGCGACTCTGCTTAGTTCGTTTGATTTCCCTATCCATGATTTCGACGGGTTCTTCCACAAAGTTAAGATTTTCATTCAGCTCGATTTCCTCGAGTGGAATTACAAGAGTTTCGTCGGATAGACACCTCTTCAAGTTAGACACGTGAAACACCGGATGTACTTTGTTAAGTTCGATTGGAAGTTGAAGTCTATATGCTACTGGAACAATCCTTGCAGTAATTTCAAAAGGTCCAATGTACCTTGGTTTTAGCTTTCCACGTTTCCCGAAGCGTATCATGCCCTTCCAGGGTGAGACCTTCAGTAGAACGCGGTCACCAACCTGAAATTCCAAGGGTTTTCGTCTTTTGTCGGCATAGCTCTTTTGTCTATCTCGTGAGGCTTTCAGTCGCTCTCGAATTTGAACGATCTTTTCAGTCGTTTCCCTTATGATTTTCCAGACCAGTGAGAGTACTATCAGGGACTAGACCTTTCGCTAACTGCGTGTCGCCCACCTCCGCCCAGCACAGAGGTGATCTGCACTTGCAGCCGTAAAGGGCTTCGAATGGAGCAGTCTTGATGCTAGTGTGATAACTGTTGTTATACGAGAACTCCACCAATGGCAAGTGGACGTCCCATGCTTTACCGAAGTCGATTACACATGCTCGCAACATGTCTTCTAGGGTTTTGATCGTCCTCTCACTCTGTCCGTCAGTCTGTGGGTGATAGGCTGTACTCATGTCGAGCCTAGTTCCCAAAGCTTTCTGCAGCGTCTGCCAGAACCTTGAAGTGAATCTACTGTCTCGGTCCAAGATGATAGATATTGGTACTCCATGAAGTCGCACGATCTCTCGGATGTAGGTTCTTGTTAGTTTCTCCATCTTATCGGTCTCCTTGATAGGCAAGAAGTGGGCAAATTTGGTTAACCTGTCGACGATCACCCAAATGGTATCGTGACCACCCTGCGTCTTGGGTAGTTTGGTTATGAAGTCCATGGAAATATGCTCCCACTTCCACTTAGGTATTTCGGGCTGATGGAGTAGTCCTGAGGGCTTCTGATGTTCTACTTTGATCTTGGCGCAAGTCAAGCACTTGCCCACATAAGTAGCAATTTCTGCTTTCATGTTTGGCCACCAGTAGAGTTGCTTGAGATCCAGGTACATCTTATCTGAACCTGGGTGTACGGAGTATGGGGTCTTGTGTGCTTCGCCCATAACCATTTCTCTGAACCCACCGAACTTCGGTGTCCAGATTCGGTTCATGAGGTAACGAACTCCATCACTCTTGATCTCAAAATTCTTGTCCATCCCTCTGAGTGCTTCACCTGTCATGATTTCGGGTTTCAAGGCTTCCAATTGAGCTTCCTTGATTTGTGTTGACAGGTGTGAATGGATCGTCATGGATAATGACTTCACTCTTTGACCAGAGTATTCCTTACGACTAAGGGCATCTGCCACCACATTGGCTTTTCCCAGATGATAACGAATCTCGCATTCGTAGTCGTTGAGTAGCTCAACCCAACGTCTTTGCCTCATGTTGAGCTCTTTCTGATCGAATATGTGTTGGAGGCTCTTGTGGTCTGTGAAGATAGTGCACTTTATACCGTATAGGTAGTGCCTCCAAATCTTCAAAGCGAACACCACTGCTCCAAGTTCTAAGTCGTGAGTGGTGTAGTTGACCTCATGTGTTTTCAGTTGTCGTGAGGCATACGCAATAACCTTTCCTCGCTGCATTAACACACAACCCAGCCCTTGATTGGAAGCATCGCAATATACTACGAAGTCTTCTGTCCCCTCTGGAAGGGACAAGATGGGTGCACTGCACAGGGCTTGCTTCAAGGTCTGAAATGAGGTGTCTTGTTTTTCTCCCTATTTGTAGGCTACACCCTTCTGAGTTAGGGAGGTAAGAGGTTTAGCAATGCTGGGGAAGTTTTGTATGAACCTATGGTAATAGCCAGCGAGACCTAGGAATTGGCGAATCTCGGTTGGCGTTGTGGGCGCAGCCCAATTCTTGATAGCCTTGATCTTAGAAGGGTCCACGTGGATTCCCTCCTCGCTGACCACGTGCCCTAGGAAGTCCACTTTCCTAATCCATAATTCACATTTTGAGAACTTTGCATAAAGTTTCTCAGCTCGTAATGTCTCTAAGACTTGTCTCAGGTGTTGACCATGTTCTTCTCTACTCTTTGAATAGATGAGTATGTCATCTATGAATACAATCACAAATTTGTCCAAGAAGGAACGACATACTCGATTCATTAAGTCCATGAACACGGCAGGGGCGTTGGTTAGTCCGAACGGCATCACTACAAATTCATAGTGACCGTATCTTGTTCGGAAAGCTGTCTTGGGAATATCACCTTCTAGGACTCGTAGCTGGTGATATCCCGATCTCAGATCGATCTTAGAAAAATAGTTTGCTCCTTGGAGTTGGTCGAACAGATCGTCTATTCGTGGTAGGGGATATCGGTTCTTGATGGTAAGCTTGTTGAGTTCTCAGTAATCGATACACATTCTGAACGATCCGTCCTTCCTTTTCACGAACAGTACTGGCGCTCCCCAAGGCGAGAAACTTGGCCGGATAAATCCTTTGTTGAGTAGCTCGTTCAGTTGACTAGATAGTTCTTGCATTTCTGTCGGGGCTAATCGATACGGTGCCTTGGCTATAGGAATAGCTCCCGGAATTAGGTCGATCCTGAACTCCACTTGTCTTGTAGGGGGTACTCCTGGAAGATCCTCTGGGAAAACATCGGGAAAATCACATACGTCGGGCACACTCTTGATGTCTTATGCTTCTCGTTTCATATCTACGACATGAGCTAAAAATGCATGGCATTCCTTGCGCAAGCACTTCTGAGCCTTGATGCAGGAGATAATGTGTAGAGTGGTGCTAGGCTTATCACCATAAATTAAATGGGTTTCGCCATTTGGCATATTAAGGCGAACGGCCTTTTCGTAACATAAAATGCCCGCACGATGATCACTCAGCCAGTCCATGCCTATGATGACGTCGAAACTTTTTATTGAGACTGGCATGAGGTGGACCGGGAAAGAGTTGTTGTTTAGTGAAAGGGTACAATTTAAGTATATTTCTTTAGCACTTTCTGTTTTACCGTTAGCCATTTCTACTATAAATGTTTCACTTAGCGATTGAGGTGTTGATTTGAGTAGATTTTTAAAACTATGGCTCACAAAACTCCTTTCCGCCCCACTATCAAACAAAATGCATGCATATGAGCTATCGAGGAGAAACGTACCCGTAACAACAGTGGGGTCTGCAACGACTTCCTCCTGGCCTATTGCGAATACCCGGCCACTCCCGCCAGAATTCTTGTTGTTTGCCTTTGGGCAGTCCTTTCGGAAGTGTCCAGTAGCTCCGCACTCGAAGCAGGTGCGGCCTACCCCGACATTTGCTGCTGGAACTGCTGTTTGGGCTGGTTCTTTGCAGAAGTGGACGGTGTGTCCCTTCTTGTTACGCCGAGTGCACTGAAACTCACGGCAAGGTCCGTGGTGATGAAAGTTGCACCGGTTGCACTTTGGCAGTTGGCCTTTGTATGAGCTTGTTGGTGTAGGGGTAGTAGGGATAGTAACAGCGTGATCCGTCACTATCTGTTGTTTGTTGGGGTTTTCTTGCATGGATTGTCCCTTTCTCTTGTTCCACGGTTTCCTTTGGCCCTGTATTTCCTTTGGTGGGTCGGCAGTAACTGCGGTAGTATCCTTTTTGATCCTGTGATCGATCAAACGTTGTGCCAGGCGCTTTGCGTTGTTGAATGTTATTGGGTTGGAGGCCAAGACATGCCCTTGAATCTAGGGTGACAACCCCCAGATGTATCTTTCCACTTTCTTCGGCTCCGGGTTGACCATTCCCGGGCACAGGGCTGCCAAATCACTGAACCTGGTCGTGTAGGCGGCTAGGTCAGAACCAACCATTTTCAGGTTCCATAGTTCCTGCTCCAGTTTTTGAATTTCGCCCCTCGGGCAATATTCTTCTAACAGCAGGACCTTCAAGTCCTCCCAGCTCATGGCGTTGGCGACTGGAAGATATACAGATTTCACATGGCCCTTCCACCATGTGAGGGCTCGGTCTGTGAAGGTACAAGCAGCAAACTTGACCTTGCTTGTTTCTTGGCATGAACAGATTTCAAAGACCGTCTCGGTCTTTTCAAACCATTGTATTAGTGCAATGACTCCTCCAGTGCCGTTGAACATTTTCGGCTTGGCGTTCGAGAACTCTTTGTAGGTGCATTCCCTAACATGACCATGACCAGCACCATGGTTCTGATGATTTATACTACTCCCGCTCCCCCCAGCTCCATTACAGTTTATTTGGGATAGCGCAGCTGCTACTGCTGCGGTGATGGCAGCATGTACCATAGCGGGATCGTAAGTTGGAGGTGGTGGTGGCGGTGGCGGTGTCGTATTTCGGTGTGCTGACCTACGAGGAGGCATCGTGCTGTCAAAGAAGAAAAAAAATGAAAGAAAAAATGAAAGACAATAAGTCTCAAATGTTTGAAAGTCGTGTGTTAATGAGCTAGTTATTTCCAACATTTCATGAATTAGGTTCGACCTAAGCAAGGTTTTCGAGTTTGATTCATAATAAGAGTTTATAAATAAACTTATGAATTCGAGTGATATGCAAGGAAATTAACACACAAAGAAATACTTCATTATATTAAACATATATTGGGTTACATTTTGGAGTCAGGAAAATTTTGACCTTTCTAAAGGTCTCCGATTACAAAAGTTAGAGAAAAGTAAGACTTTTAGCCGAGATCCTATCCTATAACAAAATTTTAGGAGTCGGGCAACTACTACTTGCGATGTGGTTTACGCTTGGAGCTTGACTTTGTGTCTGATTGCTTTGCCCCCATAAGACGCCTGTCAAAGGTGGCTTGTTGCTCCCTTATTTCCCTTATCTCAGAGAGGGTTGTGTTTAGTTGGTCTTGGAGTGTGTCGGTGTGGAGTTGGGCATTTTCCTGCAACCTGTCCAGGTGGCGGATGTCGGCAGCGTTACCTTGTACCTCCACGTTGATTTCGCGAATCCGGTTTGCTTGAACTCCCGATTGGTAGGACTGGTTAGCTAGTTTGCCCACAATTACTGGGAGTGCTTGGTCGGCTGAACTTCCATTGCTGACATTATAGAAGTCCCGACACATGCCGTAGGGAGGACGCACTCCTTGTTGTTGACTCCAGTGGTGAATGTGGCTTCCCCAGACGGGAGTAGGTCCTTGAAAACCTATCCTAACCGCAGGAGGTCGGACGGCTGGTGGGTTGATTACATCTGGCTCTGAGTCTGTTCCATCATAGCCTTCCTCTTCTTCCTCTTCCATGGGTTCCTCCTCCTCTTTCGAGTCGTCTTCTACCCAACCTCCGTTGCCTTGGTTGGGGTAGTAGGGGTCCCCTGGTGGATGGAATCCAGCCATTGTGTCTGCGCGAGAATTGAGATATGAGAATTGTCTAAAAAATTAAAACATGTAAATCTAAACATGTAAGTTAAACTATTGTATTTACCAAAATACTCCTATAGTATTTAGATGTTAGGCTTGATTCTAAAGTTTATAGGTTTGGTAAGTTTTAGACTTGTTGTCCACTATAGCTATCCCCTGGCATATGCTGGTCGGCTCTCGGACAAATATAGTTGATCAGGCTATATCCATCCCAGTCCTGATTACATATTCTGTATTGCACAACTCATCTATAATACTTCTATATTGTTTTCATTATGATACTGACCCTGCTATACAATGTATGTATGTATACTTTATAAAGTTTCATTTTAAAAGTATAAATCTCACTCAGAGTGTTTTTGCCCAGTTATGTTTATAGTTGTATATCAAAAATGGTTTTGATATACTTAGTTCACTATAAACAATGCTCTGATACCAATCTGTCACACCCCTAAACCTGAACGGCGGAAACGTTCGGGGGCGGAGGACGTCATGTCAAGTATCATAACAAAAGAATAGTAAAGAAAGTACACACCACCATAATATAAATATATTTGAAAAGTTTACATGATTGTATGTGTTACATGTTTGCAAAAGAAATCAAATACAATATGGTGATCCAAAATATGTTGTTGACGCCAATGCGTTAGTCTTTAAAAGCAGTTGCTACCTGGTTTAGCGGTTTCCTGAGAATACAAGTTATTTCAAAGAAAAAGTGTCAACAATAAAGTTGGTGAGTTCATAAGTAGTGTTTTGAGAAAATGAATGCCATTCGAAAGTTCATGTATATTTTCCAGAAAATCCCTTATTTTCTATTAAATGTATGAGATGAGTATGAAAGATCGTTGTATAAACTGTATGTATTTGAAACAGGAAAATCCCTTATTTTCCTAAAAGTGAAATGTAATCTCAAACGACCAAGACCGTAAGTTGTAAGCAACTATGACATGCTTAAAAGAATGATGTATAGTCTTATTATAAAACAAAACTATAAGAAGATCGTATTTGTAAATGAAAAAGTGACCGTAATAGTCACTTTCCTCGTGAATACATAATACCATAATAATTGTCTATCCAGTGAGTTTTTATAACTGTGCTATCATAATTTTCCTGTAGCGATGTTCTTCAGGTGTCGAAATGAGATGACACTTGTCACCCCGGGGACTGTAGCTAGCAGTCAGGGCGCGAGATCATTAGTCTCGTGTAGATCTATACACACTTGCCACGTTCTCGGGACGGGAGATTCTGGTTATAAACAGGACTTCTAGTAATACCTTAATAGGTATAATGAAGATGAATGTCTCACAGATTCTCAATTAAGTCCCATATTAAAATGAATAATGTTGTTTCTGAAATGATTATCCTTTTTCACAATGTTATCAAAGGCATAGTGAAAAGTGGACGTTCTGTATGTATAAAAATGGTATACTGAAAAATAGTTACCCTTAATATGATGCAAACGTATAAATAAGCTTATAGTATTTATAATCATGTTTTATTCCCAAAGGTTAAAGTAAGGTAAGATGTTTTGCATGTTAACAGATCCATATGATAGTTATTAAAAACAAATCTGAAATGTATAACGAAAGATAGATGTTTTCACACAAGATTAACCGTGTGTTTACTTGTATTCCCCCCCCCCCCCCCCGTAATGTGTTAAAAGCATTGAAAAAGTATTTAAAAGCGTAGAAATGGGGGTATGAACTCACTTGGTTGAAGAGGCGGGTTGAAGAAGATAGAGCAATAATCGAGCAGAACTTCGACAGGAGAAAGCGGATTTCTCGGGATTCTCGGGAATCTCGGGAGTGTAAAACTTCCTTCGGGACTTGGATATGAAAACCGGGACTTCGGGATGGCTCCGAGGGTTTAAACGCAGAGCTTCGGCACGAGAAAGAGAAGAAATGAGCAAATAATCCCGGAACCCTTGCACCCTTTTTATAGGGGCTGAAACCCCCTTGTACGCGGGGCGTACTCACCCCAGTTACGCTGGGCGTAATGAGTCGTCATTGCATGCGTAGCTCGGACCTGATGGCCGATGGGAGAGCCTGCTGGTTGATGGGACGAGGCCCTTATCGCCTGGTACGCGGGGCGTAACACATTACGCGGGGCGTAATGTGATTTTTCCAACTTCTAAATTGCGTAACTTTTGCGTACGAGCTCCGTTTTTCGCGTTCTTTATATCCACGCGTAGGTGAGAATGTACTCTACAACATTCATTTAGACTCCGTCAGCTAGTTTTGAATTTATTTTTAATTATATATTTTTAATAGGCCGGGACACGAAAAGTCCGTTAAAAATCCATAACTTCTTCATCCGACGTCCGTTTTCGTCTGTCTTTTTACCGTTGTATTGCTCTTATCGAGACCTTCAACCTTCATTTAGGTTGCTTTGGCTAAAAAAACGCTCGATCTCTATTTCGAGGTTTTAGCTGTCTACCACTATCCCGAAACTTCGAAAAATCATAACTTCCTCATACGAAGTCAGATTTGGGCGTTATTTTTATGTATGTTCACGGTTAAATAATATCTACGACTTTTATTTAGATACCTAAGGCTAATAAGTATTTTATGGAAACTTCTCGTTTTAGGCTTAACCGTGTTTTACCGGTATAGTTACGAATCTTCAAATGGTCATAACTTCCTCGTTATAACTCGGATTTTTGTGTTCTTTATATTTTGGGAAACCTTGATACGATGTCTACCACATAGTATACTCGAACTGAGCTTTTTTGAATATTTCATTTTTGACGCTATTTTATTATTTCACAAAGAGATTACAAAAATTAACTTTTAGTCATTACAATGATCTGAAATAACGGGTTGTTACAGGTAATCAATCCTCGGGAGTGGATATCGGCTCTTGATGGCGAGTTTGTTCCTCTCTCGACAGTCGATGCATATCCTGAACGATCCATCCTTCTTTTTGACAAATAATACCGGAGCTCCTCATTGAGAGAATCTTGGCCAGGTAAAGCCTTTTCCACGAAGTTCTTGAAGTTGACTGGGTAGTTCTTGCATTTCTGATGGAGCTAGACGATAAGGAGATCTTGCCACTGGTGCTGCACCCGGGACCAGGTCGGTTCAGAATTCGACATGTCTGACTGGAGGTATTCCAGTTAGATCCTTTGGGAATACGTCCGGTTGGTTGCACACTTGCGATATGTCTTTGATTTCCTTACCCTTGTCTTGCATATCTACCACGTGGGCCAAGAAAGTGAAACATTTCTTCTACAAAGACCTTCTTGCCTTCATGCAAGTGATGACTCTTAGGTTCTTTCCCGATTTGCTAGGGCTTCGTTGCTGGGTAAAGGTATTCATACGACTTTTTCGTGACATAAAATCTCTATGTGATGAAGTGATAACCAATCCATTCCGATAATGAATAACGTCTCACTAAAAAGCCCTTAACTAAAAAGTTTGTGAATAACTCTTAGCCCTAACTTACTTGTGGGTAAGTCGTTAGGCATAATGACTATCGTTGTATAAGGTTTATAAAAGCCGAGTATGTTTGACATGTATGTAAAAGTGTAATGTACTCGCTTTTATAAAAATGATTTTTTTTCAATTTAATGAACATATGTATAGGTATAAACGTGGTGTACTTAAACATATAAATAAACATGTTTAATAATAGCTTGAATCCATGAAATACTACATTGTTTTATAACATACTTGTTATAATATGCAATGTCACATAAAAATCATATAATTTTCTATCGTGTAGTGTTTGTTGTGTGAAATTGTTATTTCACGATAAAATAACCATAAGACGTTGACGAGAAATTTATACTAGTTTATTCGTAACAATATGGTAAATAGTTAAATAATAATATTTTTACAAACTAGGTTTATTGTATTTTCGCATAAAAAAGTAATTGGTTTGTATAAACAAAATATATTGGCACATCTATTCCCTCCTGAAATAATTAAAATATTAAAACGGGGCCATAAGAACTTACTCTTGAAGCGTGAGTTCAAATCGTCTGAATTTGTTTTCTTTAAGAAGCTCATCGTGAGAAACCGCAAATTCACAATTCTTGAAATTTGAAGAACTTCCAGGAACGTCTGTGGCAAAATTTGAACTACCGGGGACTGATTTTAACTTCGCTATAGTATAGGGGTTGTTTGGTAAATTTAATTTAATAGATAGGACTGTTTTGTTAAATTTTTTACCAAATGAGGAGTTATTTTGAATACATGGAATCCTTGTTTATGCATTGGGACTTATTTTGAATAAAAGGTTTAATATGGAAGGAATTTTGGTCATTTCTTCGAAATCAAAAGGAGCTAGGGATTTTATGCTCCGTCTCTTGTTTTGATCGGGGGTATTAGAGGAATCAACGAAGCGGCCAAAAGGAAACTCGATGGCAGTTGAAAGGTCCGACTATTGATGATCAATTTCAGGCGAAGGGCGCAGCAACAACTACGATTGGTGCCATTGGAGGGGGTGTTCGGTGGGTTTGCTCGACGGAAGGGGAAGAGGAGTGCGAGGCTTGGGTCTCTCGGTCGTCGTTTGATTCGAGAGAGAGGGAACGAACAGAAGCATCACTTCAAACACGATGATTGGATAGAAAACATGAAGGCAGAGAATTTGTTCGATGATTGTAGATTTATCGCGATGAAAAGGGAGCAGGACGGAAGCAGTGAAGCTCCTTTTTATCTACTCCGGCAGTGTGATATGAGGGGAGGAGATGGCTGGATCAAGGGAAGCAATCAAGCGGCAATTAGCAACTCCAGCGAGGATTTTGGCACCAATACTCGATAGAAAGAAGGAGGAGGTGTGAGGGGTGGGTCGTCAGTCTCGGTGGATGCAACGATGCGATCGGGGGTGGAAGATGGGGCACCTTCGGTGCTTGGCTGGACCGAAGATTAGAAGAAAAGAGCATGGAAGCAACGGTTAACAACATGTTAAGAAATTCTCTTCTTTTTCTTTTGTTTGTTCATGATAGAATCGATGGAGAGTATGGATGTTTGGTTTTTGATAGAAAAGGGTAAGAAAACAGATGTTTGGGTTGTTGTGTGACATCAATTAGCAATTGATTGTGTTGTTTATTTTTGAGGTAATCGACAGGAAAGAAAAAAGTGTGTGGTCATTGCAGAAGACGAAGAAGAAAGACAACATAACCTCGATCCAAGGGGTTCTTTGGCTACTTTGGTCGAGTCTTATAGGTTTTTCCCTTTTATTTTGACAGTTCCGATCACAAATAGTTAAGAGAAATTAGTAATGTTTTTGGTTTGTTGTTTGGTAGTTTCAAAAGGAAACACACCTTTCCTTTGGGTGTTCTGTGGGGTTGAGTTCAACTGTTGTGCAGGTATATATTTTTATTAGTTGATTTTACTTATACAGGTTGTATTTGTACAATTGTGTTGGAGTGTTGTATTACCTAATCCCTTTGTGTGCAGTGTTGGGTAAATGGAAATATCGAAGGGACTTCATGCTTTTGCTTTTGATTGTCAGTTTGAGAGTAATGTGTGTCTATTTGATTTAATATACTATGTAATTGTGTTTGGAGTTTTGAGAAATTTTATTGGTTATATATATATATATATATATATATATATAAACATATATGTCTCATACACATATATCCGTACGTATATAAATTTATATATGTTTAGTGTTGTTATATAATTTTAATTATATAACATATATGTATTGTGATATACACGACTACTTTTGATCTTTCGAAGTCGCATACCGCACAGGAAATAGATATACGTATATAGTGGCATTGTCATTATACCATTTATAAACATTTTTCACAAAAATAACTACAATACATTTTATATATATTTGTTTATTGTGATGCATACTTCGATTCTGGTGCCTTCTTATCGATTCATATAAATTTTCTAAAAGTGCCTGCTAAGTGTTTAGGTCGTGGTGATTCCAAAAATGCAGACATAATTGAATTCTGTTATACTGATCTCCGTGAAATGACGTTTAAAGTTTTACATTTTAATTAAGCTGAAAACATCTGATTTTTGACTTTTATAAAAAAAAAATTATCAAAAATATTTCAAATATGAAATTAAATATTAGGCTATAGCCTAAATTCAAAAATGCTTTCAGAATTTCTATTTGAGGTGTGCAAGTCCCTTTACAGATAGAAGCGGTTTTAAGAAAATTAATATTGTACTAGTTTTGGATTTTTAAAACTGTCGTATCTTTTGCATACGAACTCCGTTTTGGATGTTCTTTATATTTTTGGAATCAGGAAAACACATACTACGAGACTAGAGTGTTTGTATTACTCACAATTAGTTAATGCGAAATTTCATTTTTTCAGACGCATTCCTGAGATTGCGGTTTGAGCTATTTGATTTGTTTGTCATATCAGATATTTGGGTGTAAGTTTGAGCTATTTGATTTGTTTTTCCATAATAAACTCTTCTTCTTGAAAAAAATACATGAATATGATGTTTTTGATAACATGAAACAACGTTAGAATGGACTATTATTCTGTATGAACACTATTCTTTAAGAATGGAGCAACAACTTGAAAATCTTGAGTATTTCTTGAATCCTCGTGTACCAATTCGATCATTTGGTTGTCAATAATGAAAGACTTGATTATTTCTTGAATCCTCCGGTACCCATTCCAACAAACATAGGTATTTTTCCCAGTTACCCGAAAGATATAAACCCTTTAATAGACTAACCAAATCGAGTTCAATCAACTTGAACTTAACGAAACAAAAAAATAAATGTAAACCGGATGAAGTCTACTCCAAGTTAGAATCCAACATAGACTTACACTCAATTGAAAGAAAATCAAGGGAGCCATCATCACCATCGTACCCGCCAATTGAACTTTGGGTTCTTCAAGGGTAAGAAGTGAACTCGAATAAGGCTTCCTAAAATATGTTCTATCAGGGGCATTATTTCTTGGGTAACTGCAAGTAGAAGGGAAATTGAATGACTGGTTTTGCAGCCCTAGTAAGAATCAATTTTATATTAAGAGATTGAAAATCAGAACCTGGAATCAACCCCAATAAAATATGAAGTTGAAATCGGAGATGAGGCAGCGATAATGGAGAAGTGGCGATGGTGGTTTGTCGACAATGGTGGATGCCACTTTTTGTAGGCCCATTGTCTTGATGAATATGGCCGACGAAGGTGATTATGCAAAAACAAAATCCATCTCCCTTAATAATTGATTTTTTAGGTTTCCTTCTTTCCTTTTTTTTTTTTTTGTAAATGAACGAGTTGCATGTATGGTGAACCGAAGAAGATGATTTGTGGAAGAGGCAGGCAGACTAGCCAATGGAGCCCTAGAATTTTAGGGGAGAGAATATATGTGATATAAGGAAAGAGAGATACATTTTCCCAATTTGTATCTTTCAATTTAAAATTAATTAACTAATTTATATATATATATATATATATATATATATATATTAAATTTAACTAAAAATAACATATATTGATTTACTAAAAATTAGTTTCACATTTACACAATATTTGGTGGTTTACATAGGATCCTAGAGAGAGAGAGAGAGAGAGAGAGAGAGAGAGAGAGAGAGAGAGAGAGAGAGAGAGAGAGATTCAAATGTTCTAGTCAACTATTGTACACCTATCAATGAGGCGTGTTTGGAGCAAATCAACCTTGATCCAAACCTTTTAAAATTTTGAAATACATGACCCACCCTACTCCAATAACCCTTGAATAATTGAATCTATACCCGTATCCAGGGAATCAACGAATACCCGACCCTTTTTCAATATTACAATTTCACATTTTTAATGTTTGCCACAAAGTAATATTTATCAGAAAAGATAAAATATGTAACTAAACTATATATATATATATATATATATATATATATATATATATATATATATATATATATATATATATATATATATATATATAGTGTAACAACTCGAAATTTTTTATCATGGAAAGTCCAGCCAATCAACCAAAATCCAGACTAAATTCTTTTGCCTTTTAGTCTTGTTAAGGGTCATTCTAATGATTTCTAAGCCTAATACATCCAAGGAATGAGTGTTAGGAAGTATCAGCTTGAGTTCACTGTACATCATTCAAGCCATAAACTGCATCTCAAGGAGTTTACGGCTGCAAACAAGGAGTTTACGGCCGTAAACTCTTGCCAGCCGTGAACTCATGCCCGTAAGTATCATATTCCTTCACTTTTCTTCATTTCTTACACTTTCACCTGAAGAACACTTGAATTCTCTCTCAAGTATCATAAGGATCTTCGTTTTGATCTTCAAAAATTGTAAGTGATTCATCCATCCTTCTTGTTATTCCTTCCAGGCCTTGTAAGCATCTCTTGATTCATCCATGAAATCACCTCTTTTGGTTAGATCTTCAAGATCATCAACTTTCACCAAGAACACACACTTGTTCTTGGTGGCCGAAAACCCCTTTTAAGGCTTCTAAATCGTGAGTATTCCTTCCATACACTTGCTACCTAGTAGAATCATTAGCCTAAATACTTGGAACAAACGATTTGAGGGTGATCTCCAGGAGTTTACGGTCGTAAACTCCCTTAGCCGTAAACACCCTAGACCGTAAACATCATGGCCGTAAACACATGTGTGTGGCTGTAAACCCCTTTTGATCAATCACATGTGATTCTAACACTTAGTCCAAGTGGTTCTTAGTCCCTAAGGGTGTTTCCTTGGATGTTAGTTGCTTTAAACACTAAATTCATGCCAATATATGCCTTTATATGTCATTAGGACTCATTTGTGTCTCGAGACTTCATTCGTGGAATTTCTCATCCTTACGTGCACATTCGATTGAATCACCCACATAAGATGAGTTCATACCCCTATAATCAATCTTTTAACTATTTTAAATGCTTTTAAGGGGGGGGGGGGGGAATACACGTTGAACACAATGATAATTGTGTAAATGTTTTGCTGTAAACATCATTTTAACAAACTGCTTATGTATTTATAAGTGATCAAAACATTTCAAAAACTCTTTTTAAGTTATGTTACTTTATAGTTTACAAAACTCCGTTTTTAAAATACAAACATAGCTTTATAGATAAAATGAGTATTTTCTTCAAGACAATATCAGTTCAAGTAAACATACTAGTAAACTATAAAAGGTATAGTTTAGGGGTTCAGTTCACACTAGAACATAGAGAGCATACTATAACGAGAAACAATGAGGAAGATACAATACACGATAACAGAAAGAACATACTATATACTATAACAGAAGAACAAATCATGATTAACAAAATTATACCAATGATCACTAACTCATTGTTCTAAACAAAAGGTGATAATAAATATGGTATGCAAGAACAAGATAACTTTAATGTGAGACTACTTCACGGATTAGCAATGTGTTTGCTGAAGTCGCGTTTTGTAACCAAAATCTCTTGCAGGGAGAGTGTATAGTATGGGTACAACCACATCACATTATGACCTTAATAAAACAACCTGGTTTTAAGGTAGTCGGTACTTCAGTGGTCAATATAAAAGACAACTATGTACTTATATTTTTCCCATTACTTTCATATTGTGACAGTTCCACTTGAAAGTTAATGCAAACTATTTTCGAGTTAAGATAGTTATAAACTAGGGAAAACTTACAAGCGACAAACAGAACAGTCGAGTCATAGTACATTCAGTAGAAAGGGGCCTATAATGCTAACGTTATGATTCCTTAGTTTATACATCAGGAATATATATTAATCGGATCCGACAGGTAGTAGGATGTGTGCTTTCCGCTCCATTTTCTGTTCCTTGTTTGGTTGTGGGCTTAGAGCATATTCACCCAACCTACTATTTACCCGATCTTATTGTTGGAATAGTGTCCAAAGTCATTAACTATTGGTAATATTTCTAATAATAGTAGGGTCCTTTTGGGTTGCCCTCAAGACCCAAATTGAGTGTGACAACCCGATATTTTAAGTCAATGTAATGACATAAGTCAAGTATTGTAATCTATTTTGAATTAATAAATAAATAAAATAGCATCAGAAATGAAATGTTCAAAAGTCTCAATTGGGATACATAAAGTAATAGATATTGTAACTAGGTTTTCAGAAATATAAAGAACACAAAAATCCGAGTTTTAACGAAGAAGTTATGACCAATTGAAAATCCACAGCAAAACCGGTAAAACACTATTAAGCGTAAAACGCGAAATTTCAATAAAATACTTTTTGGCCTTAAGTATCTAAGCGAATGTCGTAGATATCATTAAACCGTGAATATACATAAAAAGAATGTCCAAATCTGACTCCGTATGAGGAAGTTAGGATTTTTCTAAGTTTTAGAGCAGTGGTAGACAGCTAAAAACTCGAAATAGAGATCGAGCGATATTTAGCCGACACAACCTAAACGAGAGTTGAAGATCTCGACAATAGTAGTACAACGGTAAAAAGACAGACGAAAACGGACATCGGATGAAGAAGTTATGAATTTTTAACGGTCTTTTCCTGTCCCAGCCTATTAAAAATATATAATTATAAATAATCTCAAAATTTGCCAATGAAGTCTAAATCAAAGTTGTATATTATGTTCTCACCTACGCGTGGATATAAAGAACGTCAAAAACGGAGCTCGTATGCGAAAGTTACGCATTTTAGAAGATTGATGCACAAACCGAGGGGGGTACGCCCGGCGTACGAGGGTACGCCCAACGTAGCCATACGGGGCCTCGGATCGGCCACGTCTCCCCTACGTCCTCTACCCCCGTCCCATCCGAAGTCTGGCAGACGAGGAAGGCGTCATGCATGACGTACGCCTCGCGTACGAGTGTACGCCCAGCGTACGAGCTGCGGACGCGTTACGCCCCGCGTAACTTCGGAGTACGCCCATCGTACGAAGCTGCCTCCACCCCTATAAATAAGGATGTGAGGATGCCGACTCCATTTGCTAATTCACACCATTTCTCTCCCACTTTTTCACTTCCGAGCCCCTCGAGACTACCCCGACGCCCCGGTTACGTATCCAAGTCCCGACGAAGGTCCGAAGCTCCGAAATACCCGAGAAACTCACTTCCTTCCGGTCGAAGTGCTGCCCGAGAAAAGTCTCGTTTTCTTCAAATCATCAATCTTTCCAGGTGAGTTCATACCCCCATATTTTCACGCTTTTACTATATTTTAGGGGGAGAAATACAAGTGAAACGCAAGAAAAACTTATGTTAAAATGCAAATCGTTACATACAGTTTCAAATACTTTATCTATATTTGGTGTATAAATGTTAAATACATAAGAATAATGTCACACCCCAAAACCAAGAACGGCGGAAATGTTCAGGGGTGGAGGACGTCATGTACAGTATCATAACAGTGTAAAGTAGTAAACAAGCAACAACATCATCCATTGCATTAAAAGTAAAGTTTTAATACATGAGTGTTCTTTCATTGTAATAAGACACCAAAATATGTAATCAAAATAAAAGACGAGTCTTGTCTGTGCTTGTGCTCCGTCTTCTCAAAACCTGGTCATCGTACCTGTCTACCGGTGACCTGAGAATACAAGTTATTTTGAAAGTGTAGATCAGCATAAAGCTGGTGAATTCATAAGTATTTTAGTGTCATTGATTTGGAAAGCTATTATGAAAGACATGCAATTGTTGATGAAACATTTGATATAAGTATGAAAACCCTAGAAAATCCCATATTTCCTACTAGTATAAAAGTAGTCTTCTACCAAGACCTGACTGTTTTGAAAGTAGTCTTCTACCAAGACCAGACGGTTTTGAAAGTAGTCTTCTACCAAGACCTGAATGCTTTGTAAGTAGCCTTCTACCAAGACCTGAATGCTTTGAAAGGTGCATTTCTGTAACAAAGATGGTTTTTCCCCTGAATGACTACTATTAACAATATGTAGTCTACCTCATCGTTTATGTGAATGTGTCACAAAATAAAAGTAATAGGGAAAAATATACAATCATTGAAGTATTATCCTTTGGTACTAGGATAAACACGGCGTGGAAACTCGCCGAAAATGTATTAATCGTAGACATCCGTCGATGTGCATTTTCCCTACTGTAGCTAACAGTCTTGGGCGTAGAATGGTTAGTCCCGTGCGTGTATAATAGTATCTACTCATATAATATGTAATAGTATCTCATCATATAGTATCTATGTAACAGTAACCCTGTAAGTATATCCATGTAAGTGTATCCATGTAAGAGGATCCATGTAAGGGGTATCCATGTAAGAGGATCTATGTAAGTGTATCTCTTCATATAGCATTTAGTATAGACTCATGAATGAATTGACTCTGGTGTAATTCCTTGTAATAGGAATAGTATTTTGTATCCTGAAAACTATACCTATAATAGTTTACTAGAATGTAATTGATGTCCAAGAAGGTTTATACACCCTTGCTACTCAAGAGTGTTGGAACTGAAGGAAGAATGAAAGCTATCATATCAATACATATATATACATGAAACACAAGTATATAGATATGGTTTTGATCAACAAGATGAAAGAGGTTTTGTAAAACATTTAAGAGTTTTGAACAATAAATAACAATGACTTGATGTCAGTTTTCAAAAGAATTCAAAAGTAATTTGTTTGATAACAAAGTATAAAATAACTGAAAACCTTTGTAATTAACACATTTTGAAGCATGTGAAAATCAGTTGATTGAAAACACAGTTATAAATCACATATGATTGATTCTATAACTTCCTGTTTTCTACTTGTATCCCCCCCCCATGAAAGCATTTAAAATCATTTAAAAGATTGATTAAGGGGTATGAACTCACCTGTACTGGGTGGTTTGGATGAACGGATAATGTAGGATCCTAAGTGTCAAGTGGAGACTTGTACACACACAATGATCCTAGTTAACATATAATCACATATGTGAATCCAATTAGTCATAAAACAACTAATTAACCAAGTTTAAGACATCCTAAGACATGTAAAACACCTGTTTTAAGTGCTATAAGTCATAAGGATTGCATCTAAGGGTGGTAGGACCTTGCTATTGAGTTTGGGGTTCAAGGGTAAACTCCCTTGGAGTTTACAGTTTTGTGACCATAACTCCTTGAGTTTACGGTCGTAAACACATGAGTTTATGGCCGTAAACTCATGTTTCTTTGACCATTTGTTGTTTTGAAGCTCTACAAGCCATTAGAAGCATTCCCACTTCAAGTATAAGCCTATGGAAGTGATTAGGGCACCATTTCACTCCTAGATGGAGTTTACGGTCCCTGGACCATTTCCCTTTGGGTTTACGGCCGTAAACCCCTATGGTTTATGGTCTTTTGATGTTTTCAAGCCCTTAACACTTCTAGGAATGGATCTATGCAAGTTTCCAAGGCTTGTGAAGGGACTAGGGACATTTTGGCACCCTTTATAGGGTTTACGGTCCAAGAACACCTTGGACCGTAAACACCTTGATCTTGTGTTTTCTTGGTGAGTTCTTGATATATGGAAGTGTAACAAGCCTTAAGATACTCTAGGATAGAAGTACTTACAAGATAGAGGCTTAAAAAGGTACCAAAAGGCCAAGAACACTAGTGTGTGTTCTTGGTGTTCTTGGTGAAACTTGAAGATCTAACCTTTTGGAATGATTTCAAGGATGGAAGTGTGTTAGATCACTAGATTAAGTAGTATATCAACTTATTAGGGCTAGAAACACTTACAAGTTGAAGATCTAGAAGGAAAAGTCGAAGATACTTGAGAGAGAATTGAGCTTTGTTCTTGAAAGGTGGAAAAAGTGGTAAAAATGACTAAGTGTCACTTATATACCCCCCTCCCTTAGGGTTTACGGCCGTAAACACCTTTGTTTAGGCCTTAAACTCCAAATTCTTGGAGTTTTGGAATGTTATTGTTGCACAATAAACCCTAATGCATCCTCTCTCCTGATATCTCTTGAAGTACTACTCTATAAACCCTCGAACTTATTCCTAAAAACTTGAAAGTTAGCAGAAACAGTTTTGACTTCTATTGAAGTGTAAGGTTGTACATAATAGAAATTTCGGGTTGTCACAAATAACATCATTACAAATGTTATACTTTACATACAAAGTTAGTAACACATTAAGGTTTATCATGCAAATGAAATACATTTTTGGAAAACTATAATAGGTATAGTTTATGAGATATTCATGATATTTTACACTCTATAAACACTATAGAAAGAAAATACTTACATTTACAAGAACAATGGACCTTTCATACGTAACTCTATTTGATACAAACTTTGTGAGACATTTGACTTCAGGTACTTTAACATACACATTTTAAGTCCTGTATTATATACCATAATCTCTTGTAGGGAGAGCGTGATAGTTGTGTATAGATCTATACGGGATTGACAATCCCGCACCTAAATTGTTAGCTACAGTTGGACCGGCAGGTCTGGGGTGACAAATGTCATATCATTCCAACGCTTGAAGAACGTTGTAACAGGCAGTCTGGTCAATAGTACGGTTATAAAACTCACATGAAGTATTAAAACATTTGATTTACGAGGCTATCAAACGCCTTAGTGATTATATATACATATATAAATCTACTTACACTATTTAGGTATGGAAAATACTTAAGCATTTCGTTTTCGAATCATTTAAAAACTACTATTCATTTATGGAAAATATTGGATTTTCTAGATACAAACACAGTTACTTTATACAAAAAGGCATACAATTCTTATACAAAAATGCTTATGAACTCACCAACTTAATTGTTGACACTTTTTCAAAACTACTTGTATATCTCAGGGATTCAGTAATACAGGTAACAACTGCTTTTGGGAAGGGACGCTAAGGCGTCAATTTCAAACTTATTATATCATCATAATGTAATTTCTTTTGAAACATGTAATACAATAAACAACGTAACTTTTTAAATTATATTTATGATGGTTGTGTTTGCTTTCTTTACTATTTATTCAACTGTTATGATACTACATGAAGTCATCCGCCCTCGAACGATTCCGCCGTTCTGGTTTGGGGGTGTGACATTGAGTAGAATAAATAAAGGAGAAATTAGTTTATTAATTATTATGGTTAATAATTAATTAGAAACTAAATGGAAATATATTTTGGGAATTAATTAACATTTTAATTAATTAAAGGGTTGAATGTTCATTAATCGATTGTTGGTTAATCAGGAATGTTCCAAAACCCTTATGGAATTAGGGTTGGATGAAAATCACTCCATCCCATATGGGAAAGGAGTGAAATTTCGTGGTTAGGCCTCCATCCCACATGGGAAGGAGTACTAAACCTAAGGAGGCATCCTAGGCTATAAATAGGGCCTTAGGGATTTCATTCCTCCTTGCACCTTGGCTTGAAGTATTCGCCAACCCTTCTTCCTCCCCCTCTTAGGGACGATTTCTAACTAATTTGGGTTTGTGAAATTGACCCTTCTCCTAGTTATTTTTATTCCACTCTTTGGTTTCATTGGGTGTGATACCATTAGAGGGATTCTGGTTTGATCCTTTCATCCAAGCAACTTCATGAAGGTTCAAGATCTCAAGCATGGAGATCAAGGGCTACATAAGAGGTATGTTTTCTTACTTATGTTTTAGTTTTCTAGGGTTGATGTAATTAGCATGAAGCCATAGATCCATAGGATGCATGTATACTTAGGTATATCGTTGTTTTGATTTTTCCGCTGCCTAGTTTTAGAGTGTATTTGATGCGTAGAAAGCCCAACAGTGGTATCAGAGCCATTGGTTCATGGTTACTTTCACCCTAGATCCATATTTTTTGTAAAAACTTGTTTGAAACTGAATGGAAGAAGATTAGATGAAAAATTCGTAATATGATAAAAACCTTAGTCGGAGCTCACGACGTGAACTAGGAGTTCACGACGTGAGCTCAGCAAAATTAGGGTCTCGGATTTTTTGACATTTTTCGAATATGTAGCTTTATCAAACATGGATAAATACATAATTTAAATTGTTTTTGAATCTAGAAAATTGATAAATATTATTTAAATGTGTTTATTTTAATTTGAATATTTATTTGATAATGGATAAATGTTATTTAAATATGTTTATTTGAATTTGAATATTTATTTGATAATTGATAAATATTATTTAAATGTGTTTATTTGAATTTGAATATTTATTTATATATAAATAGTGAATTTAAATATTTAATATTATTTATAATATGGATTTATAAATTTGAATATTACACCCTTATGATTTATTAATTGTTACATTGCGTCCTCGCAATTAATTAGAATTAATAATAGACAACTAAATTTAAAGAGTTTTAAATTTACCCCTTGTATTTATATATATTAGAATTGTGTCTACTATATGTATAAGAAAGTTACAACATGCGCCCTCGCGTGTTTAAACATTGACGTTGTCAGTCTTACCTCGACTAGGCTCACCCGTTCTAATGTAAGGGTTTAAGGAGGTCTCTTTGATTCCTAATGAGGTCGGTTTTTAATATGCTTTGCGCTTACCAACCTCACCACCCTATTGCATTTTGAGAATGGAGTTACCGAAAGGGTTTGATAGTGATAATGGTCAATTTAAAAGTATTCTAAATACAAGTATAAAACAAAATCCTATTTTAATAATAGAATGTGAGTTTATATTATCCATGAAAATTGCACATTCTCTTTATATTCTGTTGGTGGAGCTCGTGTGGTTAACCGGCACATCAATCTAGGGTATAGTTGAGAATGATATGGAACTCGCGAATCTCAAGCGTAACTTGAGCCGGGGACCATGCGATTTTGCAAGGTTAATTCTCAATCTATTTAATGTGAATCTTATGTTATCCATAAAAATTGCACATTCTGTTTATAACTTGTTGATGGAGCTCGCATGGTTAACCGGCACGTCAATTTGACAGTATAGGTAGAGAATGATGTGGAACTCGCTAATCTCAAGCGTAACTTGAGCCGGGGATCACGCGATTTTGTATGGTCGATTCACCATCTGTTCAGTGATCCGCGGCCACCCCGTCATTGAATTTGAGATGAACATAATCTGAGATTAACATGCCATTGATAGTCAATGAATCTCAAAGATCTAGGAATTTCGTGGTGATCGAAATTGGCAAAGGGCTTTGCCTACCTAAATAACTTTATGGTGTGTTTACGGCATCCCTTTACACATCATGGAGCCAAATATGGATCCTAGCCTTCTAAAATAATTTAGGGTGATTATTTTCTAAGGATAAGTAAAACAAACTATAATGGAATTTTATTGAATGATGTCGAAAACCTTATCCACTAAAATCTACTGCTATAAAACCTTTGAAAGGATTAGCTATGAGGATGATCAATCTTGTAAATTTCGTAGTTTGGGAATAGTTCTCATAAACGAAAGGAAAGATCACGCCTTTGTTAAAATGGAATTTCCTTGAGTTAGGAGTTGACTATGGTTAGTCGACTAGCTAACATGTACATATGATCAGTTCATTCTGATTATGATATGAACAACTTGGAATGTCCGTTCAGGAGTTGTGTAACATGTTGTGGTTTCCTTTTGGAACTAACATGGCTAATCATAGAAACTCATACTTCAAAACACCCGCATATTTTACTATCATGAATAGAAGTGTCAAGAAAAAGAAAGCCAATTGCCCATGGTTTAAAAGGCGATTAGTATACCTAATATAGGCCCTAATACCTAGGACAAAGGAAGGCTTATTCTAAGACATGTTCTGATAGCTGCTTGTTTCCATAACAAGAAAAGGACTAAGAAATCAAACTTGCCCAAATGTATATTTGAGGTGAAAGGACTGGAACATGAAGAAGTTAAATTTGATCATAGATCACGAGCCCGTGCTACTTTCCATTGGATCAAAAGATAACTAGTTCTTCCATGTTTGTTATTCAAACAAATATATGGATTTATAATGCCATCAAAACATTACTTATAAACCTTGAGTGTGTTGCTAAGGATTAGTGCTGACATTTGCAAGAATGTGCAGTCACTAAAATGAAGTAAGAAGACTAAAACATGGAGAAAGATAATTTGATCATGAATGCCAAGCCCTTGCTACATTCATAGGATCAAAAGACAACTCTTTTCAAAATGTTTAGTCTATGGTATTATAATTGAAATTGTTTATACTATGATTCATGAGATAGTTTTGACTTATTTAGATGTGGAGCATTCTAACATGTTAAAAGAAAGTCATGAAATCTATGAAGCTAGTATAGTAGCAATAGTTCAAAATTAATTCGAACATTTGAATAAGGTGTATTATTGTGAATATATGTTGATGTTAGTTCAACTAAGGGATCATTCAGATTGACCATAATAAGTACTTATTCAAATACATCCAAATGTTTGGGTGAAATGTATTTCTGGAATCATAGTATTGGATACATAAATGAGAAATGCATTACCAAGTATCCAGTTGGATCAGATTTTTGATATCATTTGACCTCGAGTCTTATGGTAAATGCAAATTTTGTTTATCAAGATAGATGATGAATGCGTCACTAGGTGATATGAGTATCTGTTGGAATTAGTTCACACTAATGGACCGTTAAGATTAACCACGATACATAGTGAGACGAACTTCGTATGTATGTGAGTCTGGAACCTCTCAGGTGTTCAGAGCTCTCATATAGCGAAGTTAAGAATCAATTGGGAAATAGGATGGGACACTCATAGTGAGAATCTCAGTCCAAACTTTATCGATCATCTAAGTGACCGTGAAAGAGTTTCATGATCTATCTCCGCCCAAAACACTACCACTAGGAAGTGTTAGTTGGATAGAGAAACAAATCGTTCATTGATTTTGTACTAGATGAGTCGCACTGTGTTTGCTGACAATTCGTGGATTGTACCATGACTAGTGTTAAAAGAAGTCCTTGGTCTTGTGCCAACTAAGTAGGTTCCTGAAACACTCTATGATATGTGAAATGGGATTCTATCTTCACTGCCATATATGTAAGTCTACAATTATGAGGCTTACGCTTGTCGTGAAGCGCTCGACAATCTAGGACTTTGATTAAAGATGTGTTATCTCGTTGGAGAGCCCATCAAGCATTTTGGATAATTGTTTAACAACCTTCTAAGAACAAAGTGTATGTTTCTCAAAGGGCAGTCTTCCAAGAGAGGGAGCTGATTTCCAAAAGGGATAGTGGGAGCCACATTGATCTTGATAAGATTCAAGAGTCAACCAACGAAGAGCCTAAAGTTGGACATAGCATTCAATTTGGAATTGAAAGAGCTATTAAGGAAACTAACATATTTCTATTTTTCCTTATAGATCTGATAGAAGACGTCATGGACCTAGTTATATAATAGTTTATATTACTAAGGTATTTGAGTCACCGGTAGATAGCAATCAGAGTGTACCAGCTATCAGAAGCTATGGAAGGCCCTAAAGGCAACAACATAGAAAGATGAATTGGAATGCAAGATTCAATCCATGTATGTTGTTATTTGGTAGACCTAGCACTTGACCTTAACCCTTAGGTGCAAGTGGATCTTCAAGTAGATACAATCATGGATAGGAACAAACACATAATTAAACCAAGATAGGTTTTGAAGGATGTGTAAGCTTAATAAGTTCATTTATGGACCGAAATAAGCATCTCGCAAGTGGGATCATTATTTCAATGAGAAAGTTCAAGGATTTTGAATTTCGAGAAATAAAGATAAGCCATATATATGTCAAAGCTAGTGGGAGTAATTAGAATATTTGTTTCAATAAGAAAAGTTCAAGGAGTTTGAATTTCAAGAAACATAGATAAGCCATATATATGTCAGTGCTAGTGGTAGCAGTGTAGTCACCCTTGTATTTTACATAGACAATGTACGATTTATAGGAAACTGTATTCTAACTTGCCAGGTGTAAAAGCTTGGCTTGGTATGAGAACTGTTTCGCTATGATATACATGGGAGATACAAGACACGTGCATAATAAGGATCTATGGAGATAGATCAAAGTGATTCATTGGATTAAGCCAAAGTACATGGAATGTTGAGGAAACTCGAAAGGGAGTTTAGGCATATTACAATATCGCATTCATTGAGCAATGCTAATGTCCTAGTTCTACTTTTGAGCTAAAGCAAATGATTCGTGCCCCACATGCTTCTGCTATGGGATCAATCATATATGCCATAACATGTACCAAATCTAATGACTCGTATGCCTTGAGCATGACAAGTTAGATTAGATCAATTTGGCAAGAATCAATGAATCAAGATCAAGAACATTCTTAAGTGTCCTTGGAGGACAGAAGATATGATCTTGATAGTATGGAAGAGATCATTGTAAGAGTTACATTGATGCTAAGTTCCATACTAATAACGACGTTTCCGTTTGCAGTCGGATTTCGTGCTTTTCTGAATGGTGAAGTTTTATCTTGGAAGAGTACCAAGTATTACACCATATTGGATTTTGCAAACTTATAATATGTTGCGGTTGGTTAAATTGCAAAGAAGATAATGTGGCTGAAAGAGATTCATTAGTGACATCTTTGTTGAAACTCAATTATTGATGGTCCTTATGAAGTTTCTTTGTGACTTTAAGGGTGAACTTACCTCGAGTATGGATCCCAAGTCATACAAGCTCACATGACATATAATCAGTATGTACCATTACGTTTGATAGTGATTCAAATATGAAGACGTCATAGTCAATATGTCATATCGAAAGATAATCTTGTCGATCCATTCCATAAGCCGATGTCATTGACCAAGTCTGACAGTCAGACAAAGTGTAGAGGCATTAGATTTGCAAATGAATTGGCTTAAACACTCATATCTTGGTTTGTTTTAAAAACCGAGAACTTTAAGCTGTATAAGTTTTAATTTGATTTGGCGATTATTAAGTGGTGATCTTAATATATGATGGATTTCGGTCACTTCAATTAGCCAATCACTGCGTTCTCACTTTTGCATGTTTGGAACCCACTTCCCGAGTATTAATTTACTCAAACGTCCACAGTCGGTCATACTCTTGGAAGTAAGTAGTGATTCAAGACTGTCATGAGTATTAATGGATTGTCCATATTGTTTGGACATAGCAAAGAGTTTGTGCTAACACTCATGAGTGCTTACTAGAGATTTAAGTATTGGACCAAACCACGCTTAGAGATTACTTCATGGATTCAGTCACGAGTAATTCTAAGACGATAATATCTTCTATTCTTCAAACCTAGATACATGTGGGGTTTTGCTCTATGATTCTGTTATGCATTGGACTACTCCAACGCTAACCGTAACTGGTTGTTATAAAGGGTATGTCCATGTGTGACATGATGAAATAGACAAAAACTATATATTCAAAGTTTATTCGTTCCTTTTGCCTTAATAGGAGAAGCGATATCTATGGACCCCTCGATGATTTGGTGCTGACATCTAAAGTGCTTGGCCGAGCCCTGACTGGAATTGATGTGTTCAATTTAGTAGTCAGATGCAGTCATCACAAATCTATATCGGGAAACATAATATTGAATTTTTGAGATTGACCATTATCCATGTCTCGAATTCATATAGATATCATAGAATGAAGGGATAGTTGATCACTTATCTAAGGGCTAAATCTTGATTAGATCAAGAGTTCGGTCGTTTCATTGGATGGCTAATTCTTTGTTGCTTATTGGAGAGATATCAGTCCTCATATAGTTGATGACTTGTCCAAGTGGGAGACTGTTGGAATAGTGTCCAAGGTCATTAACTATTGTTAATATTTCTAATAATAGCAGGGTCCTTTTGGGTTGCCCTCAAAACCCAAATTGAGTATAATAAATAAAGGAGAAATTAGTTTATTAATTATTATGGTTAGTAATTAATTAGAAACTAATTGGAAATATATTTTGGGAATTAATTAACAGTTTAATTAATTAAAGGGTTGAATGTTCATTAATCGATAGTTGGTTAATCAGGAATGTTCCAGAACCCTTATGGAATTAGGGTTGGATGAAAATCACTCCATCCCACATGGGAAAGGAGTTAAATTTCGTGGTTAGGCCTCCATCCCACATGGGAAGGAGTACTAAACCTAAGGAGGCATCCAAGGCTATAAATAGGGCCTTAGGGATTTCATTCCTCCTTGCACCTTGGCTTGAAGTATTCGCCAACCCTTCTTCCTCCCCCCTCTTAGGGACGATTTCTAACCCCTTTGGGTTTGTGAAATTGACCCTTCTCCTAGTTATTTTTATTCCACTCTTTGGTGTCATTGGGTGTGATACCATTAGAGGGATTCTGGTTTGGATCCTTTCATCCAAGCAACTTCATGGAGGTTCAAGATCTCAAGCATGGAGATCAAGGTCTACATAAGAGGTATGTATTCTTACTTATGTTTTAGTTTTCTAAGGTTGATGTAATTAGCATGAAACCATAGATCCATAGGATGCATGTACACTTAGGTATATCATTGTTTCGATTTTTCTGCTGCCTAGTTTTAGAGTGTATGTGATGCGTAGAAAACCCAACACTTAGCTATGTATATATTGCGTATACACTAAGTAATCATGAGGAGTACCAGGTATGGGCCAGGTCATAGTATAGAAATTCAATACATCGTTTTCTAGTACAGAACATACTTTTCAGATAGATCATGAGGGAACTAAACTAGAAACTTACCAGTAAAGGGTTTAGTCCATTTTATTAAACCAATATAACTTAAAGGACCTTAAGTGGTTAATTCTATAATACCTTAGTTTATACATCAGGGTTATATATAATTATATCTGGTAGGTAGTTGGATGTGTGATTTCCGCCTTACTTCCTGTTCCTTGTTTGGTTGTGGGCTTAGGGCAGATTCATACAACTAACTATCTATTCGATATTAGATTATATTTAGCTAGTATAAACTAAGTGATTATAGAAGGAACCATTGTGGTTACCATTTTTAGTAAAAGAAATAAGGGTTTTCTTAAAGAATGTTTTCATCAAATATAAAGGAACTATTACAGTTAACTCCGTGAGTACTAAGTGAGTACGCCAGGGTTATATACAACGATGATCTAACAAACAATGGGATGTGTGCCTTCCGCTCCATTTCCTGTTCCTTGTTTGGTTGTGGGCTTAGGGCAGATACACACAATCGATTGTTTGTTTACTCTGGGTTTTATATAACTTGTATCCATTTAGTACTCAGAGAAAGGATTGTAGAGTCATTTTTACTTGTCTTTCATCAAAGCAGGAAATATAGGATTTTCTGGAGGAACATGCGAACTTTTCTAAAAAGAACTTACAACTTACTTACGTCACTAAAATCTTATGAACTCACCAGCTTAAATGCTGATCTACTCTTTCAAAATAACTTGTATTCTCAGGAGACCAGTAGACATGTACGCGCACTGGGATTCAGAACATGGAGCATAATAGCTTTATGTCTTGTTTTGTTATTTACATATGTAGTCTATGTTATGTGAACCACATACTTTGTAAACACTTTCTTTCTAATGAAATGGTTGTTTATTACTTCGATTACTATGATGCATGTCTTGTGATACTAAACATGACGTCCTCCGCCCCCGAACATTTCTGCCGTTCCGGTTTTGGGGTGTGACAGATTGGTATCAGAGCATTATTTATAGTGAATTAAACATATCCACCGATAAAAGATATAAAACTATAAATACAAGGGGGACTAAGTGCTCTGGATAATAATATATTTTAAGAATATAACAATACTTTATAAAAGTATACATACATGCTTATACATTTATACATACTAGAACAAGTATCACAAGAAGAACATAACAGAAGTATTTAAAGGTTGAACACTGCGGTCAAACCTGGACAGTTATGTAATCATATCTGGGATCAATATAGCCTGATCAACTATATTCATTTGAGATATGACCGACATGTGTTTGGGAGTGATGTGGTGTTGCAACAGTCTTAAAACTTACCTAAGACTATTCAAGGGATTTCTAGATCAGAACAAAAAGTTAGAATACTATGGGAGTATTTTATGATACTACAAGACAACAAGTTTAAAACATACTAAGTACATTACATTAAAATACTATAGGAGTATTTTAGGCACTATATAAATAACTTATGTAATAATGTAGAGACCCTTACAGATATATCTATAATTTTGGAGTGTATACTTCCAAGGTTTTATATAATTGAGATTTTATAGACTTAGAATTTGTGATCTATGCTTCACTACATGTTCCTTGTTTGGTTGTGGTTTTGGAGTAGGATCACTTATTCTAAGGTCTATTTAATCTTAAATTATATACAACTTGTATACATTGTGCAATTATAGGAGGACTCTATAAGGATCACCCCATAATGTTTAACTTAAATCTCATAGATTCTTTAGACACTTCCATTCTCGTACGACAAACCCAGATAGATGTAACCGCTTCCTCATAGCGATCAGCAGAAGAGTCAAGGAGGAACAAGAACAGGTTCATGAGAAGTTTTCAGAGAAGTAATCAACCAGAGAAACTAAAACGTATTATGCGTCACACTAATAAATAATTACCTTATTTGAATTAGTGAGCTAGCGATTTTACTACTCACACTATGTGTTAGAATTATTTCTTTTCATGCAACCGATATCAGTTATTCGATTCACAGAGATTCATTCGAGGATAGCCCCTTCTGATTCATAAAGTTTATTTTTATAGACTTCCTTTTATGAATTGTTTCCAGAACCCTATGAAAGTTCGAACCAGATACATTCAGAACTAGGATAACTTAGTCTTTCAGCTTTTGGCTCATATCCACTACCATAGACTTATTTCGATCTTGTCTGTGCATTCCTTTTTATAGCAAGATGCCTCCACGTCGATCAACGAGACACACTACTACGATAACTCCCACTCAAACTCCACCACCTCCTCCTCAGTTCAATCCTGCTGCTCTCTAAGCAGCGATATCAGCCGCTGTGGCAGCTGCTCTATCTCACATCAGCGAAAGTGGTACCTACGGAACTGGTAGCGGTACCCACTTAACAAACCCCGAAGTTACTTACGGACACCCAAGGGAGTGTTCGTACAAGGACTTCATGAACTGTAAACCCAAATCCTTTAATGGAAATGGTGGAGTCATCGCTCTGATGCGATGGTTCGAGAAAACAGATTCAGTCTTCGCAATCTGTTCGTGCCCAGAAGGGAGTAAAGTTAAGTTTGCTGCATGCGCCTTCTCCGATAGAGCCCTGACATGGTGGAATAGCCATGTTAAGTCACTGACCCTATCAGTGGCTAACTCAATAGGTTGGGAGAACCTAAAAGAGATGATGTTGGAAGAATACTGCCCGAGGGGCGAAGTTCAAAAGGTGGAACAAGAACTATGGGAGCACACTATGGTCGGCTCGGACATAGTGACCTACACTGACAGGTTTAGCGACCTGGCAGCACTATGTCCAGGGGTGGTTAACACGGAAAGTAAGAAGATAGAAAGGTACATCTGGGGTTTATCTACCTCGATTCAAGCAGATGTGCTATCTTCTAACCCAACTACATTTGATAGCGCCAAACGCCTGGCCCAGAGACTCATTGACCATGGAGTCCGCCATGACGTGGTGGTCCCCATTCCCGAGCAATCTAAGGGAGGGGACAATAAACAAAAGTCGGGGGAAAATAGGAAAGGGAGAACAACCCAGGAAACCCCGGAGGAGCAACAAATGAGTACTTTATACGCCGCCACAACACCTACTATTCCAGCACCTGCCAGTCGATATGCTGGAACTCTCCCGAAGTGTGGAAAGTGTAACTACCACCACACCAGAGTATGTCGGGAAATGCAATGCTTGAATTGCCACAGGAAGGGGCACACTGCCCGGTTCTGCAGGGCACCAGCACAACCGATCTCCCAAGTCCCCGGAATTGAAGTAAACCAGGCCTGCTATGGCTGTGGTGAGACAGGGCATTACAAGAGGGACTGCCCGATAATGAAGAACTCAGGAGTGGATGGATGAATTCTGATGATCACCGCAGGAGAATCTACCCCGGAGTCGCTAGAAAGCAACGGTACGTCTTCGAAATAATAATTACTTTAAAAATTAATTTATATTTATATAAGATTAAAACTTGGGGAAAATATTTAAAAATAATTGTAAATAACTCACTTTTCGGACAAGTCAGAGTATTTAAGAGAACTAAAAGATTCGTTCAGAGAAGCTATGATGGCTTAGTATGTACATCAGGGTTGTGTATAGCTAAGATTTTGCAGACTTAGAGTGAGTGATTCCGCCTTAATTCCTGTTCCTTGTTTGGTTGTGGATTTAGGGCAGAGTTACTCAGTCGACTGTCTTATTCATCTTAATTATTCATAACTTGTATATTCCAGGCGATCATAGTGGTACCGAGGAGGATCGTAGTATAAAGTATCGACACTAGTTATCAAAACACTTACAATATATGTACTCGCTTATCGCGGTACGCTACGTAGAAGTATTAACATCAAGGAGAAAACAGAAAGCACTATAGCGTTTACACAGAGTACATTGTCGAACACACTAAGGATACGTCATAGTATAACAAATATTTCTTTCAAATCGGCCAAATTTTTGTTCAGTAAAGAGTCCGTTGCTATCATTCGTCATGAGTTGGCGTGGTCCTCACCATACTAAGTTCATATGTTTCCAAGGCCTCGACCGTCAAATTCGCGAAACCTTCATCACTCGTAACGACAATCCGATCCAGACTTCGGAATCGTCTACCTCGTATTCAAAACCCCGAAGTACTTGTGCGAAGAGTACTTTGCCCTCCAAAACCTTACCGTCGTATGTTCCGCAGACTTTCCTGAAATACCACTCGTTCAACGGACCAAGTTCAAGCATAGAGACTAAGGACAAATACAACCCACCTATCACTAATAAGTGTATACGTGAGGGTGGTATATCATTATGATTACGCAGATTTAGTATGTGTGTTTCCGCCCTATCTCCTGTTCCTTGTTTGGTTGTGGACCTGGGGCAGAGTCGCACATCCGACCGTCTTACTAATCTTAATTATACACGGCTTGTATACAAGAGGTAGTGATAGATGGACCAAGTATGAATTCGATCATGGACATTAGGGCGAAGTTGTCAGGTCTACGAGTGAGTATTCTGCCAATCAGAGGAGCACAACACCAGTAATACTGCTAAGAAAGCTAATTTCGGGACGAAATTCCATCTAACGGGGGGATGATGTGACAACCCGAAATTTTTTATCATGGAAATTCCAGCCAATCAACCAAAATTCAAACTAAATTCTTTTGCCTTTTAGTCTCGTTAAGGGTCATTCTAATGAGTTCTAAGCCTAATACATCCAAGGAATGAGTGTTAGGAAGTATCAGCTTGAGTTCACTGTACATCATTCATGTAACGACCCGATTCTAAGGTATTGCTTAAATAAGATTTATTGGGTTAAGCTCTACTCGACGAGTTGGCTGACCTACTCGTCGAGTAGCAGCGGGATGGGATCGAGTGTTAAGTGACCTACTCGACGAGTCCATATTGGGACTCGGCGAGTAGGAGCTGGCAGATGAAACCCTAAATCCCGGGGTTTGCACCCCTATTTAAAGGGACCTTAGCCTCCCTTGGGCCTCTTTATAGTTCTAGAGAGTCCTGAGAGCCCTTATACGTGTGTGGGTGCTTTGGTGTGGTGTTTGAAGCTTGGAAAGAGAATCTTGGAGGAAGAAAGCTAAGAGTGCAAAGGGATTGAAGCAAGGAAGGCGTGGGAAGCAGGATTTACCTCAGCTAGCATCCTTTGGAGGTATCAAAGTGCCATCCTTACTTCCCTTTTTCCCTTTTGTTGAGTTCTAGGGCTTTTTATGAATTTTCAAGTTGGTATGATGAGCTATGGGATAGATCTGAAGTTGTAAGATCAAATGTGGACCCTCCTTGGATTCTAGAAGCATAAAGTCATAGTTTTGGTTGTGATTGAGGTCCCTCTTGGGCATGAAGCCCCATTAATAACTTAGATTTGGCATTTGGAGCCTTTAAGGCCATGCATGCACGTAAAGTTTGCAACTTTACGTGATAAGCATGCCCTAGAAGCTTGGATCTGTGATTTGGAGCCGCTGCATGGCTCAAAGCAAGTCTGTATGGAAAGAGGACTGAATGGACTCGGCGAGTCGCAAAGTTGACTCGGCGAGTCACATGAAGATGGCCGAGAACTCGACGAGTTGGATGAACAACTCAACGAGTCCGATGAAGATCGTCATAAGACTCGACGAGTTGAAGAAGAACTCGTCGAGTCGGATGAGTTTTCTCTTGGATATGTATGAGTGTGTATCCGTCGAGTTGCAAGGAGGGAACTCGACGAGTGGCCTTAAAGTCTGATCGAGAATCAAAGGAACTCGACGAGTCACTCCGATGACTCGGCGAGTTGGAATGTACTTCAGGGAACTCGACGAGTAGCCGAGAGTACTCGGCGAGTCGAGGTCAACATGGACAGTTGACCTTGACTGAGGACTTTGACCTTGATCAGGGGTTGACTAGTGGGTTATGGGGTACCTTATAAGGTTAAGGACTTATGAGTATATTGTACTATGATCATAGGTGGTGGAGCCGGTGTCGGGTGATCCGAGAGTTGGAGTGTATCTTCCGAGTCGACATTTGCAAGGTGAGTTATCATCACTATATCGATAGGGTCTACGGCACCAAGGCCGGCCCCTTAGTTGTTGATGTTATGGTATGGTACATGTGGTTATGATCTGTTAGATCGGAACCAGGGTAGACAGTATGTTATGCTCTTATGATCCGTAAGGATTAGTATGTTAGTGACCTGCTAGGTCGGTATGTTAGTTACGAGAGAATACTTTGATTGACGATCAGTGTGATAGATATGTTTGATGTTGTATATGCCAGTATGTGATAGTTATGCGCACATGGTTATTTGCTTGTTGGATGGGTTGAGGCGGTCCTGCTTTGTGCAGAAGGCCAACATACCCTATGAGTGGTCCGGGGAGACTGCAGGCCTACAAGGCGGACCAGTCATGCCGAAGGCTCAGGATAGATTCACATAGACTGTAGGCCCAGTAGGGCGGTCCAGCCAGGCCGATGGCCAGTATGTATGTTGATTGATTGATACATTGTTACTGATATGGTATTGTCAGTGTGGTATTGGTATTTTGGGGGTAGCTCACTAAGCCCTCGGGCTTACAGTTTTCAGTTTATTGTTTCAGGTACTTCAGGAGATCATGGAAAGGCGAAGGCGTGACCGTACCGCTCCTCATCCTTATGTTATGATTTTGGGACACTCTGATGGATATTGATTTGAAAACGTTTTTGTAAACAATGCTATTTGACTTTCATTTATGGTTGAAAAAGTTTTAAATTGGTGTAAAATTTATGGACCTTACAAGTTGGTATCAGAGCCTTGGTTTGAGTGAATTGGAGGAACACTCCTGTGAATCCAGTCTCAAACCAAGGAGATTTTCGGAAAGTAAGTTTTAAAATGGTTTTCAAAATAAAGGATGGAGGATGCAGAGGGTAAAATCAGCCGGAGCCTGTAAGTAAACCCCAAAATACCATGCAGTTATTTGATATTCTGATATGTTAGAACAGCATGCTAGTGCCAGGCTAGGGATCTTCAGGAATTGCATGATAGATTTGCCTGATTACATGATGCCTATTAGCCTAGGGTTTCTTGTACGTGGAACTGACATCATAACTATAGACGTTTAGTGTATGCATCACGGCTGTGCATAATAAAGACCTTATAGCCTGAGAATGTTGATTCGGCCTTCGGGTAGGATTGGATATTCGAAAGTCTATTGGGTCCAGCGTTATGTGCAGCTAGCGTGCACTGGCGCTGCAGGGGATGATGGAAGTTTCATGGATATGTGAGTCGTGATAAGCGGTGAGACTAGATGCGAGATAGTTGGTATTCCCCTAGAAGTGAGGGTTGAGCGCATTTTCTATGTTGGTGATATTGCTAGGACGTTGTGGTGATACTTGAGACAAATATGGGTAGGTGTGGAAGGTAGTATGGGCCCGTACTACTGAAAGCACAGGACCCATACGCGTAGCAAGGAAATCACAACCCCTAGGGTTTGTGGGTTATGGCCTCCTGCCATTATGTTATTTATATGATGACTTGTGTATATATTCAGTATGGTGGTAACGAGACGTGTTGCTTCTGGGTCCGGATCAGGATCAAGATCAGGATCGGGGTCGGGAGATGTCACACCCCCGAACCAGACGGCGGAAACGTCCGGGGGCTTGCGCGTGACTTCATCTTGAAATATCATTACAGTGAATATAATTGAAACATAACATCATCATCATCACACATGTAATATAACAACATTCATTGTTTACATCGAGTATTGTATTTGAATATTACATGCCAAAATAGTAAGAGTATGAGGAAACAAAATATCACACAATATCCATTAGTTTGTTTCGTTCATCCTGCTTCAACGGTTTCCTGAGAATACAAGTTATTTTGAAAAACGGTCAACATAAAATGTTGGTGAGTTCATAAGCATGTTTGTGAAAATGATTTGTATAATTTTGAAAACCACCAGAAAATCTGATATGTTCTACAAACTGTTTAGTATGTTTGTGTCAGATCTTGTATTAATGCATGTATGTTATTGTTTATTTGACTAAAAGGGTAAAGAGAATGTAGAGAGAATGTAAAGAGCATGTAAAGAGAATATTCCCAGACAACCCGATGTTGTCTGTAAAAGAGAAAGTTGCCATACCAACCCCCGAGGTTGAGTACTAGTAAGAGTATGTTTCCGAGTAATCCAAGAGAAAAGAGAATGGTCTTCGGTAAACTTCATAACGTTAATTCCTCTAAGCGAGCCGTCATAACCATACTAATTAATGACAATTTCACCTGTCTTTGTGTCCTTGGGACGCCGCCGGAATAGAATAAGGTTTTTGTCATCCTAGACTGGCCTAGTCTAACTGTAGCGAACAGCTCAGGTGTGGGGTGTCATCCCCGTATAGATCTATACACAAATCCCCGCTCTCCCTTCAAGAGACTCTGGTTATAACTACAGACTACGATCGTACACTTAATAGGTGCCAACCGATAAAAACTCACTAGATCCTTAATCGAATTTACGCGAAGAAAAAGTATAAACTCATTCTAGGTCCAATGATCCATGTAAGTGAACCACTAAGGCATCGCTAAACACGAAAACATTTCAAGGCCCAATGAGATTATATAACATGGGCCCGAAATATACGTATATGTGAAAAGACAACTAAGGCCCATTTCACATGTAAGGTATTTACAGGCCCAAATAGCACGCAAATAGTATCCAAGGTCCGTCACACATGTTAATGGGTCAATGAGGCCCAATAAACATGTAAATAGTATACAGGACCTATCACACATAAAAATGGGTCACTAAGGCCCAATAACTTAGAAAATGATCAAATTAATTCGTTTGTTAGTTTATCGTTGGTTTTGGTTCAAGTATTCACTAAAATAGCATAAAAGTCCACTTTTTTTTGGTAAAAATGACGTTCTTGGCCTAATAAGCCAAAAATTTACAATTAAGGCCCAATTTTTGTAAGAATAACACTTTAATCTCCATTTTGTTCAAAACTTGTGTTGATGGCTAGTTTGTGGTAAAAATAACATTTTAAACCCATTTTTGTCAAAAATATTATTTATGTCTTGATTTTTGTGAAAATGCACATTTTTCTGGTTTTGGGATTTTCCGATCTAGTTTTTGGAAAATTTGTAGAAAAATCATCGTAAGTCTAAATTTGGATCCGTAAATTCTGAAAGTTTGGAAATTTTGTCTATTTTGTTCACAATTTTTCTCATAATTTTTAATGACTTCTAAAAAGTGTGAAATTGCTCACCTTCACAGGCTGGTCCGAAAATATTTCAAATATGATAGACAGTTTTGTAAAATTCGCCAAAAATTGTATAAAAATCGTATGAAAGCGTGAGAGTAGTCATTTTAAAGGTATAAATATGAACTCTATCCATGTAAAACAGTTTTGAAAAATATTATCATTAAGGGGTTCAAAACAGTCCGAGATTGGACCAAAACATTTCTGTCAAGGGCTGTTTTATGAGTTTAATTTATAGATCTTTGAACACAACACTCATTTTTGCTATTTAAAGTGTATAAATCCCAGATCTACTAGTTTATATGTAATATATGTGATAAAACATACTTTTCTAAAGGTTATTATGAAGATGCAATTGATAAACTTCAAGTTCTTAACATATTTTTAGATTAATGAAGAAATCAACACTTAATCACCAAATAATTCATGGAAAACACACATAATCATGCATATACACATAGATCTACACAAAGCAACTTGTATTCTCCCCCAAAACAAAGTAAAAATCGAAAATAGGGGGTATGAACTCACCTTGGGGTGTTGGATTCGGTTTTTGGTGAAGAGATGAGTAGATCTCGGCCCTAGCAAACTCCTTGAGGATGTTTTCGAACTTAAATGGTTCTAGAGATCATGATCCACGAAAGTATGGTGTAAGAGGAGATTTTTGAAGAGATCAAGAAGTGAAATCATAGATCTAAGTGAAAAACTTACCAAAGATGGTGATCTTGAAGAAGAATCTCTTGAACACACCCACAAATCTTCAAAAATTTGAAGGGATGAATGAGGGAACTTTCTTGTGCTAGAGAGGGAGATTTGAGAGAGTTCTTGTGTTGTTTGAAGTGAAAAATAAGGTGAAATGGGGAGGGTTGGGCCGAATTAATAGAGGAGAGGGGAGATAAGGGAAGTGCATGGAAACATGGGATGAATTGCATGGAAGACCAATATGTAAAAATGAGGTGGCATGGAAAGTCAACTCTTCTTTCTTCATGCTTGAGGTTGGGCCCAGAATTAGAGAAAGAGAAAGAAATTTTGGGCCTTTGGTGTTTAATCCATATTATGGCCCAATTAAATGATTCTTGGCCCAAAATAAATCTAGAAATGATTTTTATGACCCACTAGGGCTAATTAGATTTGTTATGGCCAAATAAGGCTCATTAAAGTTAACCTAGTTCATTTTAGGCTTATAAGGCCCAAAATATTAAGTTTCATGTATATGGGTCCAATTAGGGCCCATTTGAGTGTTCTATGTTCAAGATAGTTAAATTGGAAGCTTATTGGTCCATTAGGCCCAATAAGGAAATTCTAGTCCATAATGGACTTAAACCGGGATTTCAAGGGTTTCCAACCCTTATTTGCACATATGAGATGTATTTGAACGAGCATAGAGTATCGTATTCACTTAGAGTACAAGTTATTACACTAGGCGAATGATTGCATGAGAGTAGAATTTCCTAGCAAAAATGCTAGTTGTGACATCATCCCCCCGTTAGAGGGAATTTTGTCCCGAAATTCTTTCAAAAGGTAGGTTCATTAATGAGAGAATAGGGGAGGGCACTTCTGCTTCATCTGATCTTCGCGTTCCCATGTGAATTCCGGTCCACGCTTAGCGTCCCATCGGACCTTCACAATCGAGATGCGGCTTTGTTTTGTACGATTTACTTCACTATCCAATACCTTGACCGGTTCTTCGACGAACAAGAGATTCTCGTTTATTTCGATCCCTTCTAAAGGAATGATAAGGGTTTTGCCTGATAGGCACTTTTTCAAATTTGAAATGTGGAACACGGGGTGTACGTTGCTGAGCTCTACACGCAGCTGCAGCCTATAAGTCTTTGGACCAATCCGAACAAGAATCTCGAACAATCCGATGTATCGCAGGTTTAGGTTTCTCGGTTCCTAAAGGTAATCATTCCTTTCCAAGGAGATTCCTTTAATAACACGCGATCCCCGACTTGACATCTTAATGGATTACGCCGCTTGTCAGCATAGCTCTTTTGTCGGTCTCGTGATGCTTGAAGTCGAGTTCTGCTTTGGATTATCTTCTCTTTCGTCTCGCGAATAGTTTTCTGGTCCTGTGAAAGTACTGGCGAGTGATCTGCATTTTCGACCATAAAGAGCCTCGAAAGGAGCATCCTTGATGCTCGTGTGATAACTGTCATTGCATGAGAATTCAATCAAGGGCAACTGGGTATCCCCTAACTTGTTGAATTTAAACACTCAGACTTGTAGCATGTCTTCGAGTGGTTGAATGGTTAGTTCGCTCTGGCTATTGGTTTGAGGGTGGTAAGCAATGCTCATACTTAGCTATGTTCCTATAGCCTTCTGAAATGACTGTCAAAGTCTTGAAGTAATCCCGTTATCTCGATCCGAGATAGTAGATACCGATATTTCATGGAGTCTCACGATCTCTTGGATATAGATCCAAGCTAATCTTTCCATCTTGTTTGATTTTTGTATTGGCAGGAAATGAGCAGATTGGGTTAACCTATCGATGATCACCCAGATAACGCCCAACTCAACTCGCATAACTATGAGCTTCATCCTTCGACTTCGAGAGTTTTATCCATCCATGTAGTGTCCTCTTCGCGATATTCTCCGGCTTTGATGCTTTCAAGGTTGGTCGTAGATGTTGACAGTGTTTTGTTCTTGCTTCGTGAGCAGATGAGTATGTTATCGATGAAAATAATTAAAAAGGCTGACTAGGAATGGTTGAGATAACTCGGTTCGTAGGGTCCATGAATACTGTGGGAGCATTCATTAGACCGAAGGGTATCACAATGAATTTGAAATGGTCGCGACGAGTTCGGAAGGCAGTTTTTGGAATGTCGTCTTCTTGGACTCAAAGTTGATGATAACCGGTTCTTAGATCTATTTTAGAGAAGTAACTAGCTCCTTGGAGCTGGCCAAATAGATCGTTAGTCCGAGGGAGTGGGTATCGATTTTTGATAGGGAGCTTATTCAATTTCCTAAGATCGATGTACCTTCTGAAGGATTCGTCTTCTTGAAGAACAAGACCGGAGCTCTCCAGGGTGAGAAGCTTGGTCTGATGGATCCTTTGCTAAAAAATTTTCTTAATTGACTGGATGACTTATGAATTTCGGCGGGAGTCAACCTATAGGGTGAATTGGCAATTGATGTGGTTCCCGGTATGAGGTCGATTCGAAATTCGACCTGTCTCTCTAGGGTATTCCTGGAAGTTTCTTCGGGAATTACATCCGGAAAATCGCATGCTATTGGAATACCTTGTATGCTTACTTCTTCCTTGGTCTTGTCCACAACAAGAGCGAGGAAAACGTAGTTCTTCTGGTGTAGGCACTTCTGTGCCTTGATGCACGAGATAGGAAGAGGATTGGCGCAAGGTTTATCACCATAGATTATTAGGGTTTTGTGATTGAGGAGGTGAAGGGAAACGACCTTCTCGCGACACATAGTATCAGCACGATGGGGGCTTAACCCAACTATGCCGATTATCACATCAAAACTCCTAATATTTACTGGCATTAAATTTGATTTGAAATGAATGGTTGTTTTAGTGTTAAGGTGTACTCCACATAAATATCCTAGGTTAATTTGGTTTTTTTTTTTCCCATTGGCCATGTCCACCGTAAAGGCTTAGCTTAGTTTCTGGGGTTGTTGTTTTAGTAAGTGCTCGAATTTGTTACTAACAAAGCTTCACTCAGTTTCACTATTGAATAAGGGGTAAGCGAAAGAGTTGTTAAGTGGGAACGTATCAGTAACAACCGTCGGGTCTTGGACTGCTTCGCCTTGACCCAAGGTGGGGACCATTTCTGATCCTTCTGCACCTTGATTGTTATCCTTGGGGCAACTGCGTCTGAAGTGACCGGTTCCTCCACACCCATAGCAGGTGTGACTGGTCTCATCATTGGTGTTGTTGTTAGGGTTGTTGCGATTGTTGTCGTTTTCATTTCGCTGACTATTCTGGCATGGGTAAGTTCCACAGAATTTGGTGGTGTGATTCTTTCGGTTGCATTTCTTACAATGCATCTCCCGGCAGGCTCCATTATGATGGAAATTGCACTGGTTGCATTTTGGAAGGCTTCCAGCATATGGTCTCGTGGTTGTTGGTGTAATAGGGGTCATGGTCGCATGAACAGTAACAACATGTTGCTTCTTTGAAAACCCTTGAGTGGGTTGTCCCTTTCTCTTACTTCCAGACTTCAGCTTCCTGCTCTTAAGCTTGGGGTTTGGAGTTCCTTGATAGGTTGTCGCTTGTTGGTTTCCATGTTCGTTCCTTCGGCTGGAGTTGTCAATGCTATTCCCGCCTCCATTGGTGTTGTTTGCATTGATTTGTGCCATAGCAGCGGTTACTGCCGCCATTACAGCAGCTTGGAATGTAGCAGAGTCCATCTGTAGGAGCGGTGTCTCGCAGGTGCGCTTGTTATTCCTGCGGGGTGGCATTTTCCTGCTGCACGTTGGTAAGCCAGACCGTAAGCAATGATCGTCATTCCTGGTTTGTACTCTATAATTTTCGAGTCTCGTCGTATGATTCTCATTGTTTCCATCTACATCCCTATGATGTAGTTACGGTAGTAGGTAATCACAGATTTGGCACGATCGTTACGTCTATCCTTAGAGTATATAGGTTGTTTTGGTTTCGAGACCCTTACGTATCTAGCGGTTTTGAGGGTTCGGTTGTGCATATAATTGAATTTATGTAGTAATCTGAAATAAAGATAGCACATAATTGTTCCATTGGTAAGTACCATCTTAGTACACGAAAGAGAGTCATATCAGATAGTAGGGGGAAAAAAAGAAAAGGCTGATCCTAATTGTGGCAGAAAGTGTCTGGTGGTGGTGTTGATGAAGTGGATGCATCTCGAAGACGAGCTACTTATTGCTCGGTATCTCGTAGTCGTACCTCCCAAACTAACTGTCTCGCTCGGGAGCCTCCGTTCACTTCATGTGTTTGTCTCTCATCTCTCTCAATAGCAAACTACATTTGTTCCGCTCGATTTGAGGTGTCCTGAGCTTGTTTATCAATACCTCGGGTGCGCCAGACCATGACTGGGAGGGCCCGATCAGCTGTCCTCTATGACTATGATCGAAGAGACCTCGGTTCCTACCGTAGTGTGGTCGTATCCCCTGCTGATGACTCCATCTCCAAATATCGTGTGCCCAAGGGGGCATGGGGCCACCGGGGCCCACACGATAAGTCGGTATTCTGGCTCTACATGGAGGATTGATGACATCGGATTCTGCATCCGAGTCACCATCACCATTTCCCTCTGGTTCTTCCTCTTCGAGGTCCACTATTGACTCGGCGGGTCCATCTACAAGTTCTACTTCGTGTTCCTCCTCTGGTTCTTCCTCTGATTCTCCTTCTGGGTCTTCTTCTGGGTCGAGCCACCCTGCTATTCCCTGACTAGGGAGATAGGGGTTTCCTGGCTAATAATACTTGTCTATAGTGTATTGCACGAAGGGGGGGGGGGGTATAAACACTAGAAACAAATAGCATACCAAATACTCCTATAGTATTTAAATTTTGTTTAGGTTTGATTCTATAAGCTCTTTGGATAATTAAATGGTATGTTTTTGATTCATTGTCCATCACAATTACTCCCGAACACATGTTGGTCGTATTTTGAATGAATGTAGTTGATCAGGCTACATTCACCCCCAATACGATTACATAACTGCCCGAGTTTAATAGCGATGTTCAAATCCTCCAAAGACTTTTATTGTTCTTGTTGTGTTATTATTCTAAAATGCACACAAAGGTATGTACTTTAATTATCATGTTCAGAGTTGTTTAGTCCCATTGTATTTATAGTTGCATATCCTGTATGATTAGATATGCTAGTTCACTATAAACAATGCTCTGATACCAATCTGTCACACCCCCGAACCAGACGGCGGAAACGTCCGGGGGCTTGCGCGTGACTTCATCTTGAAATATCATTACAGTGAATATAATTGAAACATAACATCATCATCATCACACATGTAATATAACAACATTCATTGTTTACATCGAGTATTGTATTTGAATATTACATGCCAAAATAGTAAGAGTATGAGGAAACAAAATATCACACAATATCCATTAGTTTGTTTCGTTCATCCTGCTTCAACGGTTTCCTGAGAATACAAGTTATTTTGAAAAACGGTCAACATAAAATGTTGGTGAGTTCATAAGCATGTTTGTGAAAATGATTTGTATAATTTTGAAAACCACCAGAAAATCTGATATGTTCTGCAAACTGTTTAGTATGTTTGTGTCAGATCTTGTATTAATGCATGTATGTTATTGTTTATTTGACTAAAAGGGTAAAGAGAATGTAGAGAGAGTGTAAAGAGCATGTAAAGAGAATATTCCCAGACAACCCGATGTTGTCTGTAAAAGAGAAAGTTGCCATACCAACCCCCGAGGTTGAGTACTAGTAAGAGTATGTTTCCGAGTAATCCAAGAGAAAAGAGAATGGTCTTCCGTAAACTTCATAACGTTAATTCCTCTAAGCGAGCCGTCATAACCATACTAATTAATGACAATTTCACATGTCTTTGCGTCCTTGGGACGCCGCCGGAATAGAATAAGGTTTTTGTCACCCTAGACTGGCCTAGTCTAACTGTAGCGAACAGCTCAGGTGTGGGGTGTCATCCCCGTATAGATCTATACATAAATCCCCGCTCTCCATTCAAGAGACTCTGGTTATAACTACAGACTACGATCGTACACTTAATAGGTGCCAACCGATAAAAACTCACTAGATCCTTAATCGAATTTACGCGAAGAAAAAGTATAAACTCATTCTAGGTCCAATGATCCATGTAAGTGAACCACTAAGGCATCGCTAAACACGAAAACATTTCAAGGCCCAATGAGATTATATAACATGGGCCCGAAATATACGTATATGTGAAAAGACAACTAAGGCCCATTTCACATGTAAGGTATTTACAGGCCCAAATAGCACGCAAATAGTATCCAAGGTCCGTCACACATGTTAATGGGTCAATGAGGCCCAATAAACATGTAAATAGTATACATGACCTATCACACATAAAAATGGGTCACTAAGGCCCAATAACTTAGAAAGAGATCAAATTAATTCGTTTGTTAGTTTATCGTTGGTTTTGGTTCAAGTATTCACTAAAATAGCATATAAGTCCACTTTTTTTGGTAAAAATGACGTTCTTGGCCCAATAAGCCAAAAATTTACAATTAAGGCCCAATTTTTGTAAGAATAACACTTGAATCTCCATTTTGTTCAAAACTTGTGTTGATGGCTAGTTTGTGGTAAAAATAACATTTTAAACCCATTTTTGTCAAAAATATTATTTATGTCTTGATTTTTGTGAAAATGCACATTTTTCTGGTTTTGGGATTTTCCGATCTAGTTTTTGGAAAATTTGTAGAAAAATCATCGTAAGTCTAAATTTGGATCCGTAAATTCTGAAAGTTTGGAAATTTTGTCTATTTTGTTCACAAATTTTCTCATAATTTTTAATGACTTCTAGAAAGTGTGAAATTGCTCACCTTCACAGGCTGGTCCGAAAATATTTCAAATATGATAGACAGTTTTGTAAAATTCGCCAAAAATTGTATAAAAATCGTATGAAAGCGTGAGAGTAGTAATTTTAAAGGTATAAATATGAACTCTATCCATGTAAAATAGTTTTGAAAAATACTATCATTAAGGGGTTCAAAACAGTCCGAGATTGGACCAAAACGTTTCTGTCAAGGGCTGTTTTATGAGTTTAATTTATAGATCTTTGAACACAACACTCATTTTTGCTATTTAAAGTGTATAAATCCCAGATCTACTAGTTTATATGTAATATATGTGATAAAACATACTTTTCTAAAGGTTATTATGAAGATGCAATTGATAAACTTCAAGTTCCTAACATATTTTTAGATTAATGAAGAAATCAACACATAATCACCAAATAATTCATGGAAAACACACATAATCATGCATATACACATAGATCTACACAAAGCATCTTGTATTCTCCCCCAAAACAAAGTAAAAATCGAAAATAGGGGGTATGAACTCACCTTGCGGTGTTGGATTCGGTTTTTGGTGAAGAGATGAGTAGATCTCGGCCCTAGCAAACTCCTTGAGGATGTTTTCGAACTTAAAGGGTTCTAGAGATCATGATCCACGAAAGTATGGTGTAAGAGGAGATTTTTGAAGAGATCAAGAAGTGAAATCATAGATCTAAGTGAAAAACTTACCAAAGATGGTGATCTTGAAGAAGAATCTCTTGAACACACCCACAAATCTTCGAAAATTTGAAGGGATGAATGAGGGAACTTTCTTGTGCTAGAGAGGGAGATTTGAGAGAGTTCTTGTGTTGTTTGAAGTGAAAAATAGGGTGAAATGCGGAGGGTTGGGCCGAATTAATAGAGGAGAGAGGAGATAAGGGTGGTGCATGGAAACATGGGATGAATTGCATGCAAGACCAATATGTAAAAATGAGGTGGCATGGAAAGTCAACTCTTCTTTCTTCATGCTTGAGGTTGGGCCGAGAATTAGAGAAAGAGAAAGAAATTTTGGGCCTTTGGTGTTTAATCCATATTATGGCCTAATTAAATGATTCTTGGCCCAAAATAAATCTAGAAATGTTTTTATGACCCACTAGGGCTAATTAGATTTGTTATGGCCCAATAAGTCCCATGAAAGTTAACCTAGTTCATTTTAGGCTTATAAGGCCCAAAATATTAAGTTTCATGTATATGGGTCCAATTAGGGCCCATTTGAGAGTTCTATGTTCAAGATAGTTAAATTGGAAGCTTATTGGTCCATTAGGCCTAATAACGAAATTCTAGTCCATAATGGACTTAAACCGGGATTTCAAGGGTTTCCAACCCTTATTTGCACATATGAGATGTATTTGAACGAGCATAGAGTATCGTATTCACTTAGAGTACAAGTTATTACACTAGGCGAATGATTGCATGAGAGTAGAATTTCCTAGCAAAAATGCTAGTTGTGACATCATCCCCCCGTTACAGGGAATTTCGTCCCGAAATTCTTTCGAAAGGTAGGTTCATGAATGAGAGAATAGGGGATGGCACTTCTGCTTCATCTGATCTTCGCGTTCCCATGTGAATTCCGGTCCACGCTTAGCGTCCCATTGAACCTTCACAATCGAGATGTGGCTTTGTTTTGTACGATTTACTTCACTATCCAATACCTTGACTGGTTCTTCGACGAACAGGAGATTCTCGTTTATTTCGATCTCTTCTAAAGGAATGATAAGGGTTTTGCCTGATTGGCACTTTTTCAAATTTGAAATGTGGAACACGGGGTGTACGTTGCTGAGCTCTACAGGCAGCTGCAGCCTATAAGTCTTTGGACCAATCCGAGCAAGAATCTCGAACAGTCCGATGTATCACCGGTTTAGTTTTCTCGGTTCCTAAAGGTAATCATTCCTTTCCAAGGAGATTCCTTTAATAACACGCGATCCCCGACTTGACATCCTAATGGCTTACGCCGCTTGTCAGCACAGCTCTTTTGTCGGTCTCGTGATGCTTGAAGTCGAGTTCTGCTTTGGATTAACTTCTCTATCGTCTCGCGAATAGTTTTCTGGTCCCGTGAAAGTACTGGCGAGTGATCTGCATTTTCGACCATAAAGAGCCTCGAAAGGAGCATCCTTGATGCTCGTGCGATAACTGTCATTGCGTGAGAATTCAATCAAGGGCAACTGGGTATCCCCTGACTTGTTGAATTCAAACACTCAGACTTGTAGCATGTCTTCGAGTGGTTGAATGGTTCGTTCGCTCTGGCTATTGGTTTGAGGGTGGTAAGCAACGCTCATACTTAGCTATGTTCCTATAGCCTTCTGAAAGGACTGTCAAAGTCTTGAAGTAATCCCGTTATCTCGATCTGAGATAGTAGATACCGATATTTCATGGAGTCTCACGATCTCTTGGATATAGATCCAAGCTAATCTTTCCATCTTGTTTGATTTTTGTATTGGCAGGAAATGGGCAGATTGGGTTAACCTATCGACGATCACCCAGATAACGCCCAACTCAACTCGCATAACTATGAGCTTCATCCTTCGACTTCGAGAGTTTTATCCATCCATGTAGTGTCCTCTTCGCGATATTCTCCGGCTTTGATGCTTTCAAGGTTGGTCGTAGATGTTGACAGTGTTTTGTTCTTGCTTCGTGAGCAGATGAGTATGTTATCAATGAAAATAATTAAAAAGGCTGACTAGGAGTGGTTGAGATAACTCGGTTCGTAGGGTCCATGAATACTGTGGGAGCATTCATTAGACCGAAGGGTATCGCAATGAATTTGAAATGGTCGCGACGAGTTCGGAAGGCAGTTTTTGGAATGTCGTCTTCTTGGACTCAAAGTTGATGATAACCGGTTCTTAGATCTATTTTAGAGAAGTAACTAGCTCCTTGGAGCTGGCCAAATAGATCGTTAGTCCGAGGGAGTGGGTATCGATTTTTGATAGGGAGCTTATTCAATTTCCTAAGATCGATGTACCTTCTGAAGGATTCGTCTTCTTGAAGAACAAGACCGGAGCTCTCCAGGGTGAGAAGCTTGGTCTGATGGATCCTTTGCTCAAAAATTTTCTTAATTGACTGGATGACTTATGAATTTCGGCTGGAGTCAACCTATAGGGTGAATTGGCAATTGATGTGGTTCCCGGTATGAGGTCGATTCGAAATTCGACCTGTCTCTCTAGGGTATTCCTGGAAGTTTCTTCGGGAATTACATCCGGAAAATCGCATGCTATTGGAATACCTTGTATGCTTACTTCTTCCTTGGTCTTGTCCACAACAAGAGCGAGGAAAACGTAGTTCTTCTGGTGTAGGCACTTCTGTGCCTTGATGCACGAGATAGGAAGAGGATTGGCGCAAGGTTTATCACCATAGATTATTAGGGTTTTGTGATTGAGGAGGTGAAGGCAAACGGCCTTCTCACGACACATAGTATCAGCACGATGGGGGCTTAACCCAACTATGCCGATTATCACATCAAAACTCCTAATATTTACTGGCATTAAATTTGATTTGAAATGAATGGTTGTTTTAGTGTTAAGGTGTACTCCACATAAATATCCTAGGTTAATTTGGTTTTTTTTTTCCCATTGGCCATGTCCACCGTAAAGGCTTAGCTTAGTTTCTGGGATTGTTGTTTTAGTAAATGCTCGAATTTGTTACTAACAAAGCTTCACTCAGCTTCACTATTGAATAAGGGGTAAGCGAAAGAGTTGTTAAGTGGGAACGTACCAGTAACAACCATCGGGTCTTGGACTGCTTCGCCTTGACCCAAGGTGGGGACCATTTCTGATCCTTCTGCACCTTGATTGTTATCCTTGGGGCAACTGCGTCTGAAGTGACCGGTTCCTCCACACCCATAGCAGGTGTGACTGGTCTCATCATTGGTGTTGTTGTTAGGGTTGTTGCGATTGTTGTCGTTTTCATTTGGCTGACGATTCTGGCATGGGTAAGTTCTACAGAATTTGGTGGTGTGATTCTTTCGGTTGCATTTCTTACAATGCATCTCCCGGCAGGCTCCATTATGATGGAAATTGTACTGGTTGCATTTTGGAAGGCTTCCAGCGTATGGTCTCGTGGTTGTTGGTGTAATAGGGGTCATGGTCGCATGAACAGTAACAACATGTTGCTTCTTTGAAAACCCTTGAGTGGGTTGTCCCTTTCTCTTACTTCCAGACTTCAGCTTCCTGCTCTTAAGCTTGGGGTTTGGAGTTCCTTGATAGGTTGTCGCTTGTTGGTTTCCATGTTCGTTCCTTCGGCTGGAGTTGTCAATGCTATTCCCGCCTCCATTGGTGTTGTTTGCATTGATTTGTGCCATAGCAGCGGTTACTGCCGCCGTTACAGCAGCTTGGAATGTAGCAGAGTCCATCTGCAGGAGCGGTGTCTCGCAGGTGCGCTTGTTATTCCTGCGGGGTGGCATTTTCCTGCTGCACGTTGGTAAGCCAGACCGTAAGCAATGATCGTCATTCCTGGTTTGTACTCTATAATTTTCGAGTCTCGTCGTATGATTCTCATTGTTTCCATCTACATCCCTATGATGTAGTTACGGTAGTAGGTAATCACAGATTTGGCACGATCGTTACGTCTATCCTTAGAGTATATAGGTTGTTTTGGTTTCGAGACCCTTAAGTATCTAGCGGTTTTGAGGGTTCGGTTGTGCATATAATTGAATTTATGTAGTAATCTGAAATAAAGATAGCACATAATTGTTCCATTGGTAAGCACCATCTTAGTACACGAAAGAGAGTCATATCAGATAGTAGGGGGGAAAAAAGAAAAGGCTGATCCTAATTGTGGCGGAAAGTGTCTGGTGGTGGTGTTGATGAAGTGGATGCATCTCGGAGACGAGCTGCTTATTGCTCGGTATCTCGTAGTCGTACCTCCCAAACTAACTATCTCGCTCGGGAGCCTCCGTTCACTTCCTGTGTTTGTCTCTCATCTCTCTCAATAGCAAACTGCATTTGTTCCGCTAGATTTGAGGTGTCCTGAGCTTGTTTATCAATACCTCGGGTGCGCCGGACCAAATAGCACGCAAATAGTATCCAAGGTCCGTCACACATGTTAATGGGTCAATGAGGCCCAATAAACATGTAAATAGTATACATGACCTATCACACATAAAAATGGGTCACTAAGGCCCAATAACTTAGAGAGTGATCAAATTAATTCATTTGTTAGTTTATCGTTGGTTTTGGTTCAAGTATTCACTAAAATAGCATAAAAGTCCACTTTTTTTGGTAAAAATGACGTTCTTGGCCCAATAAGCCAAAAATTTACAATTAAGGCCCAATTTTTGTAAGAATAACACTTTAATCTCCATTTTGTTCAAAACTTGTGTTGATGGCTAGTTTGTGGTAAAAATAACATTTTAAACCCATTTTTGTCAAAAATATTATTTATGGCTTGATTTTTGTGAAAATGCACATTTTTCTGGTTTTGGGCTTTTCCGATCAAGTTTTTGGAAAATTTGTAGAAAAATCATCGTAAGTCTAAATTTGGATCAAAAAAATTCCGGAAGTTTGGAAATTTTGTCTACTTTGTTCACAATTTTTCTCATAATTTTTAATGACTTCTAAAAAGTGTGAAATTGCTCACCTTCACAGGCTGGTCCGAAAATATTTCAAATATGATAGACAGTTTTGTAAAATTCGCCAAAAATTGTAGAAAAATCGTATGAAAGCGTGAGAGTAGTCATTTTAAAGGTATAAATATGAACTCTATCCATGTAAAACAGTTTTGAAAAACATTATCATTAAGGGGTTGAAAATAGTCCGAGATTGGACCAAAACGTTTCTGCCAAGGGCTGTTTTATGAGTTTAATTATAGATCTTTGAACACAACACTCATTTTTGTTATTTAAAGTGTATAAATCCCAGATCTACTAGTTTATATGTAATATAGGTGATAAAACATACTTTTCTAAAGGTTCTTATGAAGATCCAATTGATAAACTTCAAGTTCTTAACATATTTTTAGATTAATGAAGAAATCAACACATAATCACCAAATAATTCATGGAAAACACACATAATCATGCATATACACATAGATCTACACAAAGCAACTTGTATTCTCCCCCAAAACAAAGTAAAAATCGAAAATAGGGGGTATGAACTCACCTTGGGGTGTTGGATTCGGTTTTTGGTGAAGAGATGAGTAGATCTCGGCCCTAGCAAACTCCTTGAGGATGTTTTCGAACTTAAAGGGTTCTAGAGATCATGATCCACGAAAGTATGGTGTAAGAGGAGATTTTTAAAGAGATCAAGAAGTGAAATCATAGATCTAAGTGAAAAACTTACCAAAGATGGTGATCTTGAAGAAGAATCTCTTGAACACACCCACAAATCTTATAAAATTTGAAGGGATGGATGAGGGAACTTTCTTGTGCTAGAGAGGGAGATTTGAGAGAGTTCTTGTGTTGTTTGAAGTGAAAAATAGGGTGAAATGGGGAGGGTTGGGCCGAATTAATAGAGGAGAGGGGAGATAAGGGTGGTGCATGGCAACATGGGATGAATTGCATGGAAGACCAATATGTAAAAATGAGGTGGGATGGAAAGTCAACTCTTCTTTCTTCATGCTTGAGGTTGGGCCGAGAATTAGAGAAAGAGAAAGAAATTTTGGGCCTTTGGTGTTTAATCCATATTATGGCCCAAAATAAATCTAGAAATGATTTTTATGACCCACTAGGGCTAATTAGATTTGTTATGGCCCAATAAGGCCCATTAAAGTTAACCTAGTTCATTTTAGGCTTATAAGACCCAAAATATTAAGTTTCATGTATATGGGTCCAATTAGGGCCCATTTGAGAGTTCTATGTTCAAGATAGTTAAATTGGAAGCTTATTGGTCCATTAGGCCCAATAAGGAAATTCTAGTCCATAATGGACTTAAACCGGGATTTCAAGGGTTTCCAACCCTTATTTGCACATATGAGATGTATTTGAACGAGCATTGAGTATCGTATTCACTTAGAGTACAAGTTATTACACTAGGCGAATGATTGCATGAAAGTAGAATTTCCTAGCAAAAATGCTAGTTGTGACAGGAGATGGAGGGTTGGAGGTGCCGGTAGCACCTGAGCCCGTGGTACAGATAGGGACCGAGGAGTTGGATGCCAGGATCCGGGAGATCATGCACGACGAGATTGCTGCTGCGTTCCGAGCGCAACTGCCAGAGATGTTTGGATCGATTAAGACCGCGATGGTTGAGTACTTTGATGAGCGATATGCAGCTCTAGCAGAGACAGCTGCCGCTGCAGCCACTTCGGCTGTAACTGCGGAAGGGGTTGAAGGAGGAGCCGACAGGGCTTTCCAGTACCGGGATTTCGATAATACAAAACCCCCGACATTTGATGGTACTCAGGATGCGATCAGAGCTATGCGGTTGTTGTCTGACGTGGAGGGCTGTTTCTTCACGTGCTCATGTCCTGCCGACCAGAAGGTCAGGTGTGCTCTGAACCTGCTTAGGCTCGGGGCAAAGGACTGGTGGAGATTGACGATAGGTTCATATTCTGATGATCAGCGGGCTGATATTACTTGGGAGCAGTTCCGGGATATGTTTCGCACCCGCTACGTTCCGCGCGTGGAACGGGAGCGGCTTGCTCAGGAGTTTTTGACATTGAGGCAGGATGGGGATTCTGTGATGGAGATTACCAGGATGTTCACTGAGAGGGCTATGTTTTGCCCGGAGTTTGCGTCAGAGCAGTCTCAGATGACTCGTTATCTGAGTATGCTCAAGACGGATATACGACAGTTTGTGGCTACACAACGTTGTGATACCCTCCTGGATCTACCGGAAGTCGCGAGGCGGCATGAGTTGGAGATAGAGCTGCAGCTGAAGGAGCAGCGTCAGGCACCGACACAGTCTCAGCCGGCGCCTAAGCAGTCTAAGACCGCTGATACACGGTCTGGGGGTCAGCAGAGCCGCACTTGTGGAAAGTGTGGCAGGGTTCATTCGGGAGTTTATAGAGCAGGTGGTGGGTGCCACAAATGTGGCAAGGAGGGGCAATATGCCAGGGAATGCCGTCAGTCTGCCCCTCCCGCAGATATGAGGATTTGTTACCATTGTCATCAGGTTGGTCATGTGAAGACCAACTGTCCGCAGCTCGCCGCCAAGCCAGCGCAGGGTTCCGCGCCAGCTACTGTGAGGATTGGAGATGGGAGGCCAGTCAAGGTGGAGCCTCCGAAGGCTCAGGGTCGCGCCTTCCAGCTCACGGCCGAGGAGGCCAAGGCAGCACCAGATGTGGTTGCTGGTACGTTTCTATTCTCTGTCTCAGTTATTGTATTTGTGTTATGCTTACGGATTGTACCTGTGATTAGGTATGTTTTTAGTAAATTCTTTACCCGCTTTGGTATTATTTGACTCGGGGGCGAGTCGATCGTTTGTATCTCAGACCTTCTCTAGAGGGTTCAGTGTGCCGATGGATGATCTTGAGTGCCCGTTGCGAGTTTCGATCGCAAACGAGCATGGGGTTTCTGCTTCTTCAGTTTACCGGGGATGCGAGTTGGAGATTTTCGGGGTGTCCTTCCCGATAGATTTGATTCCTATCCCCATGGGGGATGTATGCGTGATTGTGGGGATGAATTGGCTTAGCCGTTTTGGCGCCATGATCGACTGTGAAGGACAGCGGGTGGTGGTTCGAACCCCAAGTGGGGGAGAACTTGTAGTATATGGTGAGGGCAACAGGTTGGGAGCAGGGTTTTGTTCGGCAGCCAGGGCTCGACAGTATATTCAGCATGGGTGTGCTGGTTATTTGGCGTATGTGGTGGATACGCGGGTTAGAGAGCAGCTCTCAGTTTCTGAGGTTCCGGTGGTGAGGGAGTTTGCTGATGTATTTCCGGAGGAGTTACCCGGAGTGCCTCCGGAGAGGCAGGTTGAGTTCAGGATTGACCTAGTGCCAGGTGCGGCCCCTATCGCTAAGGCGACGTACCGATTGGCACCGCCTGAGATGCAGGAGTTATCATCTCAGTTGCAGGAGCTGCTGGGTAAGCAGTTTATTCGTCCGAGTAGTTCACCCTGGGGAGCACCGATCCTTTTCGTCAGGAAGAAGGACGGTTCGCACAGGATGTGCATTGACTGTAGGGAGCTGAACAAGTTAACGGTGAAGAACCGTTATCCACTCCCGAGGATAGACGATCTTTTCGATCAGCTGCAGGGTGCATCTTGGTTTTCCAAGATTGATTTGAGATCAGGATATCACCAGGTCAGGGTAAGGGAGGAAGACGTGGAGAAGACCGCGTTTTAGACTCGTTATGGTCATTACGAGTTCGTGGTGATGCCGTTTGGGCTCACCAACGCGCCAACAGTGTTCATGGACCTAATGAACCGGGTATGCAGACCGATGCTCGATCGCTCGGTCATTGTGTTTATAGATGATATCTTGGTGTATTTTAAGACTCGAGAGCAGCATGAGGAGCATCTCAGGGAGCTGCTGGAGGTTCTGAGGCGAGAACGGCTGTATGCCAAGTTCTCAAAATGCGAGTTTTGGTTACGAGAGGTCCAGTTCCTCGGAGACCTCGTTAACCAGGAGGGGATTTTGGTCGATCCGGCCAAGGTGGAGGCGGTTATGCAGTGGGAGACCCCGAAATCTCCCTCTGACATCAGGAGTTTCTTGGGTTTAGCAGGGTATTATCGGAGATTCATTCGTGATTTCTCCAAGATTGTCGTACCCCTCACTCGTCAAACGAGGAAGGGGGTGGATTTCCGGTGGGGCCCTGAGCAGCAGAGGGCGTTTGAGACTCTTCGACAGTGTTTATGCGAGGCGCCAGTATTGACACTCCCCGAGGGAGTGGAGGATTTTGTGGTATTTTGTGACGCATCCATCACAGGTTTTGGGGCAGTCCTCATGCAGAGAGGACGGGTGGTAGCCTACGCATCGCGGCAGCTGAAGCCGCATGAGACGAGATACCCTACGCACGATCTTGAGTTGGGAGCGGTGGTTTTCGCCCTCAAGATTTGGAGGCATTATCTGTATGGGGTCCGATGTACTATATACACGGATCACAAGAGTTTGAGGCACATCATGGATCAGCCGAACCTGAACATGAGGCAGCGCAGGTGGCTGGATGTGGTCAAGGACTATGATTGCGAGATCCTTTACCATCCTGGTAAAGCGAACGTGGTTGCGGATGCTCTGAGCCGCAAGCCAGCTGGGTCCTCGACCCCAGCCAGGTGTATGAGGATAGCGGTGGATTCCCCGCTGGTGGGTTTGGTCAGGGACACTCAGATTGAGGGTATGAGACCAGAGAACTGGAAGTTGGAAAGGATTAAGGGCGAAAGCGCCCGGTTTGTTCAGGATAGCCGCGGATTGTTGACCCGTTATGGTCGGGTTTGAGTTCCGATGTCCGGAGGGGTCCGGCAGACAGTGATGGAGGAGGCTCATAAGTCTCGTTTTTCTATTCACCCGGGACCCACCAAGATGTACCGTGATTTGAGTTCGAGCTATTGGTGGTCTGGCATGAAGCGAGATATCACTTGTTTTGTTGAGAGGTGCTTGACCTGTAGGATGGTCAAGGCCGAGCATCAGAGGCCGCATGGTAAGCTGCAGCCTCTGGAGATTCCCATGTGGAAATGGGAAAGGATCGCGATGGATTTCATCATGAAGTTTACGAAGACGGCAAGGGGGTTCGATGCTATATGGGTCATCGTGGATCGATTGACCAAGAGTGCCTATTTCCTAGCCATACAGGAGAGTGCGTTGGCAGAAAAGTTGGCCGACCTGTACGTCCGCGAGATTGTCTTTCACCATGGGGTTCCAGTTTCTATCGTTTCCGATCGAGATGTCAGGTTTACTTCCCGTTTTTGGCAGAAATTCCATGAGGAACTGGGTATGCGACTGCATTTCAGCATGACGTTCCATCCGCAGACCGACGGGCAGAGTGAGCGGACCATTCAGACCCTCGAGGATATGTTGAGGGCATGCGTCATTGATTTCGGTGGGAGTTGGGATTCCCAGCTACCGCTTGCAGAGTTCGCCTACAACAATAGCTATCATTCCAGTATTGGCGCCCCGCCTTTCGAGCTCTTGTATGGGCGGAAGTGTAGGACCCTAGTCTGCTGGGGCGAGGTTGGGCACAGGGTGATGGGTCGGACAGAGGTAGTCTTGCAAACTACCGAGATGATACAGTAGATTAGACAGCGACTGCAGACCACTCAGAGTCGGCAGAAAAGTTATGCCGACCGACGCCGATATGAGCTGGAATTTCAAGTGGGTGACATGGTTCTCCTGAAGGTCTCACCCTGGAAGGGTGTGATCCGCTTCAGGAAGAGGGGAAAATCGGGTCCCCGTTATATTGGGCCGTTCAGGATTGTTGCCAGGGTTGGCAGAGTGGCTTATAGGCTAGAGCTTCCGGAAGAGCTCAGCCGGATCCACAACACGTTTCATGTTTCACAATTGCGAAAATGCATTATGGACCACGAGGCAGTGGTGTCGTTGGATGACATTCAGGTCGATGAGCGTCTGAACTATGTGGAGAGGCCTGTGGCTATTTTGGAAATGAAGAAGAAGATTCTGCGGAACAAGGAAATACCTTTGGTAAAGGTACAGTGGGAACATCGGAGGGGATCCGAGTGGACATGGGAGCCGGAGGCGGAGATGCGCGAGCATTACCCGACATTGTTCATTCCAGCAGACTTCGAGGGCGACGTCTAGTTCAAGTGGGGGAGAGTTGTAACGCCCTGATTCTCAGGTATTGCTTAAATAAGATTTATTGGGTTAAGCTCTACTCGACGAGTTGGCTGACCTACTCGTCGAGTAGCAGCGGGATGGGATCGCGTGTTAAGTGACCTACTTGACGAGTCCATATTGGGACTCGGCGAGTAGGAGCTGGCAGATGAAACCCTTAATCCCGGGGTTTGCACCCCTATTTAAAGGGACCTTAGCCTCCCTTGGGCCTCTTTACAGTTCTAGAGAGTCCTGAGAGTCCTTATACGTGTGTGGGTGCTTTGGTGTGGTGTTTGAAGCTTGGAAAGAGAATCTTGGAGGAAGAAAGCTAAGAGTGCAAAGGGGTTGAAGCAAGGAAGGCGTGGGAAGCAGGATTTACCTCAGCTAGCATCCTTTGGAGGTATCAAAGTGTCATCCTTACTTCCCTTTTCCCTTTTGTTGAGTTCTAGGGCTTTTTATGGATTTTCAAGTTGGTATGATGAGCTATGGGATAGATCTAAAGTTGTAACTTTAGATCTAGACCCTCCTTGGATTCTGAAGGGTAGACAGTATGTTATGCTCTTATGATCTGTAAGGATTAGTATGTTAGTGACCTGCTAGGTCGGTATGTTAGTTACGAGAGAATACTATGATTGAGGATCAGTGTGATAGATATGTTTGATGTTGTATATGACAATATGTGATAGTTATGCGCACATGGTTATTTGCTTGTTGGATGGGTTGAGGCGGTCCTGCTTTGTGCTGAAGGCCAACATACCCTATGAGCGGTCCGGGGAGACTGCAGGCCCACGAGGCAGACCAGTCATGCCGAAGGCTCGGGATAGATTCAGATAGACTGTAGGCCCAGTAGGGCGGTCCAGTCAGGCCGATGGCTAGTATGTATGTTGATTGATTGATACATTGTTACTGATATGGTATTGTCAGTGTGATATTGGTATTTTGGGGGTAGCTCACTAAGCCCTCGGGCTTACAATTTTCAGTTTAATGTTTGAGGTACTTCAGGAGATCATGGAAAGGTGAAGGCGTGACCGTACCGCTCCACATCCTTATGTTATGATTTTGGGACACTCTGATGGATATTGATTTGAAAATGTTTTTGTAAACAATGCTATTTGACTTTCATTTATGGTTGAAAAAGTTTTAAATTGGTGTAAAATTTATGGACCTTACAATTCAAGCCATAAAATCCATCTCAAGGAGTTTACGGCCGCAAACAAGGAGTTTACGGCCGTAAACTCTTGCCAGCCGTGAACTCATGCCTATAAGTATCATATTCCTTCACTTTTCTTCATTTCTTACACTTTCACCTCAAGAACACTTGAATTCTCTCTCAAGTATCATAAGGATCTTCGTTTTGATCTTCAAAAATTGTAAGTGATTCATCCATCCTTCTTGTTATTCCTTTTTGGCCTTGTAAGCATCTCTTGATTCATCCATGAAATCACCTTTTTTGGTTAGATCTTCTAGATCATCAACTTTCACCAAGAACACCAAGAACACACACTTGTTCTTGGTGGCCGAAAATCCTTTTTAAGGCTTCTAAATCGTGAGTATTCCTTCCATACACTTGCTACCTAGTAGAATCATTAGCCTAAATACCTGGAACAAACGATTTGAGGGTGATCTCCAGGAGTTTACGGTCGTAAACTCCCTTGGCCATAAACCCCTTGGCCGTAAACACCCTAGACCGTAAACATCATGGCCGTAAACACATGTGTGTGGCCGTAAACCCCCTTTGATCAATCACATGTGATCCTAACACTTAGTCCAAGTGGTTCTTAGTCCCTAAGGGTGTTTCCTTGCATGTTAGTTGTTTTAAACACTAAATTCATGCCAATATATGCCTTTATATGTCATTAGGACTCGTTTGTGTCTCGAGACTTCATTCGTGGAACTTCTCATCCTTACGCGCACATTCGATTGAATCACCCACATAAGGTGAGTTCATACCCCTATAATCAATCTTTTAACTATTTTAAATGCTCTTAAGGGGGGGGGGGATACAAGTTGAACACAATGAAAATTGTGTAAATGTTTTGCTGTAAACATCATTTTAACAGATTGCTTATGTATTTATAATTGATCAAAACATTTCAAAAACTCTTTTTATGTTATGTTACTTTATAGTTTAAAAAACTCCGTTTTTAAAGTACAAACATAACTTCTTAGATAAAATGAGTCTTTTTTTCAAGACAGTATCATTTCTAGTAAACTATAATAGGTATAGTTTAGGGGTTCAGTTCACACTAGAACATAGAGAACATACTATAACGAGAAACAGGGAGGAAGACACAATACACGATAACAAAAAGAACATACTATATACTATAACAAAAGAACAAATCATGATTAACAAAATTATACCAATGATCACTAACTCATTGTTCTAAACAAAAGGTGATAATAAATGTTGTATGCAAGAACAAGATAACTTTAATGTGAGACTACTTCATGGCTTAGCAATTTGTTTGCTGAAGTCGCATTTTGTAACCATAATCTCTTGCAGGGAGAGCGTATAGTATGGGTACAACCACATCACATTATAACCTTAATAAAACAACCATGTTTTAAGGTAGTCGGTACTTTGATGGTTAATATAAAAGACAACTGTGTACTTACATTTTTCCCATTACTTTCATATTGTGACAGTTCCACTTGAAAGTTAATGCAAACTATTTTCGAGTTAAGATAGTTATAAACTAGGGAAAACTTTCAAGCGACAAACAGAACAGTTGAGTAATAGTATATTCAGTAGAAAGGGGCCTATAATGCTAACTTTATGATTCCTTCGTTTATACATCAAGAATATATATTAATCGGATCCGACAGGTAGTAGGATGTGTGCTTTCCGCTCCATTTCCTGTTCCTTGTTTGGTTGTGGGCTTAGAAAGATTCACCCAACCTACTATTTACCCGATCTTAGCTATGTATATATTCTGTATACACTAAGTAATCATGAGGAGTACCAGGTATGGGCCAGGTCATAGTATACAAATTCAATACATCATTTTCTAGTACAAAACATACTTTTCAGATAGATCATGGGGGAACTAAACTAGAAACTTACCAGTAAAGGGTTTAATCCATTTTATTAAACCAATATAACTTAATGCACCTTAAGTGGTTAATTCTATAATACCTTAGTTTATATATCAGGGTTATATATAATTAATGTCTGGTAGGTAGTTGGATGTGTGATTTCCGCCTTACTTCCTGTTCCTTGTTTGGTTGTGGACTTAGGGCATATTCATACAACTAACTATCTATTCGATATTAGATTATATATAGCTAGTATAAACTAAGTGATTATAGAAGGAACCATTGTGGTTACCATTTTTAATAAAAGAAATAAGGGTTTTCTTAAAGAATGTTTTCATCAAATTTAAAGGAACTATTACAGTTAACTAACAAACAATGGGATGTGTGCCTTCCGCTCCATTTACTGTTCCTTGTTTGGTTGTGGGCTTAGGGCAGATACACACAATCGATTATTTGTTTGCTCTGGGTTTTATATAACTTGTATCCATTTAGTACTCATAGAAAGGATTGTAGAGTCATTTTTACCTATCTTTCATCAAAGCAGGAAATATAGGATTTTCTGGAGGAACAGGTGAACTTTTCTAAAAAGAACTTACAACTTACTCACGTCACTAAAATCTTATGAACTCACCAGCTTAAATGTTGATCTACTCTTTCAAAATAACTTGTATTCTCAGGAGACCAGTAGACAGGTACACGCACTGGGATTTAGAAGATGGAGCATAATAGCTTTATGTCTTGTTTTGTTATTTACATATGTAGTTTATGTTATGTGAACCACATACTTTGTAAAAACTTTCTTTCTAATAAAATGGTTGTTTATTACTTCGTTTACTATGATGCATGTCTTGTGATACTAAATATGACGTCCTCCGCCCCCGAACGTTTCCGCCGTTCCGGTTTTAGGGTGTGACATATAGGGTTAGGATCAAATGTGAATCGCAAGTATAGTATGAATGTGTGACCAAATTCTAGCCATTTGATTAAAAGAATAAATGGATGTGATTGTGGGGTACATATTAATAACATGGACTAGCATCTAGTATATAACTACATTGAATTAATTATAAGGGCAAACTTGTAAAGAAGGTTAATAATATATATGGATTTTTTGGATAATAAGGAAGATGATTAACACTTCTCCCATTTTTTTTAGGAAAAACAGATGTTTATGGAAACATATAATTTACGTTTGAAATTTTCAAAATTTTCAAAGGATTTCTAGATTTTCATCTATTCATAATACTTATATAGTCATTTCTTAAAGAATGTCAAAATGTAGCACTGAATTCTTAAAGAATGAAGTGTTTTTGTTTAATTATTATTCTAGTTACAATATATTATTCTTAAGGAATATTCAAATGTAAACGTCTTTGCTGAATTATTAAAGAATGCATTATTATAAAATTGTTATTATTCGAACGCAACAGACTGTATATAAGTTCAAACTGCAATTCTTAAAGAATACCAAAATCAACTATTTACATAACTCAATAGTCTTGAAGAATTCCCTAAAATACTATTTATATCAATCTATATATACATACTGCCCCAAACATCTAACTGCATTTTCTAACTGTAGGATCATCGATCCTACTATACAATTTGAGCTTCTACATGTTCTGGATGTTGTTGTTGTGTTGTTGGTTGTAATACACCTAAAATTGCAAGAAATGTTATTAGTAGAATACAACACTGAAGTAAAAAATCCATTTTAGCAGCCAAAATTCTATAAAATATTTTACATGGTGTTCATATTAATTATCACAAAAATTCAATTATAACAACTTTATATTATATGATGTTAAACGAATTTGGATACTTTCTATAATCATTTATCGTGTGGCATGTACGGATAAAACAAACAAAGCATTTTTGTTGAATATATAGACAAAAGTAACATACACATTCTTATAGAATATATGATTTCAAATCCATTCATACATAGTTTTAACAGAGAAACAGATAACATCTAATTAATTCTTAAAGAATAAGTCATGTTTAAAAACTAAAAACAATTAACCGAGTTTAGTTTACTCAATTTAGCTAGTCCCTTGATGATGTTACATGTTATATAGAACCAATGGAGCTTTTAAACACCTACACCATCACCACGACTTCTATTGGATGCACTTCCAGGCTATGAAAATAATGTAAAATGTGAGGAATACTTTATTGTTTAATTCCATACACAAAATCATTCACCTGCACTGATAAATATGAAAAACACATTGTTTTCTTATTTTGACAGTTATTAGAATAATTAGAAAAGAAAGGTTAAATGAAAACACCGACTGATCTATGCAAGAACGTAGAGCAGACCCTCAGTGAATGTAGGGCATAATTAAGGAGTTTACCATTCATGTAAATACTTTGGATTCAAAACAGGGGCTTGAATTGAAGGGCAATATTCAAAATTAGGTTAGGTACTAATGTAATACTACAATGATTAATGATTCCACTGATTACAAATAGAGGCATTGTGTATTCACTTCATTTCATCAAAAATTCAATACCTCAAATAAGAAATTAGTGGCTAAGAATGTGTCAAGAAGACTCTCACGAACTAAAGCTAACCTAACATGAATCAGAGGAACATTGAATAAGAAATTGCCAGGGGGAGAACCCATGAAAACTGGTTTTTTCTACTTGGGAGGAGTGAGTGTATCTTGAATGCGTTTCCTTACAGCAAAACGGTGGAGAATCCAAATGATGATAATTGGTGCATTCTTCCGGCAGGCTTCTATGGGTATAAAAAAATTCTATATCATGTATCGCTTGAGGGGAGGTGCCGATTTTGCTTTTCTATCAATATTTTGTCACTTAAGAGGAAGTGTTGATGGATGAATTTAGTCATCGGAGAGGAGGATTGATGGGAGGGTATCGTTTGTCACCAGATACATAGTCGTCGAGGAAGGCTGTCGAGGTTTTCTATGGGGAAGGAGTCGGTGACGTTCTAGGTGGGGGAAAATGGGTTAAAAGAAGGGAATTGATAAATATTACGATATTATAGGAAAATTGTTAAGGAATTAATTGTTTGGCCATAATTAAATATTGTTAAAGTTACCATTGTACCCCTAGCAAATGAGTGGTTCACAATTGGTCACACATTCACACAATACTTAGTGTTTATATATGAACCTAACTCTCTCTCTCTCTCTCTCTCTCTATATATATATATATATATATATATATATATATATATATATATATATATATATATATATATATATATATATATATATATATATATATATATATATGGCAGGTTATAAATGGAGCATTGACAATGATGCATACACAACCCATTTATTAAAACGGTAAATGGGTATGAGTCGTAAGCTGGTAAATGAATCGAAAATTAAAATGTAAACCGGTAAAAATTTTACGAGTTTAGAGCAAATCAGGTTCAAAACCAATTCCATTAACTGGTCTAATTGTTTGGATGAATGGAGCAATAACAAATTATCAAAAATTAAATAATTTTATAAATCAATAAGGGTAATTTGGTAAATGACGTATAAATCGTATAATTGTATTTAAAATTAGAGCCTATAAGCTTGGTAACTTTGATTCAGATTGAGCTTATTTATGTTAATGTAACCCTACGCTTTCATTACTATATCATCGTCTTTACCACCCTATGCCTTATTCTATTTTATCAACATCCACCGGCTTCACTCCTTCCTTATTTATGGGGTTTACATCCTTGAAGTCTCAATAATCCTAAGTCCCTCCTCATTTTCTTTCTTCGATCTGCAAGGTACAATCACTACATCCTAACATGTCACCATTGGTTCATCTCAATAACCTTATCTCCTTCACCATCACCATCCATATTACCCATACGAGTTACAAATCACCATATGTCGTTTTGAACTGAAACGACATCGAACCCCCTTAATCGCCTCTCTACTTGTAGCCCGTTAATTTCCCCACCCCATGTACCCTTAATGCAGTCCTTTATTTCTTGTTTTGGTTCACGAGATACACATCTACCCTTTTCTCAAATTAGATTAAATATAATTTGGTTTGGATCCAAAATTTATCATCCTTGTACGTATATTGTACTTCATCTTGTACTTCATCTTTGTTTCCCCTCTATCGCTCTAAAACAAATAACGTCTTTAATATGTGAATCGCCTTCTATCACTAGCGATCCCCAACAACAGGTTTTAGTGACCACATCAGATCTTCGGTGTCCTTCATCCTATGTCTCTCGGTATGTCTTTTTTCGTTTCTCTTTATGCTTTTCCATTTTATTCATCATGTAGCCTTTTCTATGGATTTAACTTTGTTGATTTGTTGTTCTTCTCTTCTGCAATTAAGTCTGTACTACCATGTACTTATTTCTAATTTACTTAATCATAGTTTCCGAGACTGAAAATAGATTGTATTCTTTGGAAATATGGATTTAACTATAATATCTTGTTGATTACCTTGTTATTAATCAAAGAAGAAAACATTATGTTTGAGTCGGGATATTGCTTGGTTGATTTTATAGTTTTATTCTGATCAAAATTACATACAAAGGTTCAGTGTCTATCACATTCTATTCGAATGGTTGTATTGTCTACTAAAGAATAAATTACACTTCTTTATTTTCTACCATATTCTATTAGAATTTAAAGTTTTATTTTTTTAGAATGCACTAAATATAGAATTCTCATGGTGAATATATAGTTTGACTCTTTTACTATATGTGTTTTATTTTCTTTTGTAATTACAACATAAAAGAATCCTATATCATTCTTACGTAATGACTCTTATTCTATTTTCAGGTCAATGATGGAGTATTATTTCCAAAATGAATCTTTGTTTTGCCAGAAACAAACCATTGAGAGGGGAAATGATGATCAACGGATTGAAGGTTATAATTTAGATGTGGTTAGAATCTAATTATGTGGTATGCATTCTGTCAGTATTACAAAAGCTGTCGAATGAAGATTTTCAAGAATGACATTGAATTCTTATAGCATGAACATTATACGAATTACTAACTTCAAAACATTGTATTTTTATAGAATATGATTGTAAAGTGATTTTTTGTTTATTTTTGGACATTGATTCTTGAATAATGTTAATAATAAATGACTATTCTTTACGAATGTTGTTATCCTTTAATAATGTTGTTATCCTTTAATATATGGTTCGGTAATTATTATATTTTTAAGAAGTTCATTGAATAAAAAAAATGCATTCGGTGTTAGAATATGTATTGATAATGTTGTTATTTTAAAGATACTCATAAACATATTCTTTCATAATGTATTATTTTTAGAATACATTCAAGTTATTTTAAAAAAATCATCTTTTGATTTTCAGCAGAATCCTTACAAATTTGATTTTCCCTTTTATAATTCTCCCATAAATGACTGAAATACCCTTATAGCATTAAATTTAGAAACTGAATAATTAATAAATTACAATATAATTATGAAAAGTTTAATTAAATAGTTGGTCTAAATTTGTTTTTTCCTTCATTCTTATTGGTCCGCTCGTCCACAAAATAGTTAAGTTGAACATAATAACCTTACTATATATATATATATATATATATATATATATATATATATATATATATATATATATATATATATATATATATATATATATATATATATATATATATATAAAAGTATGTTCCGTTCAAATTCCAAAAAAAAAATAGAGATCTTAATCTTCAACCTCAGCCACATATTTCTCATTTGCCGCTCTAGCGCTCGGACATACCGGCATGGCGGGAGAGTTATAATAAAAAGTGATTACTCTACGCCGTCCGTTCCTTTTTTTCCTCTGTCCGTTCCTTTTTTTCCTTTTTCAGCTTCCCACCACCACAACCGCCACCAAAACCACCACTACCACCACCTCCACCACCAACCAACGCCACCACTTCCACCTCCATCACCCATATCACCGTCACCTATGCCACCACCACCTCCTCTACCACCAACCACCATAATCATATATGATTAATCAGCCTGTGACCATAAATATATGTATAATCATTTATGATTACGCATATATATATATATGTATAAACATATATAATCATATATGATTATACCTCTCTGTCATATAATCATTTATGATTAAGCATACCCCGCTACTGTCATATAATCATTTATGATTAAGCATACCCCGCTACTGTCATATAATCATTTATGATTAAGCATACCCCGCTATTGTCAGTACACTAGAGTATTAGAGTGATAACTGAGAAATATATGACTGAGGTTGAATCTAAAGATCTTTATTTCTTTTAAAAGATCAAGTGAACCGTCCCATATATATATATATATATATATATATATATATATATATATATATATATATATATATATATATATATGCCGTAAAACCCTCCATCGTACCAGCGTAAAAGGGAAAGTATTGCACGTGTGTTTTTCAAAGTTGTAATATGTTTCCTTAAACTATGTTAATCACTATTCATAAGTGAATCAAAATGCATTAGAGTTTTGTTATAAGGCGTATTCGGCACAGAGCATTTCAGAGCGTTTGAGAACTTCTAGCATTTGATAAAATGCTCTATTTTGAATAGAAAGTCTGGTTTGACACTAAAAGCTCCAAGCGTTTAGTTTAAACAAAACGCTACAAATCTAAATGCTACTTTATGTAGCGTTTAACAAAACGTAGTCAGGTAGGAGCTACTCACTACCCGCTACCACCTATTCTTGTCGAACATGCCTACAATACATTGGTTATTCATTTATGAATAAACCGTATACTTTATTTTTTTAAGGTTTAAGTATCATTCATATATGAATATAAGTGTAATAAAGAATTTTCTTACCTAAAATATAATTTTGTTCATATGTGAATAAAAGTTATATTCATATGTGAAGAACACAATTATTAGAATTTTGTTATAGTTCATTTGTTATTCATATATGAATAAGTAGTTTGAATTTTCCAAAATAATTTGATTTTTATTAAGATATTATTTATTCATGTATGAATAACAAATGAATTTTAACAAAGCTCTGATAAATGTTATATTCATATATGAATATAACATGTGACCAAAGTTGATATAAAAAAATATATTTTTGGTAAGAAAACTTTATTACATGTTATATTCTTATATGAATGATACTTAAAGTGTAAGAAAAAATTAAGCATACATTTTATTCATAAATGAATAACAAATGTACTGTAATAAAAATCCGATGCACTTTTATTCATTTATGAATAACGAGACCTGAAACTATAAAAGTAAAATAAAAGTTTTATTTTATCTTAAAACTATATCAATTTGAATGTCTATATATAGAGAATAAAAAATTATGAATTTTGATATATTCAAAATCATTATTCGATAAAAATAGCTCCTTAGAAATCAAAAAAAAATTATGTTTTTGTATATATATTAAGGTAACGGTTAATATAGTTTAAGGAAAAATATTTTGTTTGAAAGCACACATGTACAATCTTGCTGATTACCGCCGACCAATTATTTTGTTACAAAATAAATGTCTCACTAAGATTTATTCACTCATTTTAACATTTTTTTTCTCAACTGAACCCCTCTCTCTCTCTCTCTCTCTCTCTCTCTATATATATATATATATATATATATATATATATATATATATATATATATATATATATATATATATATATATATATATATAGGCTTAGGTTATTTTGTTTAAAGTAATTATTGTGTTATTGTATGCATAAATGTGGGCTAACCAAATTTACTTATTTAAAGAAAGTGATTAATATATATTATTGAATTAAATATAATTGAAAAATCATCATAATTAATTACAAGGGTAATTTAGTCGATTAATATATATTTAATAAAGGAAAATTGCATTTTTTAAGGGATCATAGATTCTATTAATTTAAAAAATCCGATTTTACGAATTATAAATCTTTTAATTCAGACATTCTGACAGAATATGTTTATGAGTATATTCAAAAATAAAAATATTCTTGAAGCATAAATAATAAAAATATTCTTGAACCTATTTCTTGATGATGACTTTAAAAACTTCTTGAAGAATATCAACTTCTTGTAGAATACCAAAATCTTGAACAATCAATTGAAAAATAAAAACAAAAAATACATTATTTCTTATAGAATACGGGTAAAAATTGTTAAGAATTACATTTATTGTTAAAGAATAAAACTAAAAAACAATCAAAACGGGGAAGAAAACATCAAAATCTAACAACGACTAATACATTCTAAAAGAATAATGTGGTCCGTTCTTCAAGCATCAACTTATGTGATTCCAACAGACTTGGAATTCGTCATTCCATTCTAACAGAATTGGAATCGCAATCCTTCGCGTGGCTGCTGAGCCTTTATTTGGTGGCCTAACAATCCTTCGGGTTGCAATCACAACAACATTCTGCAACCAAAAATGAAATTTTTAAATGATTATATGAGTTTGGTTTTCAAGAAAGACAACATGGGTGTTGTAAATATGAAATACCTTTCCATTGAACTTCTTTTCGAGTTCTCTAACAAGCTTAGTGTGGAACTTGCGGAATGGTTTCCTTAATCTGTATGGGACGTGAATCAAACAGGTTTTCAGCCTTCAGCATCCCAACTATAAAACCACTTAGAACAGAGCATGAAAGCAACAGAGGCAAAACCAAAATCACCAACAACAACCACTGCAAAAAAATGCCACAACTGTAAAAGAGCATAGGGGTAAAATCGTCCAGACCCCCTAAAACACAGCAAAGCACCAGTAGAATACGTCCAAACAACAACATAGCAACATAGAAGTCCAACAAACACACACACACACACACCCTAGCTTTTGTTCAAATCAGGAAAATCAAACCATATCTTCGTTTCACTTCCAGCATACAATGGCAAACCACCGTGGTGGTGGGTGTGCGCGCAAAAATACTTACAGAGAGAGAGATAAAGAGGAATAGGTTGAACCTTGTTCTACTGAACCCTTTTCTGGCTTCTTCCCATCGCAACCTATTATCACCGAATCCCCTTCCTTCGCACCTCACAGCCGAACAGGATCAAATCCGACAAACAATCGCCATAATCCTCTTCTGGATTTTCTGATCGACGGGTTCCAGAGAATAACCTTAGACATGGAATCAAATAAGTCATCGCTCAAACAAAATACGCCATCACAATATCCGACAACCCTAAAATAGGCGCTTGTGCTCGCATATTGGAAATCAATGTTCGATCGAAATACCTGATGAATTGCTCGAGTTTACATGTTCGATCGAAATACCTGATTTCCGTTTTCGACGATCGATTTGGTTAAATTGTGATGAGCGGAGATGAAATTGAGAGGGGACCATGCGTATTTATTTAGGTATATTCCATGATTCTAGGGATTATTTTTGGAAGTTACTAAGCAAATTACTAAATTACAATTATTTATTTATTTAATTATTTAAATTTTTATTTAATTTTGATTGGCCCATATTCATTCATACAATAACACAATAATTAGTGTAAACAAATGAACCTAGCTATATATATATATATATATATATATATATATATATATATATATATATATATATGTATGTTGTCCCTCCAGGTTCACCTTCCATAGATTATTGTTGTTCCGTTGTCGACATGGAAAACCTAGAGACAACGAACAAAAGCTCGAAGCTGACTGACTGTCACACCCCCAAACCTGAACGGCGGAAACATTCGGGGGTGGAGTACGTCATATAAAGTATCACAACAATTGCATAATAGTAATTAAAGTACAACAACCATGCGTTTGATAAAGTATAAGTTTTTACATATGTGTTCAAAACATTGTATATTATTTTTACTGTTATGTCGGCTAAAAATCGTCCAATCTTTATTTCGAATTTCGGGCTGTGTACTACTATGTAGAATCTTAGAAAAATCATAACTTCTTCACACGAAGTCAGATTTGGACGTTCTTTTTATGGACACTCTCGGTTTAACGTATAATATAACTTTCATTTAGATACTTAAGGCTAAAAAGTATTTTATTAAAAACTCATTTTTACACTAAACTGTGTTTTGCCGGTTTTGTCGCGGATCTTCGATTGGTCATAACATCTTCGTTATAACTCGGATTTCAGTGTTCTTTATATTTTCGGAAACCTTGTTACGATATCTACCACTTTATTCATCCTAAACAATATTATTGAACAATTTATTTTTGACGCTATTTTTCATCTCAATTAATTTCTATTTTAATTATTTCAAAATAAGTTACAATACTTGACCTAGACTATTACATTAACTTGAAATATTGGGTTGTTACATTATCCCCCCGTTAGAGGGAATTTCGTCCTGAAATTATTTCTAAATTAATACTCATGGACTAGGGAAAATGTGTGGATATTTTTGTTTCATTTGAACTTCCCGTTCCCAAGTGAATTCAGGTTCTCGCTTAGCATTCCAGCGAACCTTCACTATTGGTATATGGATTTGTTTTGTTCGTTTGACTTCCCTATCCATGATTTCTACTGGTTCCTCCACGAGATGTAGGCTCTCGTTCAACTCGATTTCATCAAGTGGAATCACAAGAGTCTCGTCAGATGGGCATTTCTTTAGATTAGATACGTGGAAGATAGGGTGTACATTATTAAGTTCTTGAGGTAGTTGTAATTTGTAAGCTACAGGACCAATCCTTGCGGGGATTTCAAATGGTCCAATGTACCTTGGATTTAGTTTTCCACGCTTTTCAAAGCGTATCATGACCTTCCAGGGTAAGACCATTAACAGAACACGGCCGCCAACCTGAAATTCCAAGGGTTTTCGTCTTTTGTCTGCGAAGCTCTTTTGTCGATCTCGAGAAGCTTTCAGATGTTCACGAATTTGAACAATTTTCTCGGTCGTTTCTCTGATGATTTCTGGACCAGTGGGAGTGCTGTCTGGAACTGGACCTCTAGCTAGTTGTGTATCACCCACTTCAGCCTAACATAGAGGTGATCTGCACTTACAACCATAAAGGGCTTCGAATGGAGCAGCTTTAATGCTAGTATGGTAACTATTATTATACAAGAACTCGACTAGTGGTAAATGGGTATCCCATGCTTTACCAAAGTCGATCACACATGCTCTTAGCATGTCTTTTAGTGTCTGGATAGTTCTCTCACTCTGTCCGTCTCTTTGTGGATGGTAGGTTGTACTCATGTCCAACCTAGTTCCTAGGGATTTTTGAAGTGACTGCCAAAATCGAGAGGTAAATCGACTATCTCTGTCAGAGATAATAGATATTGGTACACCACGTAGTCTAACTATTTCTCTGATGTATGTTCTGGTCAGTTTTTCCATCTTGTATGTTTCTTTGATTGGTAGGAAGTGTGCGGACTTGGTTAACCGATCGATGATTACCCAAATTGTATCAAGACCACCCATTGTCTTGGGAAACTTGGTTATGAAGTCCATTGTAATCTGCTCCCACTTCCACTCAAGTATCTCTGGTTGTTTTAGTAAACATGAGGGCTTTTGGTATTCTGCCTTAACCTTGGCACAAGCCAGACACTTGCCCCGTAGGTAGCAATTTCTGCTTTCATGTTTGGCCACCAATACAATTTCTTGAGGTCCAGATACATCTTGTCTGAACCTGGATGAACAGAGTATCGAGTCTTATGTGCTTCATTCATGACGACTTCTCTGAATCCACCAAACTTCGTTGTCCAGATTCGATCCATGAAATAATGAACTCCGTCGCCCTTGACTTTTAAATTCTTTTCCATTCCTCTTAAAGCTTCACTTTTCATGTTCTCCAGTTTCAAAGCTTCCAGTTGAGCCTCCTTGATTTGTGTGGATAGGTGGGAATGGATGGTCATGGTTATAAATTTTACTCGACGGCCCGAGTACTCTTTCCGAATGAGGGCATCTGCTACCATATTGGCTTTACCAGTATGATAACGAATTTCACATTCGTAATCCCTAAGTAGTTTAACCAATCGTCGTTGTCTCGTGTTTAGCTCCTTTTGATCGAATATGTGCTGAAGCCTTTTATGATCTGTAAAGATAGTGCACTTTGTGCCGTAGAGATAGTGTCTCCAGATCTTTAGAGCGATTACTACCGCTCTTAACTCAAGGTCATGAGTAGTATAGTTGACTTTGTGAGTTTTTAGTTGTCGTGAGGCATATGTGATAACTTTTCCTCGTTGCATAAGCACACATCCCAACCCTTGATTGGATGCATCGTAGTATACAACAAAGTCTTCTATTCCTTCAGGTAGAGATAGAATAGGTGCGCTGCACAGAGCTTGTTTCAGAGATTGGAATGCAGCCTCTTGTTTCTATCCCTAGTTGAAAGTTACACCTTTTTGAGTCAAAGTAGTAAGTGGCTTAGCGATCCTTGAGAAATTATGTATAAATCCGCGATAATAGCCAACAAGGCCTAAGAATTGGCGAATTTCCGTTGGTGTTTTTGGTGCTGACCAGTTCTTGATTGCTTTAATTTTGGAGGGGTCCACGTGTATTCCATCTTCGCTAACCACATGACCTAAGAAATCTACTTTTTGAATCCAAATTCACACTTTGAAAATTTTGCATAAAGCTTTTCTGCTCGCAATGTTTCCAAGACTTGTCGAAGGTGTTGACTATGCTCCTCTTTGTCTCGCGAGTAGATGAGTATATTGTCTATGAACACAATGACAAATTTGTCTAGGAAAGGAAGACATACCCTATTCACTAAGTCCATGAATACTGCGGGTGCATTGGTTAGTCTGAAGGGCATCACTACAAATTTGTAGTGACCATAACGCGTTCGAAATACCGTTTTGAAAACATCGCTTTCCTGGACTCGTAATTGGTGATACCCGGATCTCAGGTCGATCTTTGAAAAATAGTTTGCTCCTTGGAGTTGATCGAATAAATCGTCTATCCGTGGTAGAGGGTATCAGTTCTTAATGGTGAGTTTGTTCAGTTCACGATAGTCGATGCACATACAGAATGATCCATCCTTCTTCTTTACGAACAAGACCGGTACTACCGAAGGTGAGAAGCTTGGTCGAATGAATCCATTACTGAGTAGTTTGTTTGGTTGGCTGGATAATTCCTGCATCTCAGCTGGTGCTAGACGACACGGGGATTTGGTTACTGGGGTAGCTCTAGGAATAAGGTCGATTCTAAATTCGACTTGTCGTGTAGGAGGTACTCCTAAAAGATCCTCAGGAAATACATCAGGAAAATTACAGAATTCATGAATGCTCTTGAGGTCTTTTACTTCTTGCTTTTCATTCACGACATGAGCCTAGAATACTTGATATTCTTTGTGTAGGTATTTCCGAGCTTTAATACAAGAAATGAGGCAAGATTAGTATTGGATTTATATCCATAGATGATGAGGGTTTCGCCATTTGGCAGATTAAGGCGAACGACCTTTTCGTAGCATAAAATATCAAGATGATGGGGACATAGCCAATCCATGCCGACGATGACATCAAAACTTTTTATTGAGACTAGCATGAGGTTGATTTGAAAAGAATGATTGTTTAGTGAGAGGCTACAGTCTACGTATATATTGTTAGTGTTTTCCGTCTTTCCACATGCCATTTCGACGGTAAATGTTTTGTTTAATGGTTTTGGTGTTTGATTGAGTAAATGTTTAAAATGGTGGCTCACAAAACTCCTCTCCGCTCCACCATCAAACAGTATGCATGCATAAGAGTCATTGAGGAGAAACGTACTCGTAACTGCTGTCGGGTCTGCCACTGCCTCCTCATGTACCATCGCCAGTACCCTTCTTACTCCTCCTGCATTTCTTGCTTTCGGGCAATCCCTTTTAAAATGCCTGATTCTCCACATTCGTAGCAAGCACGGCTTGCTCCAGTATTCTTCGTTGAGGCAGTTTGCAGAACTGGTTCCTTGCAGAAACGAATAGTGTGTCCTTTCTTGTTGCACCTCGTGCAATACATTTCTCTACACGCACCGACATAGTGGTAGTTATGCTTATTTAACTTTGGAAGATTCCCAACATATCGCTTAGCGGGTGTTGGGGTTGTTGGGGCAGTGATGGTGTGAGCTGCCACCACTTGTTCTCTTTTGGAGTTTTCTTCGTTTGCTTTGTTCTTCCTTTTGATCCAAGGCCTTCTTCATTGTCATTTTCCTTTGGTTGTTCAGGGGTGGTTGTCATCGGTCCTTGGCAAGTTCCATGGTCAATGAGTTGTTGTGCCAAACGTTTTGCGCTGTCAAAAGTACCAGGCTTAGAAGCCAATACTAATGAGTTTTCAACATTCTAACACTCCTATGGTGTACATGCTACCCTATACACCTTGGATCTATGTTTTCTCTATTATACATGCAAATATTTAATATTCCAAGGTTTTAATCCTAACTAGCATAATATAAAGCAACTATACTACAAAGCCTAGTTAGATGACATACCTTTTGATGGAGCTTGAAGTCTTGAACCTTTAAGAGCTTAGTGCCCCAAGTGTAGCACCTAAAATGGAATCACACAATACCAAAAACAACTTGGAATAACTTGAGAATAAGGATACTTAGGTTCACACTTGAAATTGACCCACTCTTGTTTTCTCACACACTCTAGTGTCCATTTCATGAACCAAAGACCTCTTTATATAGTGTGGAGGATTAGGGTTACATTCATGTAAACCCTAATACCCATGACCTTTCATTTCCACAGGATCCATGGGTTAAAAAATCAATGGACTATCCATGCAAGCTTAACCCAACCTAAATGAACTTGGGCCATCCTATATATATATATAAGAGTCCATATTTAATTAATTCCTTTTTGATCACTAAATTAATTCTAAATTAATTCTCGATCAATACTAATTAAATAATATGATTTCATATTAATATATTATAACTTATAATATATTAATATAAATCGTAAGTATCCTTTTTTCTTATTTAGTCTATCCAATAGTTCCAATGTCATGCAACCCAAATGGACCATGCTACTCTTGGGTCAGGTACATACCAATAATAGTTATGGGCTTAGACATCTAATCCAATAGTCTCCCACTTGGATAAGTCTAAAAATATTATTGCGTATGACTCCAAGATCCCGATTAGCAATCGTAGCTCTTAAAGCCTCTTCCGAACTCTGACCTAGTCAAATGACATGTCCATTAGATAAGGGATCATATATTCCTCCATTCTAGATATCATATGGACTGAGACATGGATTATAATCATTCTCTCTGTCCATTTGTTGTTTCCCGATTTCCGATTTATGATGACCGACTAATTGAACAAATCAAAATAGTCCACGCTTAGCCAAGCACTTAGGGGTGTGATCACCAAATCATCGAGGGCCCCACAAATATCGCTTTTATCCCTCCAAGGGTAAAAGGAATGGATAAAATTCGACTCATATGCTTGTTCTACTACTTGGTGAATCATACACAAATGCTCATTTTATAACATCGAGTTACCAATGCGTTTTCGTACAATCAATGTATAACCAACTCATAGTTAACAACTCATATCTCTAGGTTTGAAGAATATAAGATATTATCGACTCATGATCACTCGTGATAAAATCCATGAAGTGATTCAAATGAGCGTGGGTTTAATCCAATACTCAGAACTTATGAGCACTCACGAATGTTGTAGCAACTCTCGCTATCTCCAACACCTTAGACATCTACAAGCCAACATCATGACAATCTTGCCTTAATACCTACTTCCAACGTATTATCGACTGTGGATGGTTTGAATAACTTAGTCATTCGGGAAGAATGACCTAGTTATTCTGGAAGTCAAAACATGCAAAGTGAAACACAAGAATAATCGAATCCAATATGGTCTCAGAACTTATGAATATAAATAAAACACCTTTTATTTATCACCATATTGATTACATATTATTCATTGTATAATGTTTCAATTAATTAACTTTATACTTGAATCAAAACAATAGTCATGCCATGCTCTAAGCATGCACACTATGTTTGTCCAAACAATAGTTATGCCATACACCAAGTATGCACACTATGTTTGTCTATGATCTTTACTTTGTGGAATAGATTGATTGAACATAATTCCAATGATTCTCATTTCACAATCCCAAATCCTTACCCAAAATGTAAGAATTCCAAATTCCTGCCATTTACCGAAATCTGTTAGATTTTAAACTTATATGCACTGATCCTCTTGTAATGGTTATGCACAATGTCACAAAGACTTGTCAACAGACATTACAGAGTATTCCAATGGAGACCAATCCCATGGAAACGAAGTCTCATCAAAATACATTGCTTTGAACAATCTTCTTACATTAAGTTTTCTGATTTTACACAGATTGAATAACTTCCACCTATGGAGACATCTCCATATTCCCATTTTGACTATCATTTCTGAACAAGAGTTGCCTCTTTTCAGAATTGTCAATATGGTCCTTCAAAAATTTACACTATTCTTCCAACTGTCCATGAGCAACCAATCTTTGGTAAACCTTAGATTGTCCTCGACAATTGCTTAATCATTTTAGTCATATCCAATTCTAGATTTTCCCCTCTTAATGCCCTAGGCATTTGGAAAATTTAGAAAGGATAAATATTATAGCACATGTAATCGATCCTATATCTGAAGCATATGGGACACGATTCATGATGTCTCACATAAAGACATGATCCTAGATCAGTCTTTTGCTACAATATTTTTTATTTTCCCTGTTTTCATAATTCGACTATGAAGAAGAATGCCGTAATCATAATCGAATTTTGAGAACGCAATATATATAGAATTTCGTTAAGTTGAGCCATTCCAACATAAAATTCATATATATATATATATATATATATATATATATATATATATATATATATATATATATATATATCCTTGACTAAAGATGCTTAAAATCTCAATCTAAGCTTTTTAGAATTGAAATGAAGTATAATTTCCTCTCCCTTAATTATAGCAAAAAAAAATTTCCCAATTGAAACTTTTGTTTTTTTATAATTAATATTGCTAACTTGCAACACTTATCATAATTATCATTCTCCCACTAACATGATAATTATCAACATAACACTTATACTCCCACTAGCTTTGACATGTACTCAGAAATCAGCTGGACTTCTAGAAATCAATACTTTATTGACTTTCTTACCAAAGTTCAAACTTCTGATACGAGATGCTTTGATAAAACTTGATCAAAATCATACACCGTTCCTTAGATAGCACACATGAGTGTCTAAACAATTTTAGAACTATGAAAAGGGATGTCGTAATCATATTCTCAATTGTTTAGACCTTTGTCATTCCTCATACGTCCATGTTAGTGTGCCGGTTAACCACACACGCTCCAATGTCGTAATCAACATTACTATCTACTTAACACAACTTAGTGAAAGCGTTTCCTCACCATTATTTTCATGAATCGGAGAGAAACCTTATGACACTTAGATTTTATGGTGTATGTGTTCCTATCCATGTGAATTTGTCAAAACCATAATCACAAGACACGGTTAGTGACAAATCCAAATTCATATGGACTAAACTTGTGCAATCTTAAGTTCTTGCCACCTGGCAGCACAAGGGCCTACCATTGCTTCCAAGTTGTTATGCAACCAATTGAGAACACTCAGAACTCATATGCAAAGCCAACTTTATCTAGAATGGGCACAAAAATAGGAATATGTCAACACGATAGGTTATAAACCTTAAGTCGTGTGCTAGTGATAAACTACAGGTTTTATTCTTGATTAGATCTTGAAGCTCTTTCAGGATCTTTTAGACTCCCACTGTCCTCTTTACATATAAGACTCTCTTGCCAAGACCCATTCCTTGACAAACAAATATTCAAGAGATAGTGCGGATTCTTATAAAGACAAACACTTAACACAATTGGCCTTAGTTGGTCTTTGTTTTATCCAAAACATCACAGCTTACCAATTTCAAATGTACAAGAGTAGAACACATTTTACTCTTACATTTGACAAGTGTTAATAAACGTTCTTTAAGATGTGTCACTCAAATTACAATCTTGGAGTATGACTCTAAGACTTGTTTTGGAACAAAGTATGACTCATCTTCTTGATTTAACCACTTCAACAATTCATGACTCCTCTTCTTAGCCATAAGAATGCAATAAGATGTCCTTAGAGGATGAATTGTGATGTGGTCTCATAATCATTAAGATGATCATAAAACATGATACTAAAGTACTCTCCTATCTTTTTAGATTTGAGAAACTTTTATCTTTCTGTCAAATTTGATTCTTCTCATTCGTTCTGTCATACATCGAATCTTTCCAATGCTTCAGAATTATACTTAAACTTGTAAGTATAAACATATTTACTAAACTTTAGTAAATCATGACGAATAGTCTTATCGATCTTTTGTGGTGGACTTGACCAGTGCACAAGAATGTGTACTCGATCCCTTAGTCCTTCACATGACTCACATATACATGTGAACGAGGAATTAGTCTTAATTTTCCAAAGATGAAAATTCTCATTCATCATACAACTTTCATGATTCCAAGTTTCGGTCCAATTGAAAACTTGGGTAATGAGAATCTTTCCTTATTTGGTAAATTTAGACATTACCAAAAATGAAAGAATCAAATTCATATTTCCATTATTGCTAGAAACATACAAACATCAATTTTCCATAAATTCCATTGTAAGGAGATATAAAATAAAGCAAAACAAAATGTTATTTATTTATAAAATGCGGAAAAAACGTTTTCCTTACAATGCAACTTTAAATGAAAACTATGCTATTACACATTTCCTAGCAAATCTATCATAACTGCTAAGTAGTAGCTCAAAAATCCGATCTTCGAACCATGCGATAGAAATCCATCTTTGCGATCAGATTCAGCATACTCTTCCTTTAAGTTTCCTTCCCTTTGCTTGATCCTGCCAAACATCAAAATGCAACCTAGTTACATCATGTATTATGAATCATCAATTAGGAACTTAACAAATTTAGATAGTGGACTTACCTGAAGTAGAGTCAAAGTTTTTTATTCTTCCTTCTCTCAGATCTTTTAGGTAGTTAGGGCAGTTTTGCAACTAATGCCCCTTCTCTTGACAATTGAAACAAATAGACTCTTTGGGAATGGTACACTGGACTATCACAGACTTACTTTTCCCTTTACCTTGTGGTTAACCGGGTTGACAAGGCCGTTCCCTTTCCATTGGGAAGAGAAAGCTTTTATGGACTTCCAATGTTACCATTGTCAATGTCCATGGATGTTTGAGAAATAGACCTTCCACCCAAATTGAAACATCCCAAAAATACAAGCCAACAATTTCGTTTGAAAATATTACTAAAACCATAATATTCAACATCATCTAGAAAAACCATAAGTCATGTACCTCAAGATATTATAAATATGTCTCATATCACATCAGATGTCAAATCATGTCAAATATCAGAGTCTAACTCCCAGGCTAAAACTGTGGTGGGTGCCATGCCATCATCCCAAGCCCTTTCCCTTGCTAGTTGAAGTACCTGAAACCAAAACTGAAACTGTAAGCACGAAGCTTAGTGAGCTCCCCCAAACTACCACATACCATACAATAACATACAAAGCACATACTGGGCCTTGCCCAGTGCATCGGACCGAAGCCCGGAACTAACTAGGGCCTTGCCCTTTGCATCAGACCGAAGTCCAGAACTGACTAGGGCCTTGTCCTCTGCATCGGACCGAAGTCCGGAACTGACTAAGGCCTCGCCCTCTGCATCGGACCGAAGTCCGGAACTGACTAGGGTCTCGCCCTCTGCATCAGACCAAAGTCCGAAACTGACTAGGGCCTCGTCCTCTGCATCGGACCGGAGTCCGGAACTGACTGAACATAATCATAACATATAACAATAACACATGTACTGCATACTGCATCGGACCGCAGTCCGGAACACATAGCACATAGACATGCCTGAATCACAAAGACATCAAGCATATCGAACTACTTCTCGGGACCACCTCGGCATCGGACCGCAGTTCGGAACTACTGCTATCTAAACAGGTCGGCATTGTGGTCGTAGACCCGTTCCTACTGGAAGGAAACTCACCTCGAAGAACTGACCGCTGAAAATCCGAGTGAAGGATCCCTGGCTGCTGTCCCGGCTGCTCTCCGGCTATCATGACCAGTAAAACACTTAATCAAAACGAGTATCCTTCTATGGGTGAAATGACTATTTTACCCCTGCTATGGTGTGGGTCATAACCAAGGCCCAAACCCTTTACTTCTTTCTAAGTCCACTAATGCCCCCCCACCAAAGGCCCACTAATGGCCCAATTTTCTAAATTGGGCTAACTCCTCATATGGCCCTAATTAAGCCCAAAAATGCCTTTGGCACATACTCTGACTCCTGCTGGCCCACTAAGGCCCAAAGTCCAAATACAGCCCACACCGAGGCCCAAATACCCAAGGTCCAAACTGACTGTGTTACGCGGGGCGTACTCCGAAGTACGCTTAGCGTAACTGTTTGATGGCAAGTACGCTGGGCGTACTCCCATTTACGCTCAGCGTAATACCCTGTTAAGTCCTTTCTCTATTAAGTGCTTAATATTCCGAGTCAGAAGCTACAAACTTAGATCCAAGTCTTATTCCATGCCTTAAACCATAAAGTTGCTTACTTGATGGCTTACATGACTCACATAAGCTCAAACTCTGAAAAACAATAATCTATTTCCATGGAAATGGCTAGATCTCATGCATGGCTTCATGAAAGCCTCAAATATTGAAACTTTATTGCTAAGAAAGTGTTTTGAGCCTCAAGGATGGCAACCCCAAGCTCAAAAACGGATTCACAAGATCAAGGTCTAACCTTTGGACCTAAAGAGGTCCAAAACTCCCATAACCCTAGATCTAGAATATGAGTAAGAAACTTAAGTGCTGTATACCTTCTTTTGTGACAAAAGGGTGAGCTTAGTCCAGATCCTTGAGCTCAAGCTTCTTCTCCAACCTTTCCTTTCCTTCTTCACAACTTTCTTCCACTAAAAACACTCACAAAATCAACTTCACACAATGAAAAGGGGTAAGAACGAGTTAGGGTTTCCTTGTGGGTGAGGAGGCTGATAAGAAACTAGGGGGAGGCTATAATGGGGTTTATATAGCTCTTAAACCCGTAAATTAGGGTTTTCCTTATTTGTTCACGTACGCTACGTGTACGTGTGCGCGCCCCCGATTCTAAACGCGGCCCATTACGCCCCGCGTACGCCCAGGCTACGCCCAGCGTAAGTCTTCTGGGAGGCCCAAGCCTTTGGTCCAAGTGCATAAATGCAATCCAATACTCCTATTATACATACTTGGCCCAATTATAATTTAAGAAAATTAAATAATTAATACCTCGAAAGACGATCGTTACACAAATTTACTTTTCCAGTGCGCCAAAACATTTCTGATTCAGCAGCAACAACTAAATAGGTAAGATCAATAAGGGTCATGTCGTGATCTGCCACATAGAAGTTCTTAATGAACTAACTATACGACTCCAAAAGTGACTAAAGAACCCAGTCAATAGCCAACTTCCTTGGAACAGCGACACCCAACATTCTCAACCTGTCAATGTGTGACTTCATTTCCAAGACATGAGTACACACAAATCTTCCATCTTTATGTTTCATTGCTAATTGGGCTTGAGTGACCTTGAACTTTTCAAGTCTTCGAGCTTGTGGGTCAGGGAGAATAAATGGCGGAGGTGGAGTAAGAGAAGTATGATTTCCATGATCCAATCGCAGGACATCATCTTCATTAGGAAAGCTTGTTACAAGAGATTTGGGAAGATCATAGTTGTCTGAACCACACATATACAATGGGAGAAATTCAAGTTAGTTGATTTAAATCCTTAATAGAACACCCAATATGAAATATTAAGGCTAGGACCCAACACAATAATTTATAACTTGGAAGAGGGATGTCGTAATCCAAGCTATAAAATATTTGAAGGTAGGCGAATGACGATTCACCAATTTCGACCATAAAAAACAAAATAGAAATTAGGTTTTAATTGGTTTGAAACTACAAGATCTTTTGAAATTCATTGAACTTTTCAATGGTTTGTTTAAATCTCGATTGTGCCCTCTCAAGTTTGTGACTGGGATGCCGAGGATCACAAACAAGGTGTGAATAACCATGCAAAGTAACTTGGTACCCTTAATATTATCACCTAATCAATGTGCCGGTTAACCACACGCGCTCCACCGATCTATGATAAACATTAAGTTACCCTTTGCATACCCTACTAGTCTAGGTTAGAGTGCCGGTTAACCACACACGCTCCACCAACGACTTGGTAAGGTACAAAGTGTTAATTTCATGGGTTAGCACCAAATTCACATTTTCCTAAAGTAACAAAGATTGGGAATTTATAAAAGGTTTAGTTACTTTATATTTATCATTATACTTATGATGAGAATTATAGTCCTTGTCATACCCGTTCGGCTAACGACCCTCCACCAGTCAAGGAATCGGCGGGTGAGAGTGGACACCCATTAAACTGCCATTTTATAGTTAGTAACCTTATACCCCCTTATAGACCGGCTTCGTGAATGAGGCCTACTAACGGTAAGACTGACTTGATCTTATACATACATATATATATATATATATATATATATATATATATATATATATATATATATATATATATATATATATAAAATTAACTTATAATACTATAAAGTATAAGGGTTGAATTTTAACTTTTAAAACTCTAGGGTTTGGAATTAAAGTGTGTGTGAGACTTTACAAATTCCAAAACTTGAGGGCAAGTTTTGAACAATTCAAATAACCTTTGGACTTTCATAACTTATGAGTTTAATTAAGGTTTTTAAAACTTTAATGAAGATAATCTTGAATGAACCAACTCGAAGATATGCTGTCAGAGGGTCCAACTCGTCGAGTGAATAAACCAACTCGACGAGTTGGATGAATTTGCACATGGACTCGTCGATTCCCTTAATGGACTTAGCGATTCAGCTGACCAGACAGCATATAAACTTCGATTTTCAGCCTATATCAGCAGGTATAATTGAAAACAAGCCTAGGCTCTGATACCACTGATTGGTTTTCAACATTCTAACACTCCTATGGTGTACATGCAACCCTATAAACCTTGGATCTATGTTTTCTCTATTATACATGCAAATATTTAATATTCCAAGGTTTTAATCCTAACTAGCATAATATGAAGCAACTATACTACAAAGCCTAGTTAGATGACATACCTTTTGATGGAGCTTGAAGTCTTGAACCTTTAAGAGCTTAGTGCCCCAAGTGTTTCACCTCAAATAGAATCACACAACACCAAAAACAACTTGGAATAACTTGAGAATAAGGATACTTAGGTTCACACTTGAAATTGACTCACTCTTGTTTTCTCATACACTCTAGTGTCCATTTCATGAACCAAAGACCTCTTTATATGGTGTGGAGGATTAGGGTTACATTCATGTAAACCCTAATAACCATGAGCTTTCATTTCTATAGGATCCATGGGTTAAAAACTCCATGGACTATCCATGCAAGCTTAACCCAACCTAAATGAACTTGGCCCATCCTATATATATAAGAGTCCATATTTAATTAATTCCTTTTTGATCACTAAATTAATTCTAAATTAATTCTCGATCAATACTAATTAAATAATATGATTTCATATTAATATATTAAAACTTATAATATATTAATATAAGTCGTAAGTATCCTTTTTTCTCATTTAGTCTATCCAATTGTTCCGATGCCATGCAACCCAAATAGACCATGCTACTCTCGGGTCAAGTACATACCAATAATAGTTATGGGCTTAGACATCTAATCCAACAAATACATACCTTTGAATTTGGGGTGACAATCCCCATAGGTATCTTTCCACCTTTTTCATTTCCGGAGTTATCATTTCGGGACACAACACAGAGAGATCACAGAATCTGGTTGTGTAAGTAGTGAGATCAGATCCCTTCATTCTGAGAGTCCACAATTCACGCTCTAATTTTTCTACTTCACCTCTTGGACAGTACTCTTCTAACATTAAGATTTTTAGATCTTCCCAGTTCATGGAATTTGCCACTGAGAGGGTTACAACTTTAACATGGTTCTTCCACCAAGTAAGAGCTCTTCTAGAGAAGGTACATGCTGCATATTTAACTTTACTTGTTTTTGGGTAGGTACATATTTCGAAGACTATTTCAGTCTTTTCAAACCACTACATCAATAAAATTACTCCTCCACTTCCGTTGAAGGTGATAGGTTTCCCTTTGGTAAAGTATTTGTATGAAAAGTCTTTAGGGTGTCCAGGGTTTTCTCCATGATTAGGATGATTAGCATTATTTCCTGATCTACTGGCTCCGTTTGTGTTTATTTGATTTAAAGCGGTTGCTACGGCAACAGTTACCGCAACTTGGAACATAGCGGAGTCAAATTGTGGAGGGGTTGGTGGTGTTGGTGGATTATTAATTGTAGGTCTGGGATTCTTTCTTGGCGACATCCTTTTTTACAAGATTTTATGAGGAAATGATGATAAGTTCCTCATGATAGCTATGAGTCAGGTGATATTGAACGAGATATATCTTAGTTTAAATTTCATCAAATCCTGACTGATATAATGTTCTATTTAGCGATTTACAATAAAAGTCTACTAATATCAGTAAACAATCGCTGATTTTGTTAATAGCAACACTGGTAATGAATTTGTAGAATGTATTCCGTACCATGTTCTTCTACATTTATTTGATATATACAAGCTATATGTAATTTATGTTGAATAGGTTGTTGAACATAATTACATATTAAATAATTATAGATTTGTTATAAGCAGACAAAATGTTATGAAAATTATGCTAAGTTCAAATGAAATAAAGTGCTTGTCATTTGATACATATTTCTATACATACAGTTGAAAACATTTAATCTTAATATAGTTACATAACGAAAAATTACAAAAGTAGGAATTACGAGTAGTGTAAACATTACTTACGGCGAGTACTTCGCCGAGTACTGCATTTTGCTTCTTTGTTTTCTTTTCCTTTTAAACGCTCCTCCAGTGTAGCCTGATGCTCCTGCAATGCTCTTATGTCAGCTTGGGCAGTCATCATTTCTCTTTGTAGTGCTATTGCGTGGTTTCTAGTTTGACTGCGATCCTCGTCCAAATGATGAAAATTAGTTGTGTTGATTTGTGTAGAAGCGTTAGCTTCCAGGATTCGGTTGATCGAAATTATCGCTTATTCAGTCTGACGAGAAATACGACGCACTATAACATGGAGGGCCCTGTCAGATGCTCCTCCATCACTGATGTTATAGAAGTCTTGATTCATTCCAAAGGGAGGGTGTTGCTCTTGTTGCTGACTCCACCTGTGTAGCTCTACACCCCAGAATGGTGTTGGACCTTCAAAGTGTTGTCCAACCGCTAGGTGTTGTACTCCTTGTGGTGGATTGTACACCTCTGGTTCTAAATCGGTACCTTCCGAATGTTCTTCATCATCATCATCTTCCATGGGTTCTTCTTCTGGATCTTCATCCAGATCATCCTCAATCCATCCTCCATTTCCTTGATTGGGGTAGTAGGGATCTCCAGGTAGATGAAATCCAACCATGTAGTCTATACGAGAAATAGGGATAAGAAGCATAGAAAAAATCTAAACGTATTGTTTTATAATATTCCAAAATACTCCTATAGTATTTTATATGATAAAAGTTCTTTGTATAGTTTATTGGTAAGTTTTAGACTTGTTTTTCACTACGACTATTTCTCGTCATACATTAGTCATGTCCTGGATAAATATAGTTGATAAGGTTATATTAATCCCAAACATGATTACATATCCCTAGGCTTAATCATAATGTCCAACTCGTCATAAAAACTTTTTGTTTTTTTTTATTCTTAAAATGTTACTTCAGAGATTTTTAGTCTCATTGTATTTATAGTTTGTATATCTTATGTGGTTAGATATACTTAGTTCACTATACACAATGCTCTGATACCAATTTGTCACACTCCCAAACCTGAACGGCGGAAACATTCGGGGGTGGAGGACGTCATGTAAAGTATCACAATAATTGCATAATAGTAATCAGAGTACAACAACAACCATGCATCTGATAAAGTATAAGTTTTTACATGTGTTCAAAACATTGTATATTGACACCAATATATATATATATATATATATATATATATATATATATATATATATATATATATATATATATATATATATATATAAAAGTTAAAAGACATGAGTCTCAAAACTCCGTCTTCTCAAAAACTTGAGGGTGTACCTGGTTTACCAGTTTCCTGAGAATACAAGTTATTTGAGAAAAAGTGTCAACAATTAAGTTGGTGAGTTCATAAGCATTTTTATGAAAATATATGTCATTCCATGAGATGAAATCACATTCGTTTCCAGAAAATCCGATATTTTCTATAAAATTGAGTTGTAAGCTGTTTGTTTGTAAGAAATCGTATTTATCTAGGAAAATCCTATATTTTCCATAAAAATGAGTTGTAAATATTAGTCTTAATTTTATCCAAGATTATAACATATACAAGTAATTCACCATACTTGAATTAATGATATGTAGTTTTATTCGAAAATAAAACTAGTCGAAGAAATGTGTTTATATGTAAAAACAACGTATATTTGTTTTCCCTATGTGAGTTTTCATAATCGTGCTAACAAATGATTTGCCTGCCTCGACATTCTTCAGGCGTAGTACTATCTGATATTTGTCACCATTAACCTACCGGTCAGGCTATAACTAGTAGCTAGGGTGTGGGGTCATCAGTCCCGTATAGATCTATACACAAGTATCACGCTCTCCGGAAGGAGACTCGGGTTATAAAACAGGACTTGCTGGTAAGCCTTGATAGGTATAATGAAGACGAATGACACACAAATTCCCAACGAAATACATGTTTGTATATGAGAATATTCATATATGAAATTGTACTCTTTTCGTAATGTTTATAACATATAAAAATAATCATTTTTTTATATAACTGTTTTGTTTGTCCTGAAAGAGTAAAATATAATGAGAATGTAATTCAAACTATATCTATTATAGTTTACAATATATGTTTCATTTGAAATGATAATTATTGTATCATAAGATGTTCCATATGTATATGTTTTCATGTAAAAATTATATAAACCGAAAGAAAACATAAATAACGATTTATATTTAAACACTAATATCATAGTGTTTTACTTGTATTTCCCCCCTTTAAAACATGGAAAAACTTATAAAAAGTGTAGGGGTATGAACTCACTTGATAAGTGGTGATTCGGGCAACGTTTCGTTTCTTGATATGATTTTTCTTGAGAAAACCGGGCTTCACGCGGAAAGAGTTTCGGCTGGAAAAGATTATTTTCTCGAGGACTACGGGGCTTCGGGGCTTGCTTCGGGTGGTAGGGTGGTTCTCGGGACTTCGGGGTAGTTTAGAGAGGCTAGAGAGGGTATAAATGATGAGAGAGATTGAAATTTTGTAACCAAATCCGGATATCCTCGCATCTTATTTATAGTGGTGAACTGGTCCTCGTATGTTGGGCGTACATGCGAGGTATGCTGCGCGTTCATTACGTCGGGCATACTCCTCGTAAGCGGGACGTACAGCTACGTGTCCGTTGCTCGGTTCCTGGGCCTCGAACGTATCTTCTTTGTACGATCCTTGCTTTCGGTCCTTGCTTCCGAGTACGCTGGGCGTACTATTTGTACGCGGGGCGTACTCCTCCGGTGCAACCTCAGAAATTGTGCCTCAATCTTCTAAAATTCATATCTTTCACATACGAATTCCGTTTTTGACGTTCTTTATATCCACACGTATGTGAGATTATGCTCTACAATTTTCGTTTAGACTCCGTCGGATAATGTTGACTTTATTTATATTATTATATATAAATTATATTTTTAACAGGCCGGGACAGTAAAAGTCTTTTAAAAATTCATAACTTCTTCATCCGACGTCCATTTTCGTCTGTGTTTTTACTGTTGTACTACTATTGACGAGATCTTCGATTCTCTTTTAGGTTGTGTCGGCTAAAAATCATCTGATCTTTATTTCGAATTTCGGGTTGTGTACTGCTATGTCGAATCTTAGAAAAATCATAACTTCTTCACACGAAGTCAGATTTGGACGTTCTTTTTATGCACACTCTCGGTTTAACGTATAATTTAACTTTCATTTAGATACTTAAGGCTAAAAAGTATTTTATTAAAAAATCATTTTTACACTAAACTGTGTTTTGCCAGTTTTGTCGCGGATCTTCGATTGGTGATAACTTCTTCGTTATAACTCGGATTTCAGTGTTCTTTATATTTTTGGAAACCTTGTTACGATATCTACCACTTTATTCATCCCAAACAAGATTATTTAACAATTTATTTTTGACGCTATTTTTCATCTCAATTAATTTCTATTTTTATTATTTCAAAATAAGTTACAATACTTGACCTAGGCTATTACATTGACTTGAAAATTGGGTTGTTACATTGACCGAGATGTGATCCCGAGCCAAGACTCCGATGATAAAGTCAGAAAAAGGTTTCTTTATGTTAAAGGTGATTTATGGAATAGTGGGAAAACGAATGTAATTGGGTTATAATTGATTGACAAGTGATCATATCGAATGTACGTACCTTGTAGAGTGTTCTTCGTTCTATATTTATAGACGATATTGAGGGGCCATACCCTCTTCCTAAACCGAACACGTCTACCGTCGTGTCGCATAAATGGTTGTACCGCTTAAGGTACAATCGTATGTACTTGCTAGTTGTTTTTATTGTCGTGGTTCGTTAGTTTAAGGATCCATAAATCTAACATCCTTATACAAGTTGTTTTTTGTGAGTTCCTAGGTACTATTACATTATTGTGACATATTCTCAAACTTTATTTGTGTAGAGTTTAATTGTGTTGCATCATGGGCTTGTATTTTGTATCCGGATTGGGCCTGTCCATCCGTGATTATCTCGTAGGGTTATACTATAAATATGAATGCATGTATGCATTAGAAGAAGAGTTTTTACATTTATTGTTTTGTAACCCTAAACACCTCTACAGTCGAAGTTCTTAATCGAGCTCTTCTGAGGTGTTGAAGCATTAATCATACGACACATTCAAAGTCATTCTTGTGTTCATAATTACGTTCTTAATTGTTTGCCTACATAGAATCTAACGATCCTGATTGAACATTGATTTAACAATTGGTATCAGAGCAGGAGACTGTGTGATCAATACACATTCCTTCTGTATTCAGAATTCTTTACGGTTTCTGCTTTTATCGTATAAATAGAAGCCGTCTTTTGATATCGACGGTAACTCTGTTTCTGATAAAACCCTAATCTCAAGTATACAGGTTTGATTCTAGCAGCTCACCATGTCTCACGAAGATTCGCAAACAAATCCCATCAACATCTCAAACAGCATTGGATCCGCTACTAGAATTCCCATTCTTTACATTCAACACTATGAAGTATGGGCGCATCACTTTGAAGATTACGTGGTTGGATCTGAAGACAATGGCTATCTCATCTGGGAAGCTATCACGCTTGGGCCATTTGTTCACTCAGGAACGAACACAACAGTTAAGTCCCAAAAGGAATATAACAAGCTGGTGGCGGATGTAGAGAAGATGCCACAGGATGAGAAAGACAAGTTGCTATGTAATGTAAAAGCAATGAGAATGATCAGATTCGCCTTGCAATCTGACACTTTTCGGTTGGTTGGTTCATGCACGACGGCCAAAGAAATCTGGGATAGTTTGAAAGAACTTTATTCAACCGATGAAGATCTGGAACACTCCATTCAAACCTTGTTGCTGTCAAAATTTGGAGTTTTCGAACAGAAACCAGAAGAAAAACTCATACAAACTTTCGATCGGTTCAATCATCTCCTAAGTAAGATGATCAAGCAGGGAATAGAAAGAAAGTTGATCGAGCAGAAGGTGACCTTCATGAACGGTCTCAGACCAGAAGGGATGGCCGTGGTTTCAACCGTGAAAGCACATGAACAGTTTAAATCTTACTCACTAGCGAAACTTGTGGGAATACTTAAGTCCCATGAAAGTGTAGTGACCAAAGAAGCAAAGGTAGTTTCAGGTGTGGGATCGCTGGCTCTTGTCTCAAAAGGAAAAAAGCATTGCAGAAGAAGAAGAAGAGTCTGATATGTCTGAATGTGACCTTACAAGCGAGGAGTATGCTTTGATGGCTACCAATCCAAAGAAGTTTGCACGAAGAAAATTTCATGTCAATAAGAACCGAAACTGGCAGGGAAGTTACAGCTCTGAGAAGGTGAAGGATGAAGCGAAAAATTCTTCTCAGAAGGATGAAGACAAGAAGGAGAGCAAGCTTGCGGGAGACTCTGGGTTCGACTACAATTACTGTCACGGCAAGAATCACTTTGCCAAAGATTGCATGCTAAGGAAAATGGCTGAGAAAAGAGATGGTGAAGATGACGAGGCGTACTATATGCGCAAGTTGGAAGAGATCAAGAAAAAGAAAGCGACTAACAGTTCTATGAATGCCTTGATTGTGCAGGAGAATGCAGATGAAGATGAGTTTGGTGGCGTTGAAGTTTAGTCAACCGACTCTGAAGATGAAGAGGTGAGAAAGCCAACTCATGGAAGGGCTTATGTGGCAAAGGAAGTAGGTGCGGCTGGAAGATGTTTAATGGTTACAGCTGGTTCATCAACCAAAAGTCCAAGTGAGGAACCGAACCTGACTGAGGACAAGTGTTTTCCAGCCAAGCCTTTGAGTGAGAAGATCAACGACTGCGATCGACTGATCAAAAAGGTACAATCCATCCTTGAATCACTTAAAGTTCCAGTAACAGATTATGAAGAAGAATTAAAAGAATTAAAATTCAAATTTTGTAACTTAAGTGGTAGTCTCATGCAAACTCGCTTAGCGAATTCTAACCTAACTGACCAACTCAGCAGGGTGTCTTCAAAAAGTGAGGAGAGAAGGATGTGGATTGAGCTGAAGGAGGCGGAATTAAATAAAGTTAGGGATGAAAGTATTTATTTGCAAAGAGACAATTTAAAGTTTTTAAAACAAAGGAATGTTTTTTGTTTAATTGCTAAACGCTTATATACCAATATTGCTCAATTGCATTTAAGTTGTGAGATAGGGAAGAAGATTCATAAGATGATCTTACCCTTCCTTGAATTTAAAGAGGATGAGGTCATTGCTGAGTGTGAATCAATAGTGTCGTCAGAAGAGACATCCATGTCTTACAAAATTGGACTAGACAAGATAGAAACCTTCATCGATTCTAAGGAACATAAATGTATGCTCAAAAATCTTTTGGATGAAAATGATAGGTTAAAAATTAAGTCTGAAACTATTAAATCTTTTGACACGTCAAACGCCAAATTAATTTCAGAAAATAAAATAAACTTAGATAATACGTCTGAATTTGATGAGGAAAGTTAGATAAGCGAAATCTCAGTGGAAGACGTAGTCGATTGCTCTGAGTTTATGAAGAGTGAAACCGAAAATGAGATACCTCTCATATCTGAAAATTCGGTTGAATTCGCTCGCCTGTCGAAAGAAAAGCCACAGAAACTCAAAGAAAAAGCTATGGTTTATCAAAAGGTTCAAACAGTGCCGAATCAGGTCTATGCAGTTACTGGTGTCACTGCAAAACAAACGGCATAGTTAAAAATCTTGGTCGACAAAGACAATGCTGAAGGATGTGACGATTACTTCTGGTCAGCTCCTATTGACAACGCAGATGAAACCGTAGGCTTATCTGAGCAAACTTCATGGAGGGTTAAAGGAAGATACGTTGATGAACCTATCAACAAACCCTCGAGTTTCGACAAACCAAGCACAAGTGGAACCAAAGAAATCCCTGTAGAACCAATGAAAGAACCGAGAGTTCCAACTAAGACAACCGAAACTCAAAAGGAGAAGCCAAAGGCTAGCTTCAATATCCACAAATCGCAGAAGGAGTTAGCTGAACTGAAACGCTTAAGAAATCAAAGATACATGAAGAATCTGAATGAGCGAAAACGTCATTGGCAATCTCAAAATCCCAACTATGTTCCTCCAAAGAAAGAATCAAGTGATAAAGAAAAGGAAAAACTGAAAGGAAAAGAAAATTTCAGCCCAAATTCCTATTATTCCAAATCTCAGAACCGAACATCGACTTTCGGTTCCAAAACTTGCATACCGAACCGAAAGTCAAGTTTCGGTCCCCAAACCGGCTCTCCGAACCGAAAGTCAAGCTTCGGTCCCAAGTCTAGTTTCGCTCCTTCCAGCAAATCAAATTTAGTAAAAGGAAAAGCTCAATTCTGAGATTCATATTAAGAAAAAGTTAGCTAACCCTAGGATTCAAAAGAAAACACCAAAACCATTTAACAACACACCAACTAATACACCAAAGATTAAACAAGATTAAACTAAAATAAAGGTGTATACCATCAAAAGAAAAGATCAATCCACTCTAATAAAACGAACATACTTGGTTGATATTTCTACTGCAATTCCTTTTTCTGTGAAAAACTCACCAGGACCCAAGAAACTTTGGGTTCCTAAATCTGCTTGAATTTGCAGGTTATACGTGACGAGCAGTTCGATGATGAATGGTATATAGACAGTGGATGCTCGCGTCACATGAGAGGAAGGAAGGAAGAGCTGAGGGAGTTTCGGTCCCTAAAGGATGGTGGTTCTGTGAAGTATGGCAATAACTCGTATGGAACAATCAAAGGATATGGGATGATAACCAATGGAGACTTCTCAATTCGAAAAGTTGCGTATGTGGAAGGATTGCAGCATAATCTCATCAGTGTGTCACAATTAGTTGTGGGCACAGGTTTGAAGATTTCATTTGATGATGAGGGCTCTGAGATAATTGAGAAACAATCTAAAAAGGTTCTGTTGAAGTCTGAACGCAAGGGAGAGATGTATCCTTTAAATCTCAACCCAATTCAAGGTAAACTAGCAATATGTCTGCTATCAAAGGTGAATACTGATGAAAGTTGGTTATGGCATTGACGCCTATCGCACCTGAACTTCAAAGACATTAATAAGTTGGTACTTGGTGATCATGTTCGAGGCCTTCCTCTTCTCAAGTTTGATAAGGAACATCTGTGTGCAGCGTGTGAGATGGCAAAACAAAGCAGAAAGAGCCATCCTACACGAATCAATACAAAGATTGTTGAAGCTCTCAAACTTCTACACATTGACTTGTGTGGACCTTCGGCTATCGAAAGCTTCGGTGGTAGTAAGTTTATTCTTGTCATTGTAGATGATTTTTCACGCTTCACCTGGGTTTTCTTTCTTAAACAGAAATCAGATGCTACTCCCAAGTTGAAGGTGTTTATCAAGCAAGTTGAAGTACAGCTGAGAAAGACGGTGAGGAATATCAGAAGCGATAATGGGCTGGAATTCAAAAATAAAGAATTTGAGGACTTTCTGGCTGACAAGGGGACAACTCCCAACTTTTCAGCCCCTTATACACCACAACAGAATGGGATTGTTGAAAGACGAAACCGTTCTTTATGTGAGGCAGCCAGAACCATGCTATGCTTCGCTTCCCTTCCGTTATACTTCTGGGCTGATGCTGTTGCAACCGCGTGCTACACTCAGAATCGATCCTTGCTCAACAAAAGATTCTCAATCACTCCATATGAGATCTTATACAATCGAAAGCCAAATGTCAAATTTTTCCACATATTCGGTTCAAGGTGCTTTATTTTCAATTCTAAAGAGAACCGAAATAAGTTTGACGTCAAAGCCGATGAGGGAATCTTTTTGGGTTACTCGCTAACATCAAAAGCATACAGAGTGTTGAACAAACGCTCCAAACGAATTGAAGAAACATATTATGTAACCTTTGACGATAATTACATGAAGAAAGTTCAAAGGAGCAGTACACTCAGAAGAAAAAGCGGCATACAACAAAATCGATAATCTCAAAAAGATTATAGATGAAGCTGCCAAAGAAATAGAAACTGAACCTCCCAAACCGACAGGTAGTCAACCCTCCACTGACTCTCCTAACAGCGACTCATTGTTCAAGGGGGAGAGTTCATCAGCACCAAAGACAACCGAAATATCTTTCGAGCGGGAGAATCGAATTCCGTCCCCAACTCCTAAAGGTCCAGGCGAGGGGGAACATACAGCTCCAAACCCACCCACTAGTAGTCCAATCAAGGGGGAGAATCCGACTCCCACTGAGGATGAAAACTCTGATTCTGACAAAGGTTACACTTCGCCAGTCGAGGGGGAGAAAGAAAATGCAACTGACGAAGGTGATCAATCAGAACTTGAAGAGGAAGTAAACGCATAGTTGGATCCAGCTTATGACCCAAATTATCCTCCTTTAGTGAAATGGACCAAGGATCATCCCAAAGCTCAAATTATTGGAGAATCATCTGAGAAAGTTCTTACTCGTTCTCAATTGAAAGCGAAACAAACTGCATTATTCTCTAAAGTTGAATTATGTATGTTTAATTCGTTTGTCTCCAAGGTCGAGCCGAAAACAGTTAATGCTGCACTTGATCATTCTGATTGGGTTCAAGCAATGCAAGATGAGCTCCATGAGTTCGAACGCAATCGAGTTTGGAGGCTGATTCCCACACCAAAGGATGCTTCAGTGGTTGGCTTGAAATGGGTCTTCAGGAATAAATTGGACAAAGAGGGGAATGTTATTAGAAACAAGGCTCGGTTGGTAGTAAAAGGATATTGCCAAGAGGAAGGAATAGACTATGAGGAAACCTTCGCTCCTGTAGCAAGGTTGGAATCCGTTAGAATCTTTCTGGCATATGCTGCTCATAAAAAACTTCGAAGTCTTCCAAATGGATGTGAAATGCGCTTTCCTGAATGGAGAACTAGAAGAAACAGTGTATGTTGAGCAACCTCCCAGGTTCGTGAACGAGAAATTTCCTAATCATTGCTATGTGTTGGATAAAGCTGTATATGGTTTAAAGCAAGCACCGAGGGCCTGGTATGAAACTTTAACTCGGTTTCTGAAAATGTCAAAATTTAAGCAAGGTTCGGTTGACCCAACCTTCTTCCGAAAGAAAGAAGGCGAACATCTAATGATAGTTCAGATTTATGTTGATGACATCATCTTCGGCTCCACGAATCCTAGCTTAACGGCTGAATTCAGGAAGTTGATGGAGACTAAATTTGAAATGAGCGCAATGGGTCCAATTAACTTTTTCCTTGGTTTGAATATTAGACAGGGACCAGAAGGTATCTTTATCAACCAGGAGGCCTATACAAAGAACTTGCTGGCGAAATTCGGTATGATGGGAGATTCGAAAGTGAAGGTTCCTATGGCATTTGGAACTAAGTTAACACCTTCTCTGGAAAAACCTGCTGTTGACATAACACTATATCGACAAATGATAGGGTCCCTTATGTACCTAACAGCTAGTAGACCGGACATAATGTTTTCTGTTTGTTATTGTGCTAGGTTTCAAGCTAATCCAAGAGAACCTCACATGGTAGCTGTGAAAAATATTTTCCGTTACCTTAAGCGAACCTCATCTCTCGGTCTCTGGTACCCTGCTAGATCTGGATTCTTCATTCAAGCTTTTTCTGATGCTGATCTTAGAGGATGTGGTCTAGACCGAAAGAGCACTACAGGTGGATGTCAATTCCTTGACGGTAAACTTGTTAGCTGGCAGTCCAAGAAGCAAACCTGTGTGTCACTTTCAACAGCCGAAGCTGAGTATATAGCTGCTGCATCTTGTACTTCATAAGTAATATGGATTCAAAGTCAACTAAGAGATTACGGGCTGAGTATGAAGAAGATTCCTCTCTACTGTGACTCTGAAAGTGCAATAAGAATATGTCACAATCCAGTGCAACACTCAAAGACAAAGCATATAGCACTGAGATATCATTTTATCAAAGACCATGTAGAAGATGGGAACGTGGAAGTGCATTTCGTTCGGTCCTCTGATCAATTGGCTGATATATTCACTAAAGCCTTACCTGAAGCGAGCTTCAATAAAATATTACAAGGCCTGCGTATGATGGAAGCAGAGTCGGTACCGAATCCTCAAATCTCTTACTAAAAATTAGACAAGCGAAATAGAGCGAACGCTCGGTCTGTTTCGGTTCCGGATTTTTCGGGAACCAAAATGAACCGAACGCTCGGTCTATCTCGGTTCCATAATTTTTGGGAACCGAAATGAACCGAATGCTCGGTCTATTTCGGCTCTAAGATTTTTCGGGAACCGAAATAAACCGAACGCTCGGCTTATTTCGCTTCATTCTTTTATGATAAGGTTTCGGTTGTACATTTTGTTTATACTTTTTACTATATTTTTTTTGTGTGTTTTATGCTACTTTATGTTTCACTTTCTGTTTTTTATTATTTTTCAGAAAATTTCAAAACTTTAAAAATCCAAAAATATTTTCTCTTTCTGTTTTTATTATTTTTCAGAAAATCTCAAAACCTCAAAAATATTTTTTTTATTTTTTTATTTTTGGTTTGTTTGTTTCGTTTGTATGGTGTGTTTGTTTGCTTGTTCTTATACATAGGTCCCAAGTGTGTCAGTACAACAACATTTGGAGCTAAGGCTAGTATGAATTTTTTTTTTGAACTAGTTAAGGGTCCCTAGAAGCATGCTGCTGCATGTTGACCAAAGCCTCTATGACTAAGAGTAAGGCCTTAATGATTCGATGTATACCTATCATATCTTCTCAATCAGGCTGCTACATTTAACTCAAGTCAAGAGCTACTTTCGGTTCTTTAAACCATCCTCCTTCTATTCTCCATCAACTTTCGGTTCACCACTGTAACCCTTGAGACTCTTGGTCCTTACCACTGAGGTTTATGGTTGCATAAAATATGTGTTTGTGATCTTAGATACGTATACCACGTGCTGAGTGAAACCCAAAATCCAACACCTACAATGCATTGATCGTGAATTATTATATTCAAGATTTTACTGTGTACCTATTGATATCTCTTTTATTTTTGCGTGGTCCTTTATGAAATCGTCTAACACTAAGGCCTTTCTTCCCAAAAGGATCCAGTTTATTTTTTTTTTGGATTTCTATCGCTTCTTTAGTCACTATAAATTATATCCAACCTACTTGTTCAACAGACCACATCGGTCACACAAGTACTTCCACCAACGATCGATCTTATGTTAAGTATTGATGTTCGGTTGAAGATAAGCTACCCTTAGCCTACAAATTAAAAGAAGCCTTTCGATGTTTCTCTACAAACAGTTGATCATATTTTCTCGGGAAACCACACAAGAACACAAGAACATCACTCACATCCCATACACATTTTGCTTTATTTCTTTATCTTTTGTCACCCTATTGCACGACTTTTTTTTTATTTTCCTACATTCTGGTTGCTGATGGTTCAATTTTTGTTTATTTTTGGAGAGAAGCTGAATTTTAAACGACGATTGAGGATAAGATTTTAGGCGCATGATTTTGAACGGTTACTTAAACCACGCGTGCTGACGTATATCTGGGAGAAACCAACCTATCACATCGCGCTTTTTCAGGCGACGTTTCAGTGATCTCATCAATATGATGACGACTCTTTCTCTCTCTTGGCAATGGTATATAAAGAAGTTCTAATTCCATTTGTCTCTTTCACCTGCAACAAGTCTCTATATCTACACAGCGATTCACAACTGTTCATCTTCTTCATTCAATCAACAATGGCGACTTCTTCATCGGCTCACGATCAAATGCTTCATCCCCATTGCTCTCCATCAAGCCCAATCAGAACATGATTATTGAACTCAATTCGTTTCTGTATGATTCGTATATGCTACAAGTGGTTGAGTGTTTGAAATATTCACCTTTGGTTATAGCCCTAACACAGGTGGAAGCCGTTCCTATGTCCCTTCTATCACAAGTTTACTCTACTGCCTCATATGACAAGAACAAGGAAAGAATCTACTTTCAAATCCATTCTAAAAAGGCATCTATTTCAAAAGGGAGATTTTGTTCCCTATTGCACCTTGCAGTGGATTCGTCTGTGATTTCACCAGACTTCATCACTACTGCTCAACTGTTCTCGATGCTCTAAGAGATGGGATATACTGATGTGCTAACCACGGTTACAAAAGTTAAGAAGTCATGCCTACCATCCCCATGGAATGGATTGCTTACTCTTCTCATCAAGAGTTTGGCAGAAAGGAGTGGTTGATCTGATGGCACCACCAAGGGTTTTCTAACCCTTCTATACGGTCTTTACAATGGTATCAATCTCGACTATGGGTCGATTATCTGGTCTCAAGTGGTGCAAAGCCTCAACACTTCTATGAGGCATTCTGAAATTTCATGTGGTCGATTATGGACTCTTATTACACACAGGGCGATTAATTCTTTGGAAATTCCGGTCATGAAGGATGCCCTAGTTGCGTCTATTGCCACGTTTCACACCAAGAAAATCATAATTTCCGATCCTAAAAAGTTCCATCACATTGGCTCTATCCCGGAGACAATGTACCGGTGTGTTACAGTCGAGAGTAAAGTCATGGCAACTTATCGCAAGCTTCCCCCCAAGGAACCGAGAGTCTTATCTCCCGAACAGCAGGCTGCCCTGGATGCTATGGACAAGCCTGGCAACCAAGGGAAAAGGACTACTACCAAGAAAGAGACTACGAATGATGATAAGTCTAAGAAGGGAAAGTCCCAGAAAGGGGATTCTTCTAAACCAAAGAAGATTAAGAAGATGGCAAAAAGGTCCAAGAGTCCCACTCCTCCCAGTTCAGATAATGATGAGGAGAATGACGAAAAGAAAATTCATCATGAATCACCGAGAGGTAACACCCCTCCCCGGTCCCCATCTCCAACACACTCTCTTCATGACAACCTTCCTACACCACCTCCATCACCGAAACAGACTGTTTCAGTTTCAGTTGCTCCTGTTCACCCACCTACCACATCTCAAACAACAACTTCAACAACTTCCTTACCACCACCACCACCGGTCACTTCTGTTCCTATATCCACAACCCCCTTACCACCTCCCATTATTTCCCAATCAACTACCACTACCATTCCCGACCCGACAGTAGAAGTCAACGTATCTGATACAGGGGCAACTACTGGAACTGAACCTCCAGTTACTTCTAAACCTCTTTCTCCCACCCACTCAACTGATTCTGGTGCTACTATCGGTGGTGCTAATGATGAGTTTGATTCCACATACTATAGTCCCTATCGGCTTCCTACCGATGAAGATGATGATGCTCCCATCACACGCCAACACTTGCAGACCATTAATGAGAAAATGGATAAACTACTTGATGACAACAAGTCTTATAGTGGCGTTGTGCTAAAAGCCTTTTTGGACACTACTCTTGAGCAATACACAAAGTCCATTGAAAAATACACACAGGCTGTTAATGACTCTTCTTCTGCTTGCAAGAAGGCCACTGCTGATGTTGCAGACGTTGTACATACAACTCAGATCTTTCTCGAGTCACTCAAGGGGCATGCTGATACAAATGTAGCCAAGGTGCAAGCCTCTGTAGATTCATTGTCCAAGTCCCTTCAAGAGGAGCAAACAAAGTTTGAGGCTGTTCGTTCTTCCATCAAAGCAGAGAACACTTCACTTCTCAGTTCTGTGTCTTCTCGGCTGGAATCTCTTCACGCTGATTTAGCAAACGAAAGTACTCTGAAGGAAGAACTTGCCCGACAAGCATCCACCATTGAAGTTCAGAAGGTTCAGCTTGCTCAAGCTGAAAAGGAGATTTCTTTGTTGAAAACAGAGAGGGCGGTTTTTAGGAGTTGTGCAGGGGATGTCAAGGATATGCTGACCATCATTATTGGTGCTCATGATCCTATCCTCACTTTGACCATAAGGAATCATCTCACTACAAAATATCTTCCTGCCCTTGCATTGTTACACGAGATGAAGGGTGTTTCGGAGAAATTCTTACCTCCAAAACAAGGGGGAGAGGGTGCTCAACTGAAGGCGAAGGTGATTGTAAAAACTAAATCTGCCCAACCGAATGTCAAAGTCACAACCGAACCCAAGGGTAATGAAGCTTCGGGTTCTGGTTCTCAAGATAAGCAGAAGGAGATTGAAGGTGATAGTGATGATGATGTTGAAGAGACCATTGTTGAGGCTCTTAAAAGAAAGAAGAGAGACAGAGAGTTGGATGAAACTCTAAAAGTTGCGAAGGAAGCTGAGGAGAGAGAAAGGAGGAACAAGGAGGAAGAAGAAGCCTTAAACTGCAAAAAGGCATTATTTCCCCTTTGGACAAAAGAGACACTTATCAATCAGGCTATAGAGTTTCCAAGTGTTTACTGGTTGGAACCTGTTGCTTCGTTTGACTGTGACAACGCTAAGGACTAATAGTTCGACATGCCAATAACACGAAAGGCATTCACATTTCACTGTTTTGATTCGACTGTTGATGTTCCTTTTCCTCATCCAAAAGTTGATCGTGAGCTAATCGACTTTTACTTGAAGTATGGTCAACCGCAGTACTTGACATGGAGCGCACATAAGATTATCACTGTCAAGGTACTCAAACCCTCGCCTGCTGGGAAGTTCGTAAATGTTAATTTCAAAATCACACGAGGATCAGCAAACTTGGTGTCGATTATTTCCCTAGCAAATCTTCCTAATTTAAATCCTCACGACTGGATTTTTTTGTTTAATATTCTGCTCACTAATCCGAAAGAATATGAGCCGATACTGGATCACTTGAAGATGATGTTGGCTTCCTACATCCATGAGGTTGTTGCTATGGATCAGGAGATAGCAAAAGTAATGAACAAGAAACCAACTGCCAAGCCAACACCGAAACCAGGAGATGTGAACCAAATGAATATGGGCCAAATAGATTCTACACATCTCACTATGATGTTTACAAAAGGCGAAGCTCATATATTTCTGTTTGCTCTTGTTGATAAACATCTGTTTTCAACAGATTGTTTGGAGCACATTATCAACATTATTCATCGGTGTAAGCAGAACTCATATGCAGATAAGAAGAACTTCATGGACATGCTACGATGGTACATAACGTTTCGACATCATCTGTTGACCATCATACCAAAGGTGTTCAAAACAGTAAAGAAGTTCTATGTAGCTCAACCGAAGTGAGCTTTCGGCTCCATTGACGCAAAGGGGGAGATTGTAGAGTTTAATTGTGTTGCGTCATGGGCTTGTATTTTGTATCTGGATTGGGCCTGTCCATCCGTGATTATCTAGTAGGGTTATACTATAAATATGCATGCATGTATTCATTAGAAGAAGATTTTTTACGTTTATTGTTTTGTAACCCTAAACACCTCTACAGTCGAAGTTCTTAATCGAGCTCTTCTGAGGTGTTGAAGCATTAATCATACGACACATTCAAAGCCATTCTTGTGTTCATAATTACGTTCTTAATTGTTTGCCTACATAGAATCTAACAATCCTGATTGAACATTGATTCAACAATTTGTTATTTCATATGGTTCGGTATATGCATGGTCCAATATATACCTGATCCGGTACATGATTGGTTTGGTACATACCAGTTTCGGTATGTAAGGAGGATATACATAGATTGATCTAGGTTATATCCTATTAAGTCCCCCCCTAAGTTTGGATTGTTACTTTTCATTTAGAATAACAATTCAAATTGTTTAATGTAACTGTTGAGGCCGGATAAGAATGGACACCTGGATTAGACGTTGATGTGACGGTTCAACGACTTGCAGGTTTCATCATTACCTACATTAAACGGCCATTTTGTCCAAACATGTGAGCGGTTTCCTCTTGATCCCTTTATAGGTAACTTCTGCTTCTTATTTATTTTTATCACCTTCTACAACATTCTTCTTCTTGTCTTATTATCTCTTCTTTGTCTTGATTTAATATGGGTAACAAAGAGGCTTTTAAAATTCATACCATAAATTCTAGCCTTTCTCATAAAACTCTTGTTGATATTGTATCACATCGATCCCGACATCCTCCATTGTCTTCCTGAACCAGGGAATGCCATCATTGGCGCTTCAGAAGGCTTTGTTTGTGTATACTGAGTATTCTTTAAGTCTGGGTTGTGTCTGCCAACATTTGATTTCCTAGAGGTAATCCTTGATTATTATCATCTTCACATCACCCAAATTACCCCAAAATAGTTTTTGAAAAATCATTTTGATTTGCGGTGTTATGCTATACACTTCAGATTGTGCAATCCATCACTCTTTTCCGTCACTTTTATGTTCCTATTTTGAATGGCGATTGGATATCCTTTTATCTTCGTCATGGTTTAGTAGAAAAATGTGATACCCTTCCCACTTCTATAAAGTACTGAAATAAGGGATTCTTTTTTGTTTCTTCTAATACTTTTGTGTAAAATTTTGTTTCTTGTCTTTTCTTATTTTAGGGTCATGGGCTAGAAGTCAATTGTGTAAAGGCTTTAGGCCTGATGAAGGTAAAGTTTAGTCCTTTTGGAAGGAGGCAATGATGGTTGCGAGATCTTAGCCTTTGAACTCTTTTTTGGCCGAAGGGTAGAGAAGGGAAAGTCATATGCAGGGGTCTTGCATGAAATATGGATTTTTGTTTGAGAAATTTTGGTACAAGATATCTAGATAACCTTGTGGGGCTCTTCGATACCTTTATGTGGATATAAAGATCGTCAAAATCGTCTTTAGAACAAAGAAGTTATGAACATTTGAAGTTTGGGAGGTTTTGGGTTTAGCCTAGCACATTGGGCGTATAGGGTGTACACTGGGCGTACTAGGCATGGCTAATCACAGAGGACAAATCTAGTACGTTGGGCGTACAAGAAGTACATTGGTCGTACACGATCATGACCCAAACCCTAATTTGAGAGTTTTCAGCCTTACTTAAGTTCCTTAACTTCCCCAAACCCTCTCTATTCGTAGCTTACATCCCTTCATCGTGCTCCTTTGAAACAGTGAACCTAGTTTGAGCCTTTTGAGCTAAATAATGAGCTTTTGAGTTATTTGGAGTGTTCTTGGTGCATCTTGGAGAAGAAGGAACTCATTGGAGAAGTGTTGATTGCATTGGAGCTTGTAGATCCAGATTTTTTTCACCTTGATCATTCTTTTGGAGGTATAAAGCTGAATCTTGATGATGCTTTTGTTAGATTTAGCTAGTTTTGGGTGTTCTGAGCATTTGATCACTTTAACGCATAATTTTTAGATCATGAAAATTTGTGACCTTGTAATGGATAAAGTTGGAAACTTTATCCATCTAAACATCATATTTATTCAGCTTTATAGGTTGGAGACTCGGAGTTAATGGATTAAGTTGAAAAAGATGCACTTTTGGTCGCTTTAGGACTTAACGACGATCTTGGCTGTTTGGACCATTCTAATGGATAAAGTTGGAGAGTTTTTAGGAACCATAAAAAAGTGATTTTGGTCCTTCTATCTCTTCCATGCAAGAGTTATGATGTCTTAATAGATTAATAAGTTAGGGTTTTTGTTGGATTAGATGTCTAAGCCCATAACTATTATTGGTATGTACTCGACCCGAGAGTAGCATGGTCCATTTACGTTGTATGGCATCGGAACAATTGGATAGACAAAATAAGAAAAAGGATACTTATGATTTATATTAATATATTAAAAGTTCTAATATATTAATATGAAATCATATTACTTAATTAGTATTGATCAAGAATTAATTTAGAATTAATTTAGTGATCAAAAGGAACTAATTAAATATGGGCTCTTATATATATAGAGTGGGCCAATGCTTATTTAGAATGGGCTAGGCTTGCATGGAAAGCCCATGGATAGTCCATGGAGCTTTAACCCATGTATTCTATGGAAATGAAAGGTCATGGGTATTAGGGTTTACATGAATGTAACCCTAATCCACCATACTATATAAAGAGGTCTATGGTTAATGAAATGGCACTAGTGTGTGTACACAAGAGCGTAAAACTGATTTTGGTGCAAGTATCCTTATTCTCAAGTTATTCCAAGTGTTCTTGGTGTTGTGTGAACCATTTGAGGTGCAACACTTGGGGCACTAAGCTCTTAAAGATTCAAGACTTCAAGCTCCATTAAAAGGTTTGTCATTCTACTAGATTCTTGTATTATATATACTTCATATTATGCTAGTTAGGAAGAAACCTTGGAATATTGAATATTTGCATGTATAATAGAGAAAACATAGATCCAAGGTTTATAAGGTTGCATGTACACCATAGGAGTGTTAGAATGCTCAAAACCCATCAGTGGTATCAGAGCCAGGTTTGTTTTCAATTATACTTGCTGATATAGTCTGAAAATCAAAGGTTATATGCTCTCAAAACCCATCAGTGGTATCAGAGCTAGGTTTGTTCATGCACTCGACGAGTTAGACCCCCTGACATCATATCTTCGAGTTTTAAGGCTGGAATTAGTCTAGAATCATTACCTTAATCTGTTTTGGACTTATGAAACCTGTTTTTGATGTGGTAATGATTATGGTAAACCAATTTCAAAGTTATAATCAAAATTTCAAGTTTTATGTGTGTTTATGTAATTCTTGAAATTGTTGATATGATTGTTCATACACTTATGAGTTTTGGTGGATCATAGGAATTATTTGCAAATTGTTTGTTACTTAATTCTTGATGTAAATGTTTTTAATAGAGTCCATAATTTGTCCTCAAGTTATGGATTACCAAAAGTCATTTCTTTTAAAGATCCATTAAAAATTCATAGGTTACACAATTGAAGAGTCTTTTTCTCATAAATAGTTTTATGGACTCCATAACTTGTCCTCAAGTTATGGATGTTCAAGAGTCTCTTCATTAAAGTTTTTAAAAAACCTTAATTAAACTCATAGGTTATGAAAATCCAAAATTTTTTGAATTGTTCAAAACTTGCCCTCAAGTTTTGGAATTTGTAAAGTCTCATACACACTTTAATTCCAAACCCTGGAGTTTTAAAAGTTAAAATTCAACCCTTATACTTTATAGTATTATAAGTTAATATATATATATATATATATATATATATATATATATATATATATATATATATATATATGTATAAGAGCAAGTCAGTCTTAACGTTAGTAGGCCTCATTCACGAAGCCGATCTATAAGGGGATATAAGTTGTTGCCTATAAAATGGAAGCTTAATGGGTGTCCACTCTGACCCACCGCTTCCTTGACTGGTAGAGGGTCATTATCCGAACGGGTAGGAAAAGGACTATAATTCTCATTATAAGTATAATGATAAATATAAAGTAACTAAACCTTTTATAAATTCCCAATCTTAGTTACTTTAGGAAAATATGAATTTGGTGCTAACCCATGAGATTACACTTTGTACCTTACAAAGTCGTTGGTGGAGCGTGTGTGGATAACCGCCACACTAACATGGACTAGTTAGAGTGGCAAAGGGAGATTTAATGTTTATCATAGATCGGTGGAGCGCATGTGGATAACCGGCATATCGATTAGGTGGTAAAGATTAAGGGTATCAAGTTAATTTGCATGGTTATTCACACATTGTTTGTGATCCTCGGCATCCCACTCACAAACTTGAGAGGGCACAATCGAGATTTAAACATGCCATTGAAAAGTTCAATGAATCTCAAAAGATATAGGAGTTTCAAACCAATTAAAACCTAATTCCTGTTTCGTTTTTCATGGTGGAAATTGATGAATCGTCATTCGCCTACCTTCAAATATTTTGTAACTTGGATTACGACATCCCTCTTCCAAGTTATAAAATATTGTGTTGGGTCCTAGCCTTAATATTTCATATTGGGTGTTCTATTAAGGACATAGATCAACTAACTTGAATTTCTCCCATTGTAGATGCCTGGATCAGACAACTATGATCTTCCCAAATATCTTGGAACAAGCTTTCCTAATGAAGATGATATACCACGATTGGATCATGGAAATCATACTTCTCTTCCTCCACCTCCTCCAATTATTCTCCCTGACCCACAAGCTAGAAGACTTAAAAAGTTCAAGATCACTCAAACCCTACTTGCAATGAAACATAAAGATGGAAGACCTGTGTGTACTCATGTCTTAGAGATGAAGTCACACATTGACAGGTTCAGAACGTTGGGTGTCGTTGTTCCATGGAAGTTGGCTATTGACTGGGTTCTTCAGTCACTTCCTGAGTCGTATAGCGAGATCATTAAGGACTACTATGTGACAGATCACGACATGACCCTTATTGATCTTTCTTATTTGCTTGTTGCTGCTGAATCAGAAAGGATTTGGCGCAATGGTCAAGAAAATATGGGTGGAAGGTCTATTTCTCAAACTTCCATGGACATTGACAATGGTAACATTGGAAGTCCAGAAAAGCTTTCTCTTCCCAGTGGAAAGGGATCGGCCTTGATCAACTCGGTTGACCAAAAGGTAAAGGGAAAGGCTAAGTCTGTGATAGCCCCGTGTACCATTCCCAAAGAGTCTATATGTTTTCATTGTCGAGAGAAGGGGCATTGGGTGCGAAGCTTCCCTAACTACCTGAAAGATCAGAGAGAAGGAAGAATCAAAAAGTTTGACTCAGCTTCAGGTAAGTCCACTATCTAACTCTGTTAAGTTCCTAATGGTTGATTCTTAATACATGATGTTACTAGGTTGCTGATGTTTTGCAGGATCAAGCAAAGGGAAGGAAGCTTAAAGGAGGAGTATGTTGAATCTGATCGCGAAGATGGATTTCAATTGCATGGTTCGAAGATCGGATTTTTGAGCTACTACTTAGAAGTTATGATAGATTGCTAGGAAATATGTAATAGCATAATTTTCATTTAAAGTTGCATTGTAAGGAAAAAGTTCTTCTGCATTTTATAAATAAATAAAATTTTGTTTTTGTTTTATTTTATATCTCCTTGCAATGGCATTTATGGAAAATTAATGTTTGTATGTTTCTAGCAATAATGGAAATATGAATTTGATTCTTTCATTTGTGGTAATGTCTAAATTTACCAAATAAGGAAAGATTCTCATCACCCAAGTTTCAATTGGACCGAAACTTGGAATCATGCAAGTTGTATTGTATGATGAATGAGAATTTTCATCTTTGGAAAATTAAGACTAATTCCTTGTTCACATGTATATGTGAGCCAAGTGAAGGACAAAGGCATCATGTACACTTGGTTGTGCACTCGTCAAAGTCCACCACAAAAGATCAATAAAACTATTCGTCATGAATTGCTAAAGTTTAGTAAATATGGTTATACTTACAAGTTTAAGTATAATTCTGAAACATTGGAAAAGTTTCAATGTATGGCAGAACGAATGAGAAGAATCAAATTAGGCAGAAAGATAAAAGTTTTTCAAATCTGAAAAGATGGGAGAGTACTTTAGTATCATGTTTTATGATCATCTTAGTGATCATGAAACCATATCACAATTAATCCTCTAACGACATCTTAGTGCATTCTAATGGCTAAGAAGAGGAGTCATGAATTGTTGAAGTGGTTAAATCAAGAAGATGAGTCAAACTTCGTTCCAAAAAAAATTCTTAGAGTCCTACTCCAAGATTGTAACTTGAGTGACATATCTTAAAGAAGGTTTATAACACTTTTCAAATGTAGATTAAAAGGTTTTCTACTCTTGTACATTTGAAATTGGTAAGTTGTGATGTTTTGGATAAAACAAAGACCAACTAAGGCCAATTGTGTGAAGTGTTTGTCTTGATAAGAATCTGCACTATTTCTTGAATATTTGTTTGTCAAGGAATGGTTCTTGGTAAGAGAGTCTTATATGTCAAGAGGATAGTGAAGTCTAAAAGATCCAGAAAGAGTTTTAAGAACTAATCAAGAATAAAACCTGTAGTTTATCACTAGCACACAACTTGAGGTTTGTAACCTATCATGTTGACATATTCTTATTTATGTGCCCATTCCAGTTAAAGTTGACTATGCATCTGCATTCTACAAGTTCTTAGTTGTTTGCATAACTACCTGGAAGCAATGGTAGGCCTTGTGCTGCCAAGTGGCAAGAAGTTAAGATGCACAAGTTTTAGTCCATATGAGTTTGGTTTTGTCACTAACCTTATCTTGTGATTATGGTTTTGACAAATTCACATGAATAGGAACACATAGATCATAAAATCTAAGTGTCATAAGCTTTCTCTCCGATTCATGAAAATGATGATGAGGAAACGCTTTCACTAAGTAGATTTTAAGTAGATAGCAATTGTGATATTTGCATTCTCAAAGTCGTTAGTGGAGCGTGTGTGGGTAACCGGCACACTAACATGGACTTGTGAGAAATGGCAAAGGCATAAACAATTGAGACTATGATTACGACATCCCTTTTCATACTTCTAAAAATTGTTTAGACACACATGTGAGCTATCTAAGAAAAGGTATATGATTTTGATAAAGTCTTATCAAAGCATCTCATATCAGAAATCTGAACTTTGGTAAGAAAGTCAATAAAGTATTCATTTCTAGAAGTCCAGCTGATTTCTGGATACACGTCAAAGCTAGTGGGAGCATAAGTGTTATGCTAATAATCATCATGCTAGTGGGAGCATGATAATTATGATAAGTGTTGCAAGTTAGCAATGTTAATTATAGAAAACAAAAGTTTCAATTGGGAAAAGTTGTTTTTCTATAATTAAGGGAGATGAAATTATACTTCATTTCAATTCTAAAAGCTTAGATTGAGATTTTAATCATCTTTAGTCAAGGATATATATATATATATATATATATATATATATATATATATATATATATATATATATGAATTTTATGTTGGAATGGTTAAACTTAAGGAAATTCTATATATACTGCGTTCTCAAAATTCGATTATGATTACGGCATCCCTCTTCATAGTCGAATTATGAAAAACATGGAAAATTAAAATATATTGTAGCAAAAGACTGGTCTAGGATCGTGTCTTTATGTGAGACATCATGAATCATGTCCCATATGCTTTGGATTTAGGATCGATTACATGTGCTATGATATTTATCCTTTCTAAATTTTCCTAATGCCCAGGGCATTAAGAGGGGAAAAGGTTTAGAATTGGATATGACTAAAATGATTAAGCAATTTTCGAGGACAATCTAAGGTTTTAAGAAAGATTGGTTGCTCATGGATAGTTGGAAGTATGGTGTAGATTGTTGGAAAGGAACATATTTGCATATTCTGAAAAGAGGCAACTCTTGTTCAAAAATGATAGTCAAAATGGGAATGTGGAAATGTCTCCATAGGTGGAAGTTATTCAATATGTGTAAGATTAGAAAACTTAATGCAAAAAGGATGTTCAAAGCAATGTACTTTGAATATGAGACTTCGTTTCCATGGGATTGATCTCCATTGGAATACTCTGTAATATCTGTTGACAAGTCTTTGTGACTTTGTGCATAATTATTACAAGAGGATCAGTGCATACAAGTTTAGAATATAACAGATTTTGGTAAGTGGCAGGAATTTGGAATTCTTACATTTACCATGAGGATTTGGGTTTGTGAAATGAGAATCATTGGAATTATGTTCAATTGATCTATTCCACAAAGTAAGGATCATAGAAAAACATAGTGTGCATACTTGGTGTATGGCATAACTATTGTTTAGAAAACATAGTGTACATGCTTGGAGCATGGGACAACTATTGTTTTAATTCAAGTATTAAGTTGATATATTCGAAACATTATATTATGAATAATGAGTAATCAATATGGTGTTTAAATAAAAGGTGTTCTATTTACTCTCAAAGGTGCTTGGGGACATATTGTATTAGTTGTGTTTCAGTTTGCATGTTTTGACTTCCCAAATAACTGGGTTATTCAAATTCTCCACAGTCGGTCATATGTTGGAAGTAGGTATGAATCAAGACTGTCATGAAGTTGGCTTGTAGATGTCTAAGGTGTTGGACTTAGCAAGAGTTGCTACAACATTGACGAGTGCTCATAAGTTATAAGTATTGGATTAAACCCACGCTCATTTGAGTCACTTCATGGATTTTATCACGAGTGAATCATGAGACGATAATATCTTATATTCTTCAAACGGAGATGTGTGAGTTGTAGTTGCACGTCAGTTGCACATTGACATATGAAAACGCAACCAGTAACTTGGTTGTTATAAAACATATCGTTGTGTGTAATTTGATGTGTAAGTACAAGCGAACACTTGGGTCAAATTTTATCCATTTCTTTTACCCTTGGAGGGATAAAAGCGATATATATGGGCCCCTCGATGATTTAGTGATGACACCCCTAAGTGCTTGGGCAAGCCTGGACTGATTTGATTTGTTCAATTAGTCAGTCGTCATAAATCGGAAATCGGGAAACAACAAATGGACAGAGATAATGATTATAATCCATGTCTTAGTCCATATGATATCTAGAATGGAGGAATATATGATCCCTTATCTAATGGACAACGTCATTTGACTAGGTTAGAGTTCGGCAGCGGCTTTAAGAGCTACGATTGCTAGATGGGATCTTGGAGTCATACGCAATAATAGTTTTAGACTTATCTAAGTGGGCGACTGTTGGATTAGATGTCTAAGCCCATAACTATTATTGGTATGTACTCGACCCGAGAGTAGCATGGTCCATTTGGGTTGCATGGCATCGGAACAATTGGATAGACAAAATGAGAAAAAGGATACTTATGATTTATGTTAATATATTATAAGTTCTAATATATTAATATGAAATCATATTATTTAATTAGTATTGATCAATAATTAATTTAGAATTAATTTAGTGATCAAAAGGAACTAATTAAATATGGACTCATATATATATATATATATATATATATATATATATATATATATATATATATATATATATATATATATATATATATATATATATAGAATGGGCCAATGCTTATTTAGAATAGGCTAGGCTTGCATGGAAAGTCCATGGATAGTCCACGGAGCTTTAACCCATGGATTCTATGGAAATGAAAGGTCATGGGAATTAGGGTTTACATGAATGTAACCCTAATCCTCCACACTATATAAAGAGGTATATGGTTCATGAAATAGCACTAGTGTGTGTACACAAGAGGACAAAACTGATTTTGGTGCAAGTATCCTTATTCTCAAGTTATTCCAAGGGTTCTTGGTGTTGTGTGAACCATTTGAGGTGCAACACTTGGGGCACTAAGCTCTTAAAGATTCAAGACTTCAAGCTCCATTAAAGGGTCTGTCATTCTACTATATTCTTGTATTGTATATACTTCATATTATGCTAGTTAGGATGAAACCTTGGAATATTGAATATTTGCATGTATAATACAGAAAACATAGATCCAAGGTTTATAAGGTTGCATGTACACCATAGGAGTGTTAGAATGCACAAAACCCATCAATTTTGTCTTGTGGACCTTTTCTAGCCCTGGAATGTTATAAAGGTGGAAACTTTATGACTTAAGTCGATGTTTAGAGTCTAGATATTAGCTCTGGACAAAAGTTCTTAAGGGATAAATTTTTTAATGGAAATGTTGGAGCCAACTCGCATACGTTGGGTGTAACTTAAGTACGCTGGAGGTACTAGGCCTGGAGCACATCGACTGCATGTAAGTTGCGTATGTAGGGCGTACTCAACCAACCTTGGACTTTGACTTTTGTTGACTTCCGTTGACCGTCGACATTTTGACCAATTTTGATGTTGGGTTAAACTTGAGGATTTTATACTATTGATTAATATTCCATCTGGTTTTTAGTGATAGTGGATTCGCCAGAGAAAATAGTGCAGAAAGGAGCGTATCAAAGTGTTTCAAGGTTCTGCGATTCAGGTGAGTTTTGTCTCATTGTACCCGTGAGTCGAAGGCACCATTGCTGACCCACTAGTTTTGGTTATCTTTTAGTTGAGGGTTGTCATAAGGATTGTATGTAGTCACGTAGGATAGACTTAGGACTCTCTATCTAGGCTTTCTTACATGTTCCTTGTTTGGTTGTGGCTTTAGAGTAGGATCATTTGTTCGTGTGGCTATCTCACGTTTGGTTACTTATGGTTACACATTTGACGGAGGTTAGCTGGTAGCGGGATAGTGTGTTGTATGAGGACTAGTAGGCGGTAGTGAGTTGAATGATTGTTGTTTGCCTGTATTATGTTCCTGAATGATCTTTGATTGTTTATATGTCGACATATGGTAGTTGGGGGTTGAGGCGGTCCTTCTTCGTGCTATAGGCCAAGATACCCGGTGTGGGTCGGTTGTAATCCATAAGCATGGAGGCTCAGGAAGAGCGGTTGGGTTGAGGCAGTAGTCCAACAAACCTTAGGTATTCAAGCACGATGCCTAATTGGACCCGTTGCATGTTGGCATTCCAATCTGACGACTAATTGGGCATGGGCATTCCAATCAGATGATTATGGGTCCTTATGCATGCTTGTTTGTTTATCGTTTGGGGTATTTTAGGGGAAATTCACTAAGATTTATGTTTAACCGGTTTTTTATGTTTTTTAATGTTTTATCGGTGCTCATGGGAAGGAAAAGGCGGGACTGTACACACTCATCAGCAACATTTAGGATTTCACGTTTCTTAAATTACTATGATTTTCAATAAATATATTTTGGAATAAACGTTTTTCTTAATAATGGATTTATAATTGGAAAGATTTTCCTTTGTAAAATGAATTGGTTGTGAAAATGGGACATTACAAGTTGGTATCAGAGCCCTGGTTTGAGCAAATTGGAGGGACACATGTGTGAATCCACTCTCAAACTATGATCTGAGAATTTTCTCAGAATGTTTTTGAAAAAGAATTATAATAAGAGGGTTGAGTTAGGGATATGAGCTCGGTCGCTTTTCGTGTTCTGTTTTTATTTTTGTCTTGGGATCGGGAACTTGGACCTTGACTTAACTTCGGTTTTATAGGAAGATACGATATGTACAGTCAGCCAGAGCCCAAACAGAAGAGTGGTTCCCAAAATACCCATACTTGTTATATGTGCTGAGTTTTTGATTTGTTGATATATGAACTATTAGAAAGCATACTAGTGGATAATCTAGGGTTCTTATTGGGACCGTTGTATAGAAGTGCCTGCTTTTTGTGATACCTTATGATATAGGGAATTTCTTGCAATATGTTACTTGATGACGTGATTCTTATGTGTATGCTGATTAGTTGTATATGGTCCAGATTAAATAGCCTTATAATGATCGACTCAACCTTACTTCCCGTTCCTTGTTTGTTTGTGGACTTAGGGTAGAGACGATCATTCGACAATCTATCTGAACCTGTATTGTGTATAACAAGCATGCATAAAAGTATCCAGTGGTGCGAGAGCGAGGATAATTGTAGACAGAATGCATGTGAAGTTAGTTGTAGCTCGATGGAGAAGTGGGTGTTATCACACCTAGGAGTGATCTAGTGCAGTGACTTAGTACCTTGGGATGAGTTATGCATCAACTACGAATAGGTGTTGAAGGTAGTACAGACCTGTACTACAAAAAGAACAGGAGTGTGGCCTCATGTGTTGAGCACTATTTTCTCATGTCTAATTTTTCCATGGTGCATTTTTTAGTATGGCGGCCTTTAAAGGTTCAGGATTATAATCTAGTGGCACTGAGTAAGAAGGTCTGAGTGAGGATGAGATCTGGATGATCATTGTAGCCAGTGTGACCGAGATTATCAGGAAGGCAATTCTGGAGTTTTTTGGGTTGCTCAAGACGGCTTGACCAAGGAGTTTGACTGAAAATATGTTGTCATCATGTAGGTAGTTGTTGCCGCAGCCACAACAACCATCACCATTACAGGATCTCAGGGAGGTAGGCCAATACAGTATCGAGTGTTCAGTTATATGAAGCCTCCGGATTTTAGAGGCAACATGGACCAGATCATCGAGGACCAGAAGGTGAAATTTTTGCTGAGGCGCAAAGGATTTGTGGGATTTTTCGACCGAGGTCTTTTTTCATGCAGAGTGAGCTATAGTGACTTGGGAGAAGTTTCTGGATATGTTCCAATCAGAGTATGTTCTTCTTGTGGAGTGGGAGTGACTGTCACATGTGTACCTGTCAATCAAGAAGACGTCGGAGTTGGTGACAGAGATCACCAAGATGTTTATATAGAGAGCTCTTTTTTCCCTGAGTATGCCACTTCAGAGCAGGCGCAGATGTCGTGATACTTGGATATGCTCAAGACGGAGATTTGAGAATTTGTATCTACTCATCAATACGATGCCTTGACCGAGACGCAGCCAAGCGCCAAGAGGAGGGATATTGAGTTGTAGATTCAATAGAAGGAGGAGGGAACAACTTTAGGACATTATCAGCCAGTAGCCAAGCTAGTAAAGTTTGCCAACCCAGGTCCAGGATCAACTGAAGGGAGGAATTCCGAGTATGGCATGTGCGGGAAGTTTCATGATAAGAGGTGTCGGTCGTTGGTATGTTACAGGTTTCACATGGATGGTCACTTTCGTAGGGATTACAGGCGGAGTTTGCGAGTTTGTTTCCATTGCGGCCAGGAGGGCCACATTATAGCTCTTTGTCTGTTTCTTCTTTTTGGTGATGTGCTGGACCATATGCCCTTAGCTTGGTGGTTACCCGACGGTCATTATGAGGCGACCGGAGTATCAGAGACAGAGGTTTTAGTTATCATTTCCTCTATTTGGTCGATTGATACAGTGTCGATATTCATGTGTAATTTTTGTTTATGTTCAAAGTTCAATTGTAATCTTGGATGTTGAGTTGAATAGAATGATCTTATTTAGGTCTGTTTAAATTGATTTCTTATTATGAATGGATTAATGAACTTTTTCCTCGATTATATACATATTGAAAGTTATGAATGTTGTGAGGGTTCAGGTGTTCATATGTATCATGATATCAATGGTTTCGATCAAGTGGTGGATTTCAACTTAGTCTGAGTATCGAATTATTGTGAAGTTCTCAGATTCTAGCATACCTCAAGTGGGGGAGAGTGGAACCTCGTAACAGGAAGACCTTGTGCCAAGGTTCGATTCTAAGTCAGATTTCTCCGAGTGTTGTTATAGGTTAGTTGGTCGGGGGTAAGCCCGAGTTCTATTATTGGTTAGTTGATCAGAGGTGAGGAGTGTTGTTATTGGTTAGTGGATCGCGGGTACGCCCAAGTGTTGTTATTTGTTAGCGGATTGGTGATAAGCCCAAGTGTTGTTATTGGTTAGTAGATTGGAGGTAAGCTTGAGTATTATGAATAGATAGCTAAGCAGCACTGTCAGAGTCAAGTCGGAGAGTGGCTTAGTTTAGTATGTGACTGGGTAGTTTTCTTTGCAATAGTGCACTTATGTGAGGGATTAGCATAATGACGTTTGGTCGAGAAGGTTTTGGGCCTATCAAATCTACAGGTTTTTGGTTAGTTTGGTTGATGTGAGGGTTGTGATAGGTCCCAAGTGGGGTAGAGGTCCTTTACGTTATGATTTAAGGGGGTGGTGTAGAGACATTTCTTCAGAGCGCATGGTATCGCCAAAATTTCTGGGTTGGCAGAATTGTCAAAGGATGGTCAAATGCAAGAGATGCTACAATGAAGATGAATCAGATCTTGAGGTTAGGATCAAAAAGGCCTCGAGGGGTTGCATCGAGAAGTGGAAGTGAGAACTGATTTCAAGGACGAAATCTATTTGAAGTGTGGGAGAATTGTCGTGAGATCTTGGGGTTAGGATCAAAAGTCTTTGGCCTTAACAAGGTAAAGTTTAGTCATTTTGGAAGGTGGCAATGATGGTCACGATATATTAACCGTTGAGTTGTGTTTTGGGCCGAAGGGTAGAGAAGGGAAAGTCATAGACTGGGGTCTTCCATGAAATATGGAATTTTGTTCGAGAAGTTTTAGTCCAAGATATCTCAATAATATTGTGGGTCTCTTCATTACCTTTCTGTGGATATAGAGATTGTCCAAACCAGAGTTAGAACGAAGAAGTTATGACCATTCGAATTTTGGGAGGTTTTGGGTGTCGCATGGTACACTAGGCATACACGGTGTACGTTGGGCGTACTAGGCATGGATGATCATGGAGGGGCGATCCGGACACAAACCCTAATATGAGAGTTTTGAGCCTTATTTAAGCTACTTAACTTCCCTAAATCCTCTCCATTCTCAGCCTCCATCCCTTTATTTTCCTCCTTTGATACCCTTACCCTTCTTTGAGCCTTGTGAGCTAAAGAAGGATATTTTGAGTACGTTGGAATGTTCTTGGTGCATCTTAGAAAAGAAGGCTCGATTGAGAAGTGTTGGTTCCATTGGAGCTTGTGGATCCAGTCCTTGTTCACCTTGATCTTTCTTTTCGAGGTATAAATCTTGAATCTTGATGATGCATTTGTTAGATCTAGCTAGTTTTGGGTGTTATGAGCTTTTAGTTACATTAATGTATAAAGTTTAGATATTGAAAGTTTGTGACCTTGTTATGGATAAAGTTGGAAAGTTTATCCATCTAAACATCATTGTGATTAAATCTAAAGGTTGGAGACTTGGATTTAATAGATTAAGTTGAAAAAGATGCACTTTTGGTCCCTTGGAGACTTAAAGACTAGGTCTTGGTTGTTTGAACCATTCTAATGGATAAAGTTGGAAAATTTATCCATTATGGTGTTTTTAGGAACCATAAAAATGCGATCTTGGTCCTTTTATCCTTTCCATGCAAGAATTATGATATCTTAATGGATTAATAAGTTAGGGTTTTGGCTTTTGGACCTCTTCTAGCCATGGAAAGTCATAAAGGTGGAAACTTTATGACTTATGTCAATGTTAAGAGTTAGATTTGAGCTCTGGATAAAAGGTCTTAAGGAATAAAGTGCTTAAAGGAAATTTTGGAGCCAACTTGCGTACGTCGGGCGGACTAGGCCTGAAGCATGTAGGCTGTGCGGAACTTGAATATGCAGGGCGTACTCAACCAGCCTTGGACTTTGACTTTTGTTGACTTCCATTGACCGTTGAAATTTTGACCAAGTTTGAAGTTGGGTTAAACTTGAGGAGTTTAGACTATTGATTAAGATTCTATCTGGTTTTAGTGAAAGTGGATTCATGGGAGCGACACAGTGCAGAAGGGAGTGCGTCACAATGCTTCAAGGTTCTTTGATTCAGGTGAGTTTTGTGTCATTGTACCCGTAGGTCGAAGGCACCAATGTCGGCTCACTAATTTTGGTTATCTTTTTGTATAGGGATGTCATAGGGACTATATGTAGTCACATAGGATAGACTGAGGACTCTTGATCTGGGTTTTCTTGCATGTTCCTTGTTTGGTTGTGGCTTTAGAGTAGGATCATCTTTTTGGGTGGCTATCTCACCTCTAGTTATTTATGGTTACACATTTCATGGAGGTTAGCTAGTAGCGGGACAGTGTACTTTAAGGACTAGTAGGTGGTAGTGAGCTATATGATTGTTGTTTGCCTATATTATGTGCCTACTTGATCCTTAAATGTTTATAGGTCGGCATATGGTAGTAGTGGGTTGAGGTGGTCCTACTTTGTGTTGTATGCCAAGTTACCCAGTGCGAGTCGAATGTAAGCGTAGGCATGGAGTCTTGGGAAGAGTGGTTAGGTTGAGGCGGTAGTCCAACAGACCCTGGGTATTCCAGTCCAATTGCTGATTGGACCCGTTGCATGTTGGGCGTGGGCATTACAATCCGGTGATTGTGGTTTGTTATGCTTGCTTGTATGTTTATCTTATGGGGTATTTTGGGGGAAACTCACTAAGATTTGTGATTACCCTGTTGTTTATGTTTTTTTTTCAGGTTTTATTGGTGCTCGTCGAAAGGCGAAGGCAAGATTGTACATACTCATCAGCAACATTAAGGATTCCCCATTTATTATATTACTCTGATTTTCAATACATGTATTTTGGAATAAATAGTTTTCCTAATAACGGATTTATAATTGGGAAGTTTTACTTTAATAAAATAAAATTTTTTGTTTGTGAAAATGGGACGTACATTTTGCTGGGCCAATGGCAGATGGCGCTACTACTGATACAGTTGCAGATCCTTCTCCTGATCTCGCTCCCTAAGAACAAAATACTACAAAATCTTCTATCAAAGAATTGTGTGAAGTGGACTGATGCCAATGAAATAACTCTAGGTGTGGCAGGTTTGAGTTCCTACTAGATTAAATTAGGAAGGAAACCTGTGGAAACCCTTGCAGGTCATGATGTTACTTTACTCGAGTAGTTGCACCGCAAACGCTTGGAGAGCTCTGATTCGGTTACCTAGGAAATCACCATTCCTAATTCTCCTTCTTAATCATAATGTAGTATGGATTCCATAATGAATGTTACTGTCAGGATATGAGTTTGCCCCTTATTCCTTCTCTTTCAAAAATGTTGCGAAAACGAAATTAGAAAGTAGGAAGCTTCCTCCGTCATCTATCAAATCTTCTTTAAGATCGAAGAGGAAAGTGGATGGATAGAAAGTTGTTTCTCTTGAAGGACTTATAAACAGCCTAGATAAAGAAATTGACTTATCCTCACCGAAGTTCACGAGGAGCACTTGTGGGAGTCAATCAAAATTTTGTGGTCATCCATCATCTGGTGGTCATCCTCTTCTGAGGAACCCTCATCCACAATGACTATAACAACTGCTCTTCATGAGTGTCCGTTGGTTACCGATCCCGATTTGAAGCATTACGAGAAGAATATTCCTTCTTCCAAGGTTGAGTTTTTGAGTCCTAATTTTTCTACGCTTCCAGCTTCATAAAGGCAGAAAGTTGTAGAGTTTGTTATTGTGTCATCTAAGGATCAAACCTCTCCTGCTCCAACTACTGCGACTATCTTTCAACAGAAGCTCTTTGGTACTGGTGTTAATTTGTTTCAAATGTCTAGTGTGGAATCAACGGTCATCACTATGAATCCTCCCTTGGTTGCTTCGGATCTTCCATCAAGTTCGGACATGATTTCTATGGAAACATCTGACCTAACCCCTGATTTTAGGAAAGAGGCTTTGTTGGAAGTCGCTACTACAACTTCACCAAATACTTAGTAGATTAGTATGTTTCTTTTACTCTTTTATGATTTCACGTGTATCTTATTATGTACATATTTGTGACGACACTTGTTGTATTTGTTTCAGTGTTGTCGTCATCCCATAAGGACCTTTCTATGCCTACTCTTGTATCTTTTTCTCTGTGGCTTCCCCATTTCCAACGTCCTTTTACTATACTTCCTTTCTTGTGAGTCCTAAAATTGCAATCGCATCAGATGAAGGGAGCCTTTACAAAAATCATACATAAATTCTTTCCTCTAAATAATTAAAGTTTGAGGAATGCTTTCAAGATATGAAGAAGTTATGAGAAATTCATGTTCAAGTGGGTGGAGTAGCTCAGAGGTTCTGGATACAGGTGTTGAAATTTTTGGATAGAAACCAAGAGTTAGTGAAAGATTTGAGCGAGAGCCTTCATCGTCAAGAAGAATTATCGAAATTGAACTAGGATCTTCAAATCCAAGTAGATCAAGTAATTTGTTAGTGTTCAAGACTGAGCAAGGAACTCAAGGAAATATCTCAACAATTCGATTGTCTAAAGCTTCAGTACACCCACAAAGTTTCTCAACTAGAGATTTCTTGCTCAAGTAAAGATGGTCGTATCAAATTACTTGAAGATGAGATGGCTGGCCTTAAAACAACGGTGCTGAGAAGGATGTTATACTTGCATATTTGAATGAGTTTCGTGCTTTGGTTGAATAGAAAGAACGAAAAAACTGAGCATCATCTGATCACGAGGCTTCTGATCTTCAATGGGTGATGAAGGAGGGCATCCCTTCATTTGTTCGAGCAATCATGAATTCTGTTGAGTTTGGGTTGTCAATGCTGCTCTTCAAACTGCCGCCATCTAGTTAGGGCTTCATCAGGCTTGTTTGGAGATGAAAGAAAAGTATGATGCATCATTGGATGGAAAAAACGTTCTCCACTCCTACCCTGATGCTTAACGTTGTATTCTCGACCATTTTTCGTATATGATTATGTTGGGTTTTAGTTCAAAAATAGTTTCATAAACTTGAAAAATATGGCAACAGAAAACTTAAAATTTTGAACATAACATAACATTTTATACCCACCAAGGATCATCTTGCAAGTTATATAGAGATTAAAACACCAACCATAGAAAGGATGAAGAAATAACAACCTTTGTTGTTCTTTGGATCCTCTTGGTAGGCTTGGAAGTTAATGAAGAATGTAGAACCTTTGGGACACCAACAATGACTGAACTTGATGTAGATGCTAGTCCATAAATTCTTAATCCCTTATTCTTTACGTTCATAACCAATATGAACTTAAAGAAGGCATGTAAAAGCAAGTAATCTTCAAGAAAGGATGAAGAAAAGAGAGAGAGTAACCTCCTCTAAGGAGGTTACGGTTTTAGAGAGTGTGAATGAGCAAGCCAAATGAGTGCATCAAGTCTTGTATTTATAGTAGAAACAATTCCCTACTTTATGAATAAAATAATCACATGACCATTCCCTTATTTAAATAATAAAAAAAAACATTCTCTCATTTAAATAATCAAAAGGCCATACTCTTATTTAAATATTCAAAGAGCCATTCTCTCATTTAAATAATCAAAAGCCCATAACTCTTTTTTTCTTGAAAATTATATACAAAAGAGAAGAGTTTGTTTAAATTTTATAAACTCAAAGTTTATAAAATATAAAGTTTGTCTTTTGAGTAAAAGACAAAAGGGTTTCAACTAGTCCATAAAGTTGTACATAACTTATTAATTCATACCATATGATTTATGTAATATTACTTGCTAATGAAAATTATTATTTCCATGAAATAAATAATTTCCAATTTAATTATAAGAGTTTTATTGAATATTTATTAAAATCAATTTCTAATAAATAATCAATTATATCAAGTTGTCGTTAGTGTGACCCATTAGTATCATATGTTAATTAGCAATATCACTTTAATATGATTCTTGAGCATACAAGACCTTTCAGATTACTCTCAAATATTCGTTATTCAGTCTTTTAGAAGGAGACAAGATTGACGTTGGCAAGTTAAAGAAGGAGTTGGCAGATTTGAACCCCCATCTTGAAGCATGATGGTGCAACCTTTAGTGTCTTGGTCCTGTTATAGCTTTCTATCTTTGGGACTTTTTAATTATGTCTTGATAAATGTAATGGTGACTCATATTTGTATTTCCTTCTTTATTAAAAACAAACATGCTTGGTATAATATAGTGCCTTATTTCCCTGTTTGTGCTTTGGCTTTTACCATAATTTCAAAATTGAAATCTATTTGATCCTTAAGATGATCAAAATTGTAATTTGTTCGAACCATAATATGGCAAATCATGGTGGCTAAACCTTAGGCTATTAAGGCTTTATGGTTCCTGTAATGAAAGAAAGGGTCAACCCATAATTTGATGAACTATGGTGACCGAACCATAAGTTACTAAGGCATTATGGTTATGTTATAAAAGGAAGGGTCAAACCATATTTTGACGAACTATGGTGATTGAAGCATAAGCTACTTGTATTATGGAAGCATCAACTCTTTTTTCCTCCAAGAGGTCTAGATTAGCAAGTAGGTTTTGCATTATTCAATCTTTCTTGAGGGGCTCTGGTTCGGGTACTTCATACTGTCATTTCTATGGGAATGACTGCTTCTGTTCCATACACCAAACTGAATGGTGGTTCCTTGGTTGGCGCCCGTATTGTCGTTCGGTAATCCGACAACACACTTTGTAATTCATCGAACCAATTTCACTTGGATTGTCCTAATTGTTTATTTATTCCTTTGACCAGAGTCCTGTTGGTGACTTCCATTTGGCCATTCGCCTGTGGGTATGCTACTGAGGTGAAATTCTATTTGATTCCTTTTTCCAAACACCATTTCTTAAATGGTTTCTCTACAAATTGTTTCCCATTATCATTGATAATCGTGTGTAGTATAGTTAATCGACAAATTATCTGTTTCCATGCGAACTTTGCCACATTTTTGCTAGAGATTACTTCCAATGCTTCTGCCTGGGCATATTGGTTAAAGTAATATATGACTGCTATCAAGAATTGTACTCTTCCTGTTTCTTCTGGGAATGGTCCCACAAAATCATTTCTCCATTGAAAAAATAGCCATGGACTAGTGATGCTTATTAAGGCCGTTGGTGGGAGTGTTGGGATGTTCGAGTGTATTTGACAGTCGTGGCATTTTTGGGTGAAATCATTCGTATCACCGGTCATAGATAGCTATAAGTACCTCGTTCGAAGTATCTTCAAAGTGATTACTCTTGATCCCAAGTGTGCTCCACATACCCCTTGTATTTCTGCTATAACGAGTTCTACTTCTCTTTTTGTGATTCACTACAACCATGGAGTAGAGTATCCTTTCCGATATAGCCAATCTTCATACATGGTATATCGTGATGCATTGATCTGAACCTTTCACGCTTCTCCTTCATCCCTAGGAAAAGTTCCTTGTGTAAGGAAAATGATACATGGTGTCATCCAGCAGTCTTCTTCTTCAATGATGGTCAAAGTTTCTATAACTGGCTCTTCAATGCTTCTCTTTGGTAGTACCTCGACTAGCACATTTATTGTGACATGACTAATCACCACTGATGTTAACTTGCTTAAAGCATCTGCCTGTTTGTTTTTTGCTCATGGCACTTGAGTGATCTTGAATTTTTGAAATTTTTGTGCCTATTCTTTCGCCTGGCTCAAGTATTTTTTCATATGTGTTTCTTTCGCTTCATACTCCCCATTAATCTGATTGACTACCAACATAGAATACCTTCGTGCTTCGCGCCAATTGTAAGCCTATGAGCAAAGCCTCATACTTCGTCTCATTTTTTGAACATGAGAATTCGAACCTTAATGCATAAGTCAATTTATCTCCTTGTGGACCGACAAGGATGATTCCAACTCCCGAACCGTCTTTACTCGAAGCCCTGTGGGTGTTCAGTATCCATTCGTTTTTTCTGCACTAGTTACAAATGTTTGGTCACGTGCTAACAATTGAGTTTCTTTTGTATGTGCTAGAGTTTTAGCTTGATCTTCGGGTATTTCTATTAGGCAATCTACCAATTCTTGTCCTTTGACACTGATCCTTGGTTTATAGTGAATGTCATGCTCTCCTAACTCGATTGCCCACTTAGTCATTCGTCTTGACCTTTATGGTAATGTTAGAATTTGCTTGATCATTTGGTTAATCAATACCCGGATTGAATGAGCTTGAAAATATTGGCGTAGTCGTCTAGCTGCAAAGACTAAAGAGAAGACTAACTTTTCAATTATAGAATAACTTCATTCATCCCTTTGCAACACCCTACTTATGAAATAAACCGGCATTTTCTTCTTATCTCTTTTTGCTACTAAAACTGCACTGATCGCTTGCCAATAAGTATATGATCAATGTTTCACTAGTGGCCGGACTTGCCAATGTTGGCAAACTTAAGAGGTGATGTTTTAAAATCCGGAGTGCCTCTTCAGCCTCTACCGACCACTCGATACTGTTCTTCCATGCATGTGTTTTTAATTCTTTGAAAAAGGGCAAGGTTTTCTCTGCGGACTTAGCCAAGAATCTTCCCATCGCGGCTAGTTTTTCATTTACGCTTTGTATGTCTTTCATTGTTTTTGGTGTCTGAGTCTTTAGTAACGTTTCCACCGTTTCTAGATTTGCTTCTATTCCCACAATGGTTATGACATGACCGAGGAACCTCCCTTTTTGCATCCCGAACATACATTTGTTAAGGTTGAGCTTCATATTGGTTTGTCTTAACTGCTTTAGTGACTCCTCTATGTCTGCTAGGAAATTGTCATATCCTTTGTTTATTATCACCATATCGTCAACATACACAATAATGTTCCTTCGTATCTGTTGTTTAAAAACATTATCCACCAACCTCTGGTATGTGACCCCAAATTTCATAGCCCAAATGACATCTTTGTATAACAAAAGGTTCCCTTCTTTGTAAGGAAATCTATTTTATCTTCGTCTGCTATCGCCATTTTCACCTGGTGGTACCCTTTATAAGCGTCTAAAAAGGATTTCCACATAAAACCGCCTAACGACTCGATCTTCTGCTCTATTTCTGGAAGAGGATAACAATATTTCCGGCACGCCTTATTGAGGACCGTGAAGTCGACACATATTCGCATAGTGTCTTCGTGCTTCTTCACTAAGACCGGGTTTTCTATCTATTTGTGAAACTATGTAGCCCTTAAAACTCTTGCCACCACCAAGTTTATTACCTCCTTATTCACTATTTCATTTCTTTCCTTTGCCATCATGCACTTATTTTGTACGATGGGCGTATGACTGGGGTTGATGTTGAGTCGATGCTCTATTACTGACCGAGGGATCCCCACTATGTCTTCAGGTTTCCATGCAAACGTATCTTTTTATCTTTTTAGCAAAGCGATTAAACCTTCTTGCAAACCTTTAGGTAGTTCTACATCTATTTTGATCTTCTGATCTTCGTATTTCGCGTTGGTTACCACTTCTCCAGTGTTCATTGATGCACTCCCTTCTTCTATGGTTAGTTTGGCCATATGGGGTTGTACAACGTGGCTGCCGTCTGGAGGTCCCATTGTTTTAGTCTGGATTATCATGACTTCCCTAATGGAAGGAAATTTAAGTAGGCGGTGTGTCATCGAAGGTATTGCCTATAACTTCCATAGACTTTTACTTCCTAACACCTTGTTATAGGGCGGGTCCCTTATTACGATGAACTCTGTCCAAATGGTCTTATGCATTGATCCCTGTAATCCTTTCGCATGAATGGCAATGATACACTTCCCATAGGCTATACAGATTGACCTGCGAAACCAACGACAACTAACGTGGAAAGTTGTACACAGTTTTGGACGTCTCTTGGCAGGCAATTTAAACAATTTTTGTAAATAGTGTTGACTAAACTTCCATTATCTACGTAGATTCTACGTATTAATGTTCTTCCTCCTACTCCCATAATTACCAGTGGTTCGATGTCGTGTTGGTCAAAAGGTATCCGGTCGTGAAGGTTCAACTCGATGTTAACTGCTTTATGCTTGTTGATTAGGTTACTTTGGGCCTCTCCCCCCCCCCCCTTGTATCATGACAATTTCTGCGTCATACGTTTGTGCTTCTTCCTTTCTTCGAGCTCGCTCCTCTTCTCTCCTAGGTGTTTGACCATTTCCTTTCTCTCTTTTCAAGCTCTCGCAATCTTCGGTTGCATGCCCTAGTTTTTTATGAAAAATCACAAAACTTGTTTAGTTCCTAGATGTACTTCATACTTTTATCATTCTTATCTTCTCTTTTTGAGCATTTGGGGTGTATGCTTCTTGTCTATATCGTTGGTACTGATCATATTGTTTCGTTTTTCCTCTCTAATTGTAATTTCGATTTTAAGGGAAGTGATTGTTGTTATTAATGGACGACTCATGGCACTGTTTGCTCTATTTTTCTCTTCTTCCTCCCCTCGCGACAACTTTTCCCCTGTCCTTGCTTTTTCGGCACTCTATGCTTCCTGTCTTAAGAAGCGACTAAATTTACGTATCATTTCCTCTACTTTTATCCAATCTCAGCCTACTAATTTTAAAAATAAATCTTCTTCCAGAAGTCTATAAGTGAATGAAGCTATGATCACGGGATCATTCCTTCTTGTCCTTTTTCAACTAATCTCATTGAACCACTTAAAGTAAGTTCTATTGGACTCTTTTTCTCTTTGTTGACCAGCGAATATCGCATCCGCTTTCTGCTGGAATTTTCTTTGTTGTAAAAAGCTATTACATAATTTCTCACATAACTTTTCAAAGCTTCCTATGCTTTTAGGGGTAAACTCGCCAGCCAGTACCGAGTAGATCCATCTAAAGTTCCTACAAAGTATAAACACCATAACTTTTGGTCCATCAGATCACTTTAGTATCCCATTGGAATATAGAGATGTGATCATTTGGATCTCCGGTTCCATCATACATCAATACTCTAGGCCCTTCAGCCTTTTTGAGATGGGCGTTTCGTTGATATCGTCTGTGAAAGGAGACCGAAAGTTCAGGTTATTAAAAGCTAGATTGTATCATTTTGCTTCCACTAATTCTGGCGATACTTCTCACTCTTCTGAGTGTTTCTTTTTTGTTTTCTTATGATGAGAGGGAGTCGAGTCTTTCGTTTGACTGGCGTGTATTGAGACTAGATCTCATTCTTTTTCTTTTTGTTTTTTCTACTATTTCTTTCTGCCTGCCGTTTTTTCATGATTTAGAAAATTTTAAAGGCTTCGAATTCCTTCATTTCTTCTTCTTCTTCTTTTTCTTCTTCTTCTTCTTCTTCTTCTTCTTCTTCTTCTTCTTCTTCTTCTTCTTCTAACTATCTTTGGCTCGTTTCCTCTCATTCTTCTTCTGGCTCTTTAAGCATTACGTTCTTGCTTTTTATTACCGTCGAGAATTGTGGTGTTTTTTCGTTTCCCTCGATAGTCTGTATTCTCGTGATAGGACTCGCATTAGCAACTGTGTTTTCGTCATTGGCTATTTGTTGCGGAGTCCCACGGATGGCGCCACATGATGTGCCTCCGGGTTCGCCTTCCATAGATTATAAGGATCGTTGTTCCCTTGTTGATAAGCACAACCTAGAGACAACAATCAAAATCTCGTAAGGTGATTAACCGGGATGTGATCCTGGGCCAACGCTCTGATGATAAATTCAGACTAGGGTTTCTTTACGATAAAGGCGATTTATGGAATAGCGAGGGAACGAAAGTAATTTGGATATAATGATTGAGAAGTGATCAGATTGAGCGTGCATACCTTGTAGAGTGTTCTTTATTTTGCATTTATAGCCAATATTGAGGGGCTATGCCCCCTTTCTACACCGAGCAGGTCTGCGATCATAATGCATTAATGGTAGTACCCCCAAAGGTACTGTCGTATGTACTTGCGAGCCGTTTTTAGAATTTTGGTTCATTAGATTAAGGACCCATCAATCAAGCATCCTTATAAAGGCTATTTTCTATGAGTTCCTATGTATTGTTACATTGTTGTAACATATTCTCGTACTTTATTCGCTATTTCATATGGTTCAACATGTGGCTGGTTCAGTATATGCATGGTCCGATATATACCTGATCCGGTACATGATTGGTTTGGTATATATCGGTTTCGGTATGTAAGAAGGATATACATAGATTTAGCTAGGTTATATCCTATTAAGTCCCCCCCCCCCCCACCCCCACCAGTGTAGGTTGTTAATTTTCATTTAGATAACAAGTCAAACTTTTTAAGGTAACTGTTGAGGCCGTAGAAGAACGGACACCTGGATTAGACGTTGACGTGACGGTTCAACGGCTTGTAGGTTTCATCATTACCTACATTAAACGGCCATTTTGTCCATTCGTGTGAGCGGTTTCCTCTTGATCTCCTTATAAGTAACTTCCGCTTCCTGGTTATTTTTATCACCTTCTAAAACATTCTTCTTCTTGTCTTATTCTCTTTTCCTTGTCTTGATTCAATATGGCTAACAAAGAGGCGTTGAAAATTTGTACCATAAAGTCTAGGCTTTCTCGGAAAACTCTTGTTGATATTGTGAAGAAGTATCACATCTATCCCGACTTCCGCCTTTGTCTTTGTGAACCAGGGAACGCCATCGTTGACGCTTTAGAAGGCTTTGTTGGTGTATACCGAGTATTCTTTAAGTCTTGGCTGTGTCTGCTAGCATTTGATTTCCTAGAGGAAATCTTTGATTATTATCATCTTCACATCACCCAAATTACCCCAAAATGGGTTTCGAAAAATCATTTGATCTGCGATGTTATGCTCTACATTTGATATTGTGCATTCCATCACTCTTTTTCCGTCACTTTACGTTCCTATTTCGAACGGCGATTGGATATCCCTTTATCTTCGTCATGGTTTAGTAGAATCATTTGCTTTGCGATGTTATGCTCTACACTTGATATTGTGCATTCCATCACCCTTTTCCGTCAATTTACGTTCCTATTTCGAATGGTGATTGGATATCCCTTTATCTTCGTCATAGTTTCGTAGAAATCAGTGATACCTTTCCGACTTCCATAAAGTACTGGAACGAGGAATTCTTTTTTGTTTCTTCTACTACTTTTGAGTAAAATCATGTTTCTTATCTTTTCTTATTTCAGAGTCGTGGGTCGGAAGTCGATTATGTAAAAGCTTTGGGCCTGATGAAGGTAAAGTTTAATCCTTTTGGAAGGAGGATATACATAAATCGAGCTAGGTTATATCCTATATATATATATATATATATATATATATATATATATATATATATATATATATATATATATATATATATATATATATATATCTTTCTCTTTTAATGATTTTGATTATCATTCTTGCATCCGTTTTATATCTTGCACAAATTTGAAATAAACAATACTAACGCAAGAATCCGGGGGATGTATTTTTTAAGGATTGGAAATTTCTTATAAGCCATGTGCCAATTACGTAAGCAACTTAATTTCATAAAAATTAGTATTATTTATAGCCACTTGGGGGATTCTACCCTTGGGGTGTATACATTTTTATTTATGTTTATCCCCAGTCAATATCAATATATAGATATAATTTGAACACTGAATTAGATGAGAGAGGATATATATTACTAAACCTCAGCTACACGCACCTTCTTCAGCCACCTGCAGAAAGCCAAAAAGCACCATCTTCAACCTACTCCAGCCGCTTCTTCGGTGACCCTCTCTGTCTCCTTAAACTTATTTTGAGCAAAAAACGGCAGCAGCTTGCTTTCTACATCTAGTCACCTCCCATATTTTTCTCATCCTCCGCCAAAAACCGTCATGGTCAGCCACAACAGCTTCTTCCCTGCCCAATATCGTTCTCCTGACACTACCATATCCATACATCATGATCACCAAAATCCAAACACGATGTTTTCTTCAGGGGTAAACCTTGAAAGTTACTTAATTCCACTGGAGGAGATCAACCGTGCCACGGAAAACTTTAGTCAGCAAAGGTTTATCGGAAGTGGTGGATTTGGTGCAGTCTACAAAGGACAACTATCTGAGCGCTGGCAAAACCGCATAGCCGCTGTGAAACGGCTAGGTCAGAATAGTTACCAAGGAGAGCGTGAGTTCCGTAACGAGCTTGAGATGACTGTCAGATTACAGAATGAAAACATCATCTCTTTCATCGGTTACTGTGACGAAGGGAGTGAGATGATTATAGTAAATGAATATGCTATCAACGGTAGCCTTGATCATTACCTCGGGGACCCAAATAAGATTGGTTCCATCACATGGACACAACGCCTCAGGATTTGCATTGGGGCAGCAAGAGGACTAAATTACCTTCACTCTGGTCTTGGGGAGCACGACAGAGTGATACACAGAGACATAAAGAGTGCTAACATACTGTTAGATGGCAAATTCGTTGCCAAAATTTGTGATTTTGGCTTGTCTAAATCTGGTCCCAGAAATCAGCCAAATACCGAATTCTATACAAAGGTTGCTGGAACCCAGTTTTACTTGGATCCCACTTACCTTGAGAGCGGCATCCTACGAAAAGAATCAGACTTGTACTCATTCGGTGTAGTGCTCTATGAAATGTTGAGTGGGATGCCGGTTTATAGTAAGAGGACTATTGAATATGATGGGCCAGAGAATCTGATGAATTTCGTCCGACGATACTATCCCGACAAACTAGACAAGTTAATTGATCCCTCCATAAAGGATGAAATTGATGCTCGTTCATTTTATATCTTCAAAGAAATTGCAAATCAATGCATTAGCTACAATTTAAAGGAACGCCCTACGATGGAAACCGTGATTCAGAGGATCGAGAAAGCATTGGATTATCAGGTATGCTTTTTCATTTAACTATATTGAAGGAAATCTAGTTTCATATGCAAGGATGAAAACTATTGTGGAACATACAAAATGATAAATTGCTCTATTATTTTTCATGATGGAGATAGTTTGTTTTAAGCAAATTAAATAATCATATGGGGTCATGATAAATTAGAATAACTTTTGTCAAAGGTATTTTTTCAAAAAGTTTAAAAGTCTTTTTGGTTTTTGTCTTATCAAACTTTCTTTATGAGAAGGTTGAGTATACTTGAATATCATTGACTTTATACGAGTCTGGAAATATAAGTATGATGATCACACGAAGAAGAAATCAATTGAATGTGATATTCTAGTTTTATATAACTAAAAAACATGATCTTTGTAAATATTCCTTAATTAACTGTAATTATTTTAAGTAATTAAATTAAATAATATTATACAACCTTCCTAATTTTACTGAATTTTACCGTGGATCGTAATTAACTAATAAATAATAGATATCAGATCTAATCCTGATAATATATCAAAATTGGTGACACATTATTTTAAAAAATAATACATTATCTTCTCTTTCTCTCTCTCTCATATATATATATATATATATATATATATATATATATATATATATATATATATATATATATATCATCCACATATTTATTTTGCCGCAAAACTCTTAGGCATATCGGCGGAAATAAATAACGGATACACATGTGTTTTCCAATCAAACTGTTAGGATCGAGACAGTTAACACACGACTCTAAACACACACACAGCTCACGAAAAACAAGAACACAAGGATGAACATGAGGGATTTAACGTGGTTCGGTCCTTCTCTGACCTGCGTCCACCCGTAACTAGGAATTTACATTTCTTGATGCTAATCTGCACTCTTTCTGTGTTACACTAGATACAAGTTTTACAAATACAGAATAATCTCTTATATAGAGATGGAAATCAGAAGTAGTCAAAAAACACAACTGGGTCTTCATTCAACAATTGTGGCTTCACAACTTCACATTGTTCCTGCCATTTTTGACCAGCTTTTCTGTGGATTCACACTCAACATTTCTGTGGATTCACACTCAACATTTTTGTGGATTCATACTCAACAATCTCCCACTTGAAGCCACGGAACAATCTTCACCTGTGCTTCAACTGTGCATCTGTATTTGATCTTAACTCCTTCCTAGTTACCCTGGCCTTCTCTTCAATTATCCTGAAGGCCAGTTGAAGCTTTCGTTAGCTCCAACACATCAGTCATGGCTAAGTCTGCCACTGACCTGTTCTCTGTCTCCATCGGCTCCCACTGAAATGAACTGCCCGATCCTGGAACATCCTGAGAACAAACGACACTCTCCATGTGAAGCAGATAATCTGGAGAGACTATTACAGATGGAATACTGGTTCTCTTAACCCACTGTGTTCTGGGTATTCTAGCTGAAACAAAGCCCATGCTCCCACTGCTATGAATGCCCTTGACTGGTTTTTCTGAACCGTTCCAAACACGTTCAACCTGAATTTGACCTGTGACTCTGGGTTTGCCATCTGCAAAGCAAACCTTCTTCTGTCCACGAGACTCTATGAACCGGATTTTGTTTTTCTTCTGAACTGGGACAGTTACTCCCTCAGACGGTAAACTGACCATATATAATGAACCCCTCTTATGTCCACGAGCTATCACAAGATTTCTTTTGACAACCTTCCACTGCCCATTCCTGAACTTAACCTCGTGTCCCTGTTCATCCAACTGCCCAACAGAAATCAACTGTTTCTTCAGACTTGGAATTACCCGGACATCCTTCAAAGTTCATGGACCAACTGGAGTCTTCAAAACTAAGTCACCTATGCTCGTCACATCAAGAACCTCATCGTTCGCCAGTCTTACCTTACCAAAATCTCATTCTTTTAGGTTCTGCAGTGCTTCACGGCTGTGGGTAGCGTGAAATGAAGCACCCGAATCCATAACCCAGGAATCCACATTGCTCTCCACACTACAGATCAAAACATCATCATCTGAATGGTCTACTGCAACGTTAACTTCTTTCTTGTCTTTTGGACATTGATTTCTGAAATGTCCAACCTCTTTACAGTTCCAACAAGTCACATCATTTCGAGTCCTCGACTGACTCTTTCTCCTGTTCCCGCTCCCACTACCTCTGTTATTTCTTCTACCTCTGACCGCATTCAATTGTTCACTTGATGATTCCCCGGAATTTCTTCGTCTGACGTCTTCGCCTAGAATTAAATCCCGAATTCCCTCAAAAGTGAGCTCTTTCGATCCTGTGGAACTAGTAACGGCTGTAACTGTTCCGGACCAACTGTCAGGTAATGATGATAACAGTAGTAAAGCTTGAACTTCGTCCTCAAATTTTATTCCCACTGACCCAAGTCTGGATAAAATCGAGTTCAAATTGTTGATGTGTACTGTAACTGAACTTCCTTCCCTCATCCTCGTGTTGACTAGTTCCCGAATCAGGAAGACTTTATTTGCTGCCGACGGCTTCTCGTACATATTAGACAACGCCTCCATGATTCCCTTTGCCGAGGTCTCCTTCAAAATGTTGAAGGCAACATCCTTTGACAATGTCAGTCTAATAAATGTCTTGGCCTTCTTATCCAGAGTCTCCCAGTTTGCTTGTGTGATCGCCTCCGGTTTTTCACCTAAAACTGCGTCCAAGTCTTTCTGTACGAGCAAATCTTCAATTTGCATCTTCCACCAACCAAAATCTTTCCCATTAAATTTCTCAATCTGAAGCTTATTGCTTTCTGCCATTTTCTGAAAGAACAATGACCTATTTTGCAATTTTCTGGAAATTCAGGGGCCAAATTGCAAATTTTCAAATTTGCTACAGTGTCTGCTGACGTCACCGCTGACGGCGTGCTACAGTGTCTGTTGACGTCACCGCTGACGTCGTGCTACAGTGTCTGCTGACGTCACCGCTGACGTTGTGCTACAGTACATCTACAGTACCGCTACAGTGTCGTCTTCTCCGTCAGAACTTCGGTGCTACAGTGTCGTCTTCTCCGGCAAGTTCAGGCGCTACAGTGTCGTCTTCTCCGGCGGAACTGGTTTTTCCGGTCACTATTCCGGCAAACCTTTGACCGGCGATTTGGACGTCTTCCGGTGGTCAAAAAATTCAGAAAAAAATATTTTCGGAATTTTCGGAACGAGACCTTTCCAACGGTATACACCAAAATCGTTTTTGACGAAAAAAAATTTCGACCAAAAAACTGAAAATCACCTTCTGGAGCTAAAACCTTGCTCAGATACCACTTGTTAGGATCGAGACACTTAACACAGGACTCTAAACACACACACAGCTCACGAAAAACAAGAACACAAGGATGAACATGAGGGATTTAACGTGGTTCGGTCCTTCTCTGACCTACGTCCACCGGTAACTAGGAATTTACATTTCTTGATGCTAATCTGCACTCTTTCTGTGTTACACTAGATACAAGTTTTACAAATACAGAATAATCTCTTATATAGAGATGGAAATCAGAAGTAGTCAAAAAACACAACTGGGTCTTCATTCAACAATTGTGGCTTCACAACTTCACATTGTTCCTGCCATTTTTGACTAGCTTTTCTGTAGATTCACACTCAACATTTCTGTGGATTCACACTCAACATTTCTGTGGATTCATACTCAACACAAACATGTTTCCTTAAGTTATTCTAATCATTACCTTAATATGCACAAAAACATTTTTTTTTGTTTTTTTTTATTATTTTTAGAATGCTATTTTTATTGAAAAATTATTTTAAATATATCAAAATTCATAATCTTTTATTCTCTATAAATAAACATTCATATTGATATAGTTTTAAAATAAAATAATTTTTTTTAGAGTTTCAGGTCTCGTCGTTATAAGTGAATAAAAATCAATCAAATTTTCATTATAGTATATTCGTTATTCACTTATGAATAAAACGTATGTTTAACTTTTTTATAGTTTGAGTATCGTCCATATATGAATATAACATGTAATAAATTTTTCTTACTTAAAATGTATTTTTTACATCATCTTTCGTCATATATTATATTTATATGAATAAAACGTATATTATTTGTCGTCATATTTTATATTCATATATGAATAAAACATTTATTAAATTTTTGTTACAGTTAATTTGTTATTTATATATGAATAAATAGTATAAAGTATACTTAAACTGTAAAAAAATAATCATATTTTTTATTCATAAGTGAATAACGAATGTACTGTAGTAAAAATCTGATGCATTTTTATTCAGTTATGAATAACGATAGCTAAAAACTATAAAAAAATATAAATTTTAATTTATCTTAAAACTATATCAATATGAATATCTATTTATAGAGAATAAAAAATTATGAATTTTGATATATTTAAAATCATTTTTCGAAAAAAATAACTCCTTAAAAAATAAAAATAAACGAAAAAAAATATGTTCATATATATATATATATATATATATATATATATATATATATATGTAATGATTAACATATTTAAGGAAACATGTTTTGTTGGAAAACATATGTATTGTTTTCCATATATATATATATATATATATATATATATATATATATATATATATATATATATATATATATATATATATATATATATATATATATATATGGTTAGGTTCATGTGAGACGGCCTAGTTATGTAAGACCATGAGACGCAATCTTAACTACTCATTTTGTATAAATAAATATTTTTAAAATTCAAAAAAAATTAAAAAATTTTGAAAATTTTTCATTCAAATATTATTTTCGTTATTTATATTTTCAAAAAAAATTACCAAAAAATATAAAAAAAAAATACAATTTTTTTTACATATTTTAGTAGAATATTAGAGTATTTTACATATCTAACAAATGTATTAGAATATTCTAACATTCTAAAAATCACATTAGAATATTTACACTGTGATATTCTATTAGAATATTTTTAGATATTTCCTTTTATTTTGCATTTTAAATTTATATTTAGATTGCGTCTCACGGTCTCACAAAATAGCATGGTCTCAAATGCACCTGAACCTAAACTTATATATATATATATATATATATATATATATATATATATATATATATGGAAAAAGTGAATATACCCTTAAGTGCGTATATAACCTTAGGCATCCAAACTCACCATACTACGTAGTTTTGTATTAAATGTATATATTGTAATTGTTCAATGTTCTTATAGGGGTAAATTTGTTAATTGTAATTCAACAGGTTGGTGTTGTTCTTCGTTTGACGTTTTGTTTCCTTTTGTTTCTTTTACCCCGCCTTGTTTCCTTTATAGGTGTTGGGTTTAATAAATTTCCGCCGGTTCCAAAAAATTTAAAGCTAGTTAGTTTTGCCCTGCCTTGCTTCCTTTATAGGTGTTGTTCTCCGTTTAACGTTTTGTAACTCTTTTTTTTTTATACTTTTATATGTTCAAAACTGTGTTTTACTTCTAAAACACTAAAAAGTCAGATTATTGAACAAACTACAAACTAGATTGAACAACATTAAATCCATTTAATCAACCAATAAATCACAAGATTTTATATAAACAGAAAATATAAAAAGATTAAACAATATATTAAGAATATTTAAGGAAAATCCGTTCTTTGACCACAACCTTCAATCATCACCATTAACCACTACTATCATTGTCGTCGACAACCACTAACCGATGGTGACAACTAACCACATGGGGGGGGGGAGAGAGAGAGAGAGAGAGAGAGAGAGAGAGAGAGAGAGAGAGAGAGAGAGAGAGAGAGAGAGAGTCCGCCACTTACCACTGCCATCGCTGCGTTAGTTAGTCCGACTACCAAAATCTGTCACCGATGGACCACCGAAATCGCCGGAGAAAAGATGGAATCTTCTTAATCTGTTGTTTTCGGGCTACCATGATAGAGACTAATGTTGGACCAACATCAACGTCGTTGGAGCGTCAGAGGAGAGAGGCGATATTCGTAATCCGATGTGGTTGAGAAGTTGAAAACGTTGCCGGAAATCCAGATAGAATATCCCACTCTCTCATTTTGACGGAGTTTGGAGTTTGTGATGGGGTTAAAGATACAAACCTCTTATATCGAAAACTTTTACACTAAAAGCCTACGAATTAAAAAGATTATTTCATTTTATACATCTAACTTTATACATTTTATAACACATTTATTTATTTTAATAAAAAACATCAACCTTTTAACCAAAAATTTATTTAATATCCTTTAGGAACTCTTTGGTTTAGTTTCAATATGGGGAAATGATATAAATGACCTATGAAGTTTCTAAGATTGGTCCATTTAGTCTCAAATTATTTTTGTTGCTTTATCAGGGAACAAACTCTAGGCAACCTGTTTTTTTATTTAGTCCCCTGGACTGTTTGGAGTGCCACATCCATATTATATGCCATCAACTATGACATGGCAACCAACTTACTTGACTATTCCAAAATCATAGACAAACTGAAATAAATAATTTCTAATCCGACTGCTTCGTCTTCTTCTTCTTATACATCTAACTTTATACATTTTATAATTTCTGCACACATTTATTTATTTTAATAAAAAAACATCAACCTTTTAACCAAGAATTTATTTAATATACTTTAAGAACTCTTTGGTATGGTTTTAATATGGGGAAATGATATAAATGCCCTACGAAGTTTCTAAGATTGATCAATTTAGTCCCTAAATTATTTTTGTTGTTTATCAGGGAACAAACTCTAGGCAACCTGTTTTTTTAGTCTCCTGGACTTGTTTTGCCCAGTTTGGAGTGCCACATCCATACTATTTGCTATCAGCCATGACATGGCAACCAACTTACTTGACTATTCCAAAATCATAGACAAACTGAAATAAATAATTTCTCATCCTGCTGCTTCGTCTTCTTCTTCTTTACAACCTGAATTCGTCTTCTTCATCTTCATAACCTGCTTCTTCTTTCCCCGTCACCATCTTTTTTGATTCTGATTGTGATCCATTTGGGTTTCCTCCTTTTACACAACTCTGTTATCTCTATGACTTATCCGCCAAGTGTTTGATTCTATGCCTCAGAGAGTTTGATGAACTCGTGGAATAAGCTTAAAGATGGTATTTCGTCCTAGACTTACAACCTAGATATTTGTCTTTTTCTACCTTCTTACTTTCGAGCTTGAAGCATAAATTGGAGATGAAGGTCTGAGTCGAGTTTATTTGAGATAATACAAAATGTTTTCTTCCTTCTTAACTAATTAAGATTAAGAAGATACCTCATGAAATTACATAAAATAATATACAAAACTTCATTATTAGTGAAATAAACCCCTCGGTTTTTAGAAAATCATGTTCATAACTAGCAATCGGTATCATTAAACTGAAATATTAAGCAGAGCATGTAACATATAATGCATACAGTACAACAACTAAGGCACAAGGTACAATGTCAAAGGAAATCAACTATAATCGTTCATGGCGACGAGTTGATAGTTCAGAATTGCAATCATAACTTCGATGTCGGAGCCGACAAGCGCACTCATCGTCGATTACTCGACATCAAACATCTTCACTTTAGTAATCTTGTTGTTTTTCAACATCTGAACTACCGTTTTCGGATCCATCTTATGCGTCGCCATCGTCCCCCATTTCACATTCAAATTTTCAATTTAAGCAGAGAATCAATCGAATGACAAATTTGGTTGATGAACTGGAATAAAACTTTATGGTTCAATACTTGAATCAAATGAAAGATTTTTAGATATTGGACACATAGGGTTACATGTAAGTGAGTGTGGGTTAATTAAGATTTCAACAAAGAAATTATCGGTCAACGTGATAGTCAACATATACGGGGTGAACCGGCAAAATTGTTACCAACCGTTTACCCCTTCAGATCTTCCAAAATGACCATTTGGAGCCGACAAAAACAACTTCGTGCCCCTATAAAGCTACAAAAAAAAAATTAGAAACCAAATAGATCAACCCTAGAAACTCCGTACGAAATTTATATCATTTCCCCTTTTAATATTTATGCAATATTATATTTATATATTTGTTGTGATTTTTGTGTATACATGTTGTAATCAACATGTTTTATCGTTTTAATATAACATGTTTTATTTTAGAAATTTAAAAAATATTAAAAATATTTAATTAAATACTTTTAAAATATCATTTATATATATAGTAAAAAAGTATTAATCAATACTTTATAATTTGCTGATAATTATAGTTAGAAATATAATTATTATAGATAAAAAGCTATAATGATAGTCTAATCATTGTAATCATTTAAAGAAAAAAAGTTAATATAATGGTCATGGTTATTGATAGACTATTAAGGGGTATGGATAGTCCATGTATTTTTTTTCTTGTATCACTCAATATACAATGTTCATTCATAAATCATATTCTAGAAAACGTTTTATTTTTAGGCCCTTGGCCAATCACCAATATGTCATGATGACATGTTAGTTTCGTATCTTTCACAGTTTGCATTTAGCCCCAACATTTACATACATGTTTGTAATTAGCCGCAACATTTATGTATGGGTTTGCATCTAGCCCCAACATTTTTTAGTTCCCCGTTCACCATAATTTTTTAGAAAAAAATTCATTTTAGCCACTGACCAGTCATGAATAGGTATTTTAAAACATAATAACTTAAAATGAAAAAGGAAAAAACAAAAGCAAGAGTCGAAGCTGTGACTTCTCCTTAAGGGTAGGACGTGTTAGCTAGCAAGCCAATGATTTTTTTTTGGTATTATCAGTGTTTGTTGTATTTAATACACACATGAATTTTAAAATGAAGGAAAAAGACCTAGTGTATATCTCATGTCTAAGATATCTAATAAACGATGTGACATGTTAATCTTTGAGCCAATAAAAATTGTCATTTCTTTGGTGTCTCAATAAATATGTCATTAGAAATATTTGGTTTCTCAACAAATATGTCATCAGAATAATCAATTTTTTCTTAGATGAGTTACCAATGAATTAAAGTTTGGATTGCTTAAAGATTAGCATGTCATAATGTTTATTAGATGTCACAGACTCAAGACTTACACTAGGTTTTTTCTTTTATTTTAAAATGCATGTGTACATTAAATACAACAAACATTGATAATACAAAAAGAAAGTCATTAACTTTTTAGCTAACACGCTCCTCGAGGAGAAGTCGCAGTTTTGACTCTTTAAAAGGATTTGGTTTCTTAACAATATGTCATTAGAAATAGCCAATTATTTCTTAGATGAGTAACGAATGAATTAATAAATTTGATTGACTCAAATATTAACATGACATGTTGTTTATTAGATAACACGAACTCATAACTTACACTAAGTCTTTTCCATCATTTTAAAATAAATGTGTACATTAAATACAACAAACAAACATTGATAATACAAAAAAAGCCTTCGTATTTTCCTTTTTTTTCCATTTTTTTCATTTGTAGTTATTACATTTTAAAATACCTTTTCGTAGCTGTCTAATGGCTAAAATGAAATTTTTTCTAAAAAATAATGGAAAATAAGGGAAAAAAATGTTGAGGCTAAATGCAAACTCATACGTAAATGTTGTTGCTGAATGCAAACTCATAAGTAATGTTGGTGATAAATGCAAACTATGAGACATACGAAACCGACACATCATCATGACCGGTCACTGACCGGCCAAAGGCCCAACAATAAAATGTTTTATAAAATATAATAGCTAACGAAGAACAAAAAATAAAGTTAGGGCTAAAACAGAACAATGTTATAAATATAATGGTTTTTGTGGAATAAACCCTATATCAAACTAATATAAAAAGAATGTTGAAGCATTACTTATTCCTGCAGGATGGTGTCGGTTACCTTTTTGATTGTCTAACACAAAACATGGGATTCAGTGATGGCAAACCTATTGCAGCATTTACCGTCTACAAATGCCTTCTCCATTGGAAATGTCTTGAAGCTGAAAGAACTCCTGTACTTTGTCGACTTATACATATTATTAATTCCGCGATTGAGGTACTTATTAGAAATCAATTTATTGAATGGAATCAGCTTCATTTTAATTGATTACATTAATCTAGTCATGTTGAATTCAAGCTAACAATAACTAAGTATGGAGTAACTTGCTGTTATTGGGAACAAAATATATGGGAGAATCCCTATCCCCCAAAAAATAATAATAATAATAATAATAATAAATAATGTTTTTAGTTTTCCCTCATGTTGAATTTGCGTTTGTGGGTGGATTTTTTTTTGTGGGAAGGAGTAAAATTACAAGAAAAATGGAGATTTAAGTGTTGTTTGTTTTTTTGTAAAAACCTCTTCAAACCTCTTATTGTTGTGCGGCACAGCATACGCACAACACTTTTAATCTTGCAGCTGTTTGTTTTTAGAAGTTTTAAGAGTAAAAAATCTCTGGTTGTGTTCTGTTTCGCGCAACACTTGTATTACCTCTTCCAACATTTTCTTCTTCTTTTTTTCTTGTTAAAATCTTGATTATATGTTGTTAAAATCTTATTTTACCTTTTTTTTGTTTTTTTATTTATTCTTGTTGAATTCTTTTTTTTCGATTTTTGATATTGAATAATGATTATTTCTTGATGAAATATTATTACTTTTTGCTTTTGTTGAAATATCATTATTTTTTGCTGAAATATCATAAATTTTTGCTCAAAATGTCATACACTATTAATTTTTTGGTTTTAAAAAAATACTTCGGTTTATAAAATCAGTTTATTTTAGTTTTTTAATATCTGCAACAGCATGCAGATGTTAAAAAAACAAACACGCTTCTTATTACAGTTTGCAGCCATTTGGCCCACCTCTTCTACTGCAGAGGGTTGCAGAGGTGGTTCGCAGAATTCATGAATTTTTGCTTCAAAAAAACAAAGCACCTCATTCATTTAACTCCTCCTTAATTCTATATTTTCTTTTTTATTGAATCCGGTGTTTTCAAATTACAGTAGAAAAACTGAACATATTTCCAGGATAATTTTAATTGCAATGTAAAGCAACTTTATTGCAGGATCGAGATAACAACCATCAGATGCCGTATTGGTTATCAAATGCGTCTGTTTTGTTATTCTTAATCAAAAAAGGTCTAAAACTTGATGGTGCAAGTTCTTTTCCAAAACCACCACCTCAAACTTCTAGTTTAGGAAGTTTGACAATGGTATCAATTTAATCTTATTGTTGGTTTTATCCTTTTAAATAATATATAGATGTTCCATGATATGGTTTTCTAATAATAGATTTACTATATTCTTCCCTGTTTTCTACCGACATTGCTCAGGCCAAGGCTAAGGCTGCACCTATGGTAGGACAACACACTGAAGCCAAATACCCAGTTTTGATTTTCAAGTTACAACTAGCAACATGTGTAGAGAAAATTTATGGCATTATTCGTGACAACTTGAAGAGGGAAGTGGGATTATTACTTGACTTATGTATTGCGGTAGTTGAACTTCGATTCATCCTCACCTATAATGCTGTGTTAGAAAATACATTCCTAATTTTATTTGAATGACTTTCCATATCGCCTATGATGCATGCAAACTTATTATAACCGTGAAAATTTAGGAACCAAAAATCTTCAACCGAGCGCCGACACCTACACAGTCAATTGCAAAAGAGTCATGTTTCAGACACTGGCTAGGCATGATTGATCATCTCAACACTTTCCTCAACACAATGGAAGACAATTTTGTATGTGAATTATCAATGGCCTCTTGTTTTTCCTTTAAATCTCAGGGATAGTTATAAAAGTTTTAGTTCTTTTCAAGAAAACACAAATACGTATTTCGTTAGTTTGTAAACATGGATACAAACAAACACCACCTAACTTTTAAAATTGCATAAAAGTGGATTGAATTTTTTTCGGAACATAATTTTTGGCAAATTTTCTCATATAGTTGCATTTCAGGTGCCTCCTATACTTGTTCTGAAGATATGTATTCAAGTTTTCACATATATCAACGTCAAGCTCTTTAATAGGTGTTTGGTTACTCAACTTTCCCTTTTTTTAGGTCCTTTTCTTTGTTTCCTATCATAAATATTCTTTTGCAATTCTGCAGCGTTCTAGAGGACAGGGAGTGTTGTAGCTTCAGCAATGGGAAATATTTGGAAGGCGGTGTAGCAGAGTTGGAGATATGGTGTTTAGAGGCGAAAGAGGAGGTAATACTTTATTCTGACCTTTCTCATGTTTTTTTTGGTAAAACATTTCTCATCTATATATATATATATATATATATATATATATATATATATATATATATATATATATATATATATATTTTGTTTGTTTTTGTAAAATGACGTACGTAGCCCCCTAAATTTAATTGAAAAATAAAGTACATAGTACAAGTTCGGTGTTAAATATAATCATGGGATTTTCTATAACTACCCCTCCTCATTTTCCAATCTTGTTGGTTTTTTTTTTGTTTTTTTTTTCCATTTTGTTTTTTTTGTAGTTTTTAATTATTTTTTAATTTACTACATTTATTATTTATTATTATTATTATATTTTAATATTATTATTATTATTATTGTTATAAATTTCGTACAAAATTTTAACATTCGGACGACATAATAAATTCGAACGGCTATATAAAATCGGTTTTTAAATATTTTTTATATTTTAATATTAATATTATTATCGTTATTATTATTATAAATTTCGAATGATATTTTATAAATCAGATATTATAAATTCGAACGACTATATAAAATTGGAATAGAAACAAAGTTTGTGCCTATTAATTACGAATATTAATTGGTATTGTATTATAATTGCGTGCTGCGTTATGCGAATTGAAAACATTTAGTCAATCAGTATACAATGTTTCCAATTTTATATAGCCGTTCGAATTTATAATGTCCGGTTTATAAAATGTTTTTCGAAATCTATAATAATAATAACAATAATAATATTAATATTAAAATATAAAAAAATATTTAAAAACCGATTTTATATAGTCGTTCGAATTTATAATGTTGTCCGAATTTTAAAATTTTGTCCGAAATTTATAACAGTAGTAATAATAATAATAATAATAATAATAATAATAATAATAATAATAATAATAATAATATATAATAATAATAATACAAATTACAAAAGAATTAAAATAACAAAAAAAAACTAAATAGAAAAAAAAACAACAAAAAACAAAAAAACAAAAAAAAAATGATGTCAAATCAAATGTTATATTGACTTTAAGGGGGTAAAAATGGTTAAGGGGGAGGGGGTACTTAAGCACAACCCTTTGAGAATTGAAGACCAGTAGTAGCTAGTTGACTTATCAATAACTAGGTTGGCTGTGTCAATTAGCTCGTGTAATGGAGGCTCAGTTCTAGCTAGGTTTATGTTTCACTTTGCCTATAAATAAATATTAATATTTAGGGTTTCAGTGTAGTCGATTAGCAAATAAAAAAATATTGCATCCTTCACATGGACATAGTTCATCCTGACCAAACCATATATATATATATATATATATATATATATATATATATATATATATATATATATATATATCGTGTGTTTTCCTTACAAGTGGTATTAAAATTACGATTGCTCTATCGATTGAAGAGAGATTGTCCCACAAAATTGGGATGAAGAAATCCAATAGCTTTATTGACTTCACTTTATGGAAGGTGAAGATCCTTCACACACACATAGTTCATGTGACCAAACCATATATATATATATATATATATATATATATATATATATATATATATATATATATATATATATCGTGTTTTTCCTTACAAGTGGTATTAAAATTACGATTGCTCTATCTATTGAAGAGATATTTTCCTACAAAACTCAGATGAAGAAATTCAATAGCTTCATTGACTTCACTTTATGGAATGTGAAGATGAGGGATCTTCTGGTTTAATAGGGTTTAAAGGCATCTTTGGAAGGATAATTCTGGAAGATCCCTAGCCTAGTACTAGCATGTTGTGCTAACTTATCACATAATCAAATAACTGGTATGGTATTTTGGGGTTTACTTACTGGCTCCGGCTGATCGTACACTCCGCCTCCTCCTTAGTTATTTTAAAAACCATTTCGAATTTTATTTTTAAAATCTTTCCTTGATTTGAGACTGGATTCACACGAGTGTTCCTCCAATTTGCTCAAACCAAGGCTCTAATACCAACTTATAACACCCATAAAATTTAAGCCAAATTTAAACTTTCCAAAAACATTTAAAAACCAATAGTTACTACAAGTTTGTTTCCAAAATAGTCTTTATCAGAGTTTTCCCATAATACATATCAAAATGTGAGGAGCGGTACGATCACGCCTTTGCCTTGCCTCAATCCCCTGATGTATCTGAAACAATAAACTGAAACTGTAAGCCCGAAAGCTTAGTGAGTTCCCCCAAAATACCCATACTCACAAATATACATATTATCATAAACACAATATACAATGGGTCCAGTCAACCATCGGGTTGGAATACCCCAGGCCCTCAACCAGCAGGTTGGAATGCCAACACACTATGGGTCCAATCATCCTCGGGATGGAATACCCCAGGCACTCAACCAATATGTTGGAATGCCCCGGTCTATTGGCCTCCGCACGAAGCAGATAAACCTCAACCACCAAACAGACATGTGCACATGTAACAGATAATCACATAACAGTCTACAGACAAAACTGATCTAACAGATCATACCACATAGCTCATCATATCATCCTATCTACCAGGATACCAATCTAACAATTCATACTACGTATCATATAACATTATCCTACCCTCTAGGATACCGATCTAACAGATCATACTAGCATAACATAACCATATACATTCCAAAGGGCCGGCCTTGGTGCCTTAGACCCTTGAGTATAGTGAGGATAACTCACCTTGCAATGCCAACCCGCAGGAATAAGCTCAAACTCTCGGATTACTGACACGAACACCACCACCTATATTTATTACGAACCAAACTCGTAAATCTCCAATCTTTCCAAAACTATCCTCAAAAGTCAACGGGTCAACCCATGGTCAAAGTCAAAGTCATCAGTCAAGGTGAACAGTCCATGTTGACCTTAACTCGTCGAGTACCCTCAGCTGCTCGCTGAGTTTCTTTAACACTCGCCCACTCGCCGAGTCACCAGAGTGACTCGTCGAGTTCCTAAGGCTCGCGATCGAAGCTCTGAGACCACTTGTCGAGGTTTCCCTCGCACAACTCGACAAGTTTATACACACCTATCGATTTGGGAAAACCCTAACCGACTCACCGACCCGCTCTACAGGATCGCCGAGTCTAAGGCAATCTTCATCAGACTCGCCGAGTTGTTCATCCAACTCGTCGAGTCCATGACCATCTTCAAATGACTCGCCGAGTCGACCATGCGACTCGCCGAGTAGCTTGAATCCCTCATCCATACAGAAGCTTTTAAAGTCATGTAAAGGCTCCAAACTGCAGATCTAAGCTTCTAGGGCATGATTATCACGTAAAGTTGCAAACTTTACGTGCATGCAAGATGGTATGACCCAAAACAAGCTAAAAGGAGTGGCTTAAGGAAATGGGATAGGTCATAGCTTGGCAATTACTGAACTTTATGATAAAGAGAGCCTAAAAGAGCCCAGATCTGAGGTTGTAACCTCAGATCTTGACCCAACACAGAGAATCACCACAAAACCCTAAAAAGGCTCTAAACCCAACCATGAGGGGTTCTACTCAAAGGAGAATCAAGGTAACAACTTGTTACCTTCAAAATGATGCCAACCTAAAGAAGAATCCGGATCTACAATAGCCACTAGCTCCAACTTCTTGTACTCCAAGCTCTTAACTCCAAAGGATCTTCTTTCAAGGTCAAGAACACACACAAAAGAGGGCAAACACGAATTACGGTTTTCTGGGTTCAAGAGAGGCAGTAAGAGAGGCTAAGGAGAATATATGATCCTTAAATAGGGTGCCCAAACCCCGAGATTTAGGGTTTCATCTGCCAGCTCCTTACTTGGACTCGTCGAGTAGATCACTAAACACGCAGACCAACCCGCTGCTACTCGACGAGTGGGGCTACCAACTCGTCGAGTAGACCTTGAAATCAAGAAAGTTCTTATGTAAGTCAATTACCTGAAGATCAGGGCGTTACATAAGACGTTGAAGAAGGATATTATGGAAAAAACATCCTTACTATTGAACTGTTAAAGGAGGTTGTCGATCAAACTACTGTTGCTGGGATTTGGGAGAAACTTTGTAATAAGTATTAGAACAATTCTCTCACAAATTGACCCTATCAGAAGTAATGTTAGTACCCAAATAAATGATCATCTAGACAATTTTAAGCATATTATACTTGATCTATAATGTGTTGACATTAAAATGATGATAGGGATCAATCTCCTATTTTGTTGTGCTCTCTGTCAAAATTTATGAGTATTTCGTTAATACCATGTTGTATGGTAGAAAAACATTTAATATCAATGATGTAATGGATTCCTTATTGTCAAAGGAACTAAAGCATATAATTTTTGGTAATGAAGAAGATTTCGGTTGAGATTTATTTGTTGGCATGGGTAAAATACGAGAAAGAAATAGTGCAAACATGGGTAGTCTCATTCCAAGCCTAAATCTCCCTTTAATATTAGATGTAATAATTGTCATGAAAAATGTCACTACAAAAGATATTATTCAAAAATAAACAAAGGTAATTTCAAAGTTGAATCAAGTAGTAATAATAGTGTTGACATGTTTATGAGACTTCATAAGGAAACATGGACGTCATTTTGGCTATATGCATGAATAATTCTACAGATGCTTGGATCTTGGATTCGATTGAATCTCACAATATGACTTATAATCATAAGTATTCGAATCTTTTAAAGAATGGGAGTGCACAGTGATGGTATGACCATAAAATTTTATTACTGGTATGTTCTTGAAATTTGGAAGAACCAGCAAAGGTGATCTTGTAGTTATGAAGGGAAAGCTACAACATGGGACTTATTTTCTAGAAGGCTACACAATTAGAAGAGCAGTGGTTGTATCCTAATCTTCGGAGCACCATGATAATAAAATAGGGTTATGAGATCATAAATTATGGCACATGAGCGAGAATGGCATGTCGATCTTGAGTAAACAATGGTTGTTTGGTGGACACATAACTAGAAAAGTAAAATTCTTCGAATGTTGTGTCAAATGAAAGCAACATAGAGTGAAGTTCGATTATAGTCAACACACAAGAAACATAATCCTCGAATAAATTCAATTAGATTTATGAGTTCCCTCTTCGATGAAATCTCATGGTGGACGCTCATACTTTATGATTTTCATTGAAGACTATTTAAGGAATGCATGATTCTATTTTCTAAAGACAAAACATGAAATGTTTTAAAGTTCAAGGAGTGGAAGATTATGGTTAAAAGCGGACAGGGAAATATGTCAAGATACTCATAACTGGTAATGAGTTAGAGCTTTGCAATGCACAGTTTGGAAACTTCCTCAAAACAAAAGCTATATTAAAGTATCACACTGAACGGAACACACCATAGCAAAATGGAGCGACAAAACAGATTAATCAAACAGTACACTAATATAATGGGCAAGTTGCATGTGATTATTTTTTGGTTTATCAAATCAGTTTTGGGCAAAAGCGATCAATAATGCATGTTATCAGGTGAACAGATCTTGATCAACTGTAATTGACTTAAATATACCTCACGAGTAAGGTTGTAAAAGTCGCTAGGTGGTACTAAGTCAGTCGACTAATGACTAGGCATTAGTTAGCCTAGTCGTGGATTCTTTGGCAACATATAAATTTTAAATTTGCTACGTGACTTTTAATCAGTAGGGTAGCGCCTTGGGACTAATCGAAGATTAATCGGGGCCTAGTCTGGATTTTTACAACACTGCTCCGGAGGAACTACTACAAAAATACCCTTTAATGACACGCATTGCGTGTCGTAAAAGCAGCAGATGACACACAAATGTGTGTCAAGGAAGGCCCTATCATAATGGAAGACAACACGCTTTTGCGTGTCATAAACTTACGACGTGCATTTATGATGCGCATTTACGGCACACATTGCATGTCAACGAAGGCCCACTCTTAAAGGAAGATGACTTGCATTTGCGTGTCATAAGCATATGACGCACATTTACAACACACATTGCGTATCATTAAAGCCCCTGCCATAAATGAAGATGACACGCGTTTGCATGTCATAAACTTCAACAACCATTTACGATATTCATTTACGACGCTATTTCATGTCCATTCCTGGAAAATCTTTTCATCATTAGGAGTAAATGAACTTAATAGGTTTAAAAGGTACAAGCACGGATGGTAAAATTTTAAAATAGTCAATAAATAAATAGGTAAAGAAGAAGTTAATTCAAAACTTTGGGCAAGAAAGTATTAAACGCAAATATAAACTTATTGTGGACTTTAGCTAACTCTTTCAACTTCGCTATGACACCGGTAGTATCGTTTTTTTTAATGAAAAAACAGTTAAGAATGGAAACTGTGTTATCAAATAATTTAAGGAAGTCATAATACCATACCGGCTATAAGGAGAGAGAGAGGGACAAAAACTATAAACGGGCCAAAACCGCAGGGACTAGAGCTGTTGCAGGGACGAAAACTATACAAGGACCAAAAATGTAGGGACCAAAACTGTTACAGTGACCAAAACTGTTACATGTTCTATTGATTCCGGTTTCTGAGAACATGAGATGCTAATTTTCTGAGTAGAAAAATGGAATGAGGAAGTATTCCTCCATCGATGTTATCAAGCTGATTCAAATCTGAAGTTTCTGCCATGCTTGGAGGATTTAGTGATTCCAATGCAACTTGTTTGTCTGCTACTAACCTCAAGCATAATACTTTTCTTCACTGTGTAGCACCACAACTTAATTACCAATACAATTATTCCAGAAAAAGAATTCTCAATCATTTATTTTTTAATCTAGTATTACTGGATTATAATGCTAATTAAATAAAGTGACTTACCATGCAAAACGTGCATGCTTAGCAAGTGGTACAATTTCCATGTAAGCATTAGTGGCATAAGTTGTATGCGAAAATTATTCTTTCTACATACAAAAAAAGATATAGCCAAGAGAATATCATATGAACTTTACTGTTTAAAAAAAGTTATCAAATTTATTCAATTCTGTTATCAATCAATCGTATTCATAACATGAGAGTATGAATATTTCAATTTTGATGTGATAAACTTAAAGGTGATTGTAGATTTATACTTACCAATACCCTGCCGAGAATAACCCTTGCTCTTCAAACTTTCATAGTCGTGTCATTTCCCCATTTCTCTAAATTTTTCTCTGGCTAAAATTATGGAACAAAAGAAACAAAAATTCAGCAAACAGAATAAGGAGAGATGAGACAAAACAGTCTCCAATTCATCAGCCATGTTAATTTTCCACACACTAGGGATGGAGGCCAAAACCTAAATTAAGAATTGGCAGCTTTAGCATCGATAATCATATCCTAATAGGAAAAACAATTTTAGAATGATCCCAGTAGGAGATGAAGAACCAGTAGCAAGACCTAAGTGCCTCGTTTATTAGAGAAGTAGGTGGTGATAGTTCGATTTTGTTGAAAGGTAGAAGGAGCACAAAGCGGCCATGGAAATAAGGAAGAAACGGGTTACGGTGGTAGAAACAAGGGAGAGTGAGAACAATCAGGTTTTTAATATTTTGGGATTTCATCCCCCCCCCCCCCTAGGTATTAAAAGACAAGGCCACGTTTCATTAAAAAAAATTATAAAATGAAACACTTTCACGACACACATTTTATGATAGGCGCCCTCCGTGTTTTCTTGACACTAAATTTAGGCCACTCGCAAATGCGTGTCCTCTATCCTTCAAATTTTGGAAAGCTGACATTATTTTTAACACACAAAAAAATGTAAATCGTAAATCCTTGCGTGTCATTGTTCGCATGTCATTAATGGTATGTTTTCTACTAGTGTGGTATGATCTAGTAAACCCTTTTATTAATCTGGATTAGTATATTTAGATGCAATACTTATGCTCATGTTAATAATGGTTCACTAGATCCAAGGGCTATGAAGTGCATATTTCTAGGATCTATAAATTGAATAAAAGCTTATAGGATTTGGTGTATATAAGAAGGAAAAACTCAAAATTTTATAGCTAGCATAGATATGTCCTTTTATGAATTTTATATATGCAACCAGAGAGGAGAAAATACAAGTGATGTTAGGAATTAGGATCAGGGTGCTAGCCAGAAGGTGGAGTTTTTAACGCAAACCCCAAAAAAATTTGTGATAAATGAAGAACAACAAACCTACATTGAGCATCCTAGATGAGCTGAATCTCAAGATCAACTCAGAGAGCAAGAGTTTAGAGGCGCTAATGCCGAGAGATAGAAAGAGAGAGAGAGAGAGGGAGAGAGAGAGAAAGAGAGATGAGGAAGGAATATATAGAAAAAAAAATACATAAAAGAAACATTCAAAAACCCATTAGATATGTTGTATGTGTTAATTTGTCTCACATCGGTGCCATTGTTTATGCAATGGCAATTATAGAAGACGTTGATATGGACGAGCCTCGATCATACAAAGATCTTGTAGCGAGTAAAGAAACAACAAATTAGTTAATGGAAATTGATGAAAAAATAAAGTTTCTAGAGAAGAATGAAACATTGTATCTTGTTCCATTACTGAAAGTAGCAAAACCATTGGGGTGAAAATGGTTCTTTAAGAGAAAAGAAGGAAATCTTGGTAGCAAAGGGGTTCTCATAGAAAGAACGAATCGACTATCACAATGTTTTCACACATATCCTGAATCATAAAATGATTTGGTATTTATTGGCCATGATTAATGCATTTGATTTTAAGCTTGAGCAGCTTGATTTCAATACATCATTTATTCATGGCTGTCTAGATGAGAAGATATACATATCTCAACCAGAAGGTTTCTTGATTCAAAGAAAGATCATGTATGTTTGCTGAAGATATCTCTTAATGGTTTGAAGTTGTCTCCAAGACAATACTACAAGAGGTTTGATTCATTTATGATTTCACATGGCCAAATTCAGAACCAGTTTGATAATTGTGTTTAATTAAAGAAAATATCTGATGGTTCCTACATACATCTCTTGCTATACTTGGATTATATGATCATTGCAACCAAGACATGGTTGGAATTAAATGGCTTAAAGGTGCTATTGGAAAGTGAGTTTAAAATGAAGGATTTAGGAGTTGCAAATAATATATTGGGGATTTCAAAGGGATAGGAAACCAAGGTCACTGTCAAGTGGATTATACGATACTTGAAGGGAATGCCTAATATTTTCATGGATTATTCCATAGTTGTAATCTAAGTGAAAAAGAAGATCATTGATGTGTTATATATTTACTTTATTCATATGTGCTACAAGTTTGAAGTCAACAATGCAACCCATGTTGCCTAGTCTACTGTAACACCCAAAAATTTTCAAAACCTTTTCAAACTTTAAAATGCTATGGTTTTAACAAAATCATTACGGGTATTAATCCACATTTTACAAAAAAATGGTCTCACAAAAAATTTAGGATTAAAATGTCGGATCTTACCGTTAAGAATCATACAAACCATAGCAAGCAAATAAGAATTACATCAATATTATTTAAAAAAGAACATGACAACTTCTACTCCATTATCTATCTCTTAACTTCTATATTCCATCTATCATCTTTTCTCCTTAATTGCAACTTGGGATACATGAAATTAAAAAGAGATACGTAGGACAAAAATTTTCTCGTGAGCTACGTGGGTTTTAACCCAAAAACATTTATCACATTTTCATTAACATTATTTCGTCTTTGCAAAACATATTTCAAATAGACATTTTCCACAATTCATTCCATATCAAAACATTTCGTTAGTCATAACATAATTCAAAAGGAATTTCTTTTCACATTCCATTCCTTCTTTCATTAAAGGCTAATTATGGTGTTAAGCTGTTGCCACATATATAATTAGTTCTACGTCCAATAAAGGACCCACTCCCAAGTCAAGAACAAATCACTCCACAAAGGAATCATTTCCATTAGGACATCTACTTCACGACGGTGAATGTACCACCCCAGTATATTCCTTTAGTGCCTCTTATGAGGTATCATGGCCCAGACAGTTTTCATTGTTTCCTTAATTTCGTTCATTTTTACTTTATTTTTAGCTTTCACTTTCCATATTATCAATACTCATATCATCATTTAGAATAGCATATATTATTAGGAATATATACTTTGAAAACACATTTTACATATCAAACATTATTTCTTCCAACATATTCTTTGCTTTCAAAACATTCTTACTTTTAGGGAATTCTTTCAAAATGTTCTTTTAAAACACATTTAACACTTCCATTTCAAAACATTTCATATATTAAATCATTACATTTCATTATCATCAAATCATTTTGCCATGTACCTCACAGTGGGAAAATGCCAACACGTACTCACCTTAGTAGCTAAGTATGACTAGCTACACTACAACCCTTGCTCATTGCTTGTTGATCTTGCACCAAACCTATTTCATTACAATAATTGTATCTTTCATCAATACAATGTCCCACAATCATTTCATATAGTTTACTAAGTATAACCTAACTCATTTGTGTCATAATTTCTCACAAATAGTAACCTACTTTACTTTTGCTAACTTACTTTAATTTACTACATGCTTCATGACTTATATAAAAACAATGAATATATTAATCTAGTCCTTCCAATATTATTTCAAGTCCATTTCAGCAGCCAGATATGCTTCGTAAGGGCATAATAACCATTTTTGAGATTTTTGCCCTTTTGTCCCAATTTTTTGACCACTTAACCCTTTTCTTCTATAAAAGTGTTTTAACTTAATGATATATAGCTCAAATATGTGCCAATAGTGTTTACAACATGTATTAAGCTTCTTGAAACATATTAGATGACTTTTTGTTTTGATATTTTTTTGAACATTTTCACATTTAGGCATCATTCTTTTCCTAAACGTGTTTTCTTGAGTTTTAACATGAAATTTCATGAGTCTTTTATGCCAAATCTAATTTTAAGAATAACCAAATGCTTAGGTTGTCAAAGCTCTTTAAAACTACTCATCTTATACTCATTTTAACAATCTACTTTCAAGAAAGCCTCTAAAAATGACTTGTCAAGTTCATGAAGTTCAATGCAACATACTTGTGCTTGTACATCAATTTCAAGCTTCTAATCTTGATCACAATCATTATTAGTTGCTATTTTACTCTAACCTTAGGTTTGACAAAAACAGAAAAGTCAAGTGTTACTATTCATTATCTTCAACCTCAAGAAACTAGAATTAATTCATGCATTGATGTTTCGTATGTCCTTATAAGCTTCCATTCATGGCTAATTCGAACATGTATGATCCAATTTCAAATTCATTAAAATATATCTTATTTTCTATTCAATACTTGAACTTAGGTTTATAGGTTAGAGATCAACTTCAATTTTTGTCATAAGAGTGGACTAGAATAGAACTAGGTTGATTACATCATTTTGCAGCCATCATGGGCCTCTTCTTCTTTTTGATTAATACACCAGCACACACATCGATTGTGTATGCGTCGTGTGTTTGGGTCGAGCACAGAAGGAACGCAGCATATTTCTACTATTTTTATTTTCTTGAAACGTCCCCGTATCAAAGAATATAAGACATGGTTAGTATGAAAATGCTGATATACCCTTACTTCCCTGACTTGGGATAATTTCTCAGCAAAATGTATGATTTTCCCTATTTTCTACCCTCGTAACTCGACCATACAAACTCCAATTTGGGCAAATTTTATATCTTTGCAAAATGTGTTAAGAATACTACAAGTTACATATTACTTGTTTCAGTTGAATATGTCCAGAATGGGAGTTATTCATCCGTAAACATGGCTGGTTAGAATATTACAACATTTCAAGTGTTTACTCAACAATTTTCAAATAACCATATGTCATTCATTACACATCCATTTTGTCAGATTCTTTTTCTCGTGTTTTATTTGTTTTATGGAACACAACTTTCAATAATAATATTTTTTCTAATTAGCTATGGATATCGACTTATTAAGCACCAAAGTTGGCACCTTGCAACTGTCAATTTTCCAAATCAGCTTTCATTAACTTTTTGTCCAACTTTTAAACTTTGTAGATTTTTCTTATGAAATCGTTTAAGATTGATTATTTTTTCTATTGCTTCAATTTCAAGTCCACTACAAGTTACCTTTGTACCCTCTCTCCTTCCTTTCCTCCAAGTTTTGCTTTTATGGTCTCAAAGTTGGCATCTTATCACTGTTACATGGAATTATAAATTTCATATTCCTTTCCGCTTTTTCCCTTCAACTTAATCCATTACATCCTAAGCATATAAAACTCATATAAGTTGTAAAATGGTGACATATTTACTATTATATTTCGTGTTGGTTATGTATAATAACTAATTTAATCTCTTTGACCATTTTTCCCGTTACTACCATTTATTATTTTCCAATGTATTTCCATTTTTTTCTCGCGTCCTCAGAATCATTGAAATAAAAGTTAACTTGTTTTTAGGTTGTCAATACTTGAATGAAGTGCCAACTATGGTTCATTGAACGTCTCTTGAAGTCCCGCCTTCGTAGTATTTTCCTCATAACTGATTCATAATCCCAAGATACACAATATTGGACCTTGAAGTTTGAATATGAAATTCTGTTGTCACAAATGGTTTGAATTTTCTAGAGTTAACCTATGTTCTCTTAGATTTTGTTATCTTTTATAGTTTCTTGATCATTCCATATTTAATCCTTCGAGTAAGCATCCACTTAGTCCTTGCATTCAGGGTGTATTGAAGTTTCATACTTGAGTCTTCGTTCTTATCCTGAAGAACCCAATCCAAATTATACCAAGTAGCATATAACTATCTGCATAAGAATTTCCAATAATTACTTCATCATTCATGTGTCCCACAACACTGCTTGCTTAATTGTTGGGTCCAAACTGTTTCGTCACTTGTAACTTGGTTCTTTTCGGCTATCTACCCCTTAAAAGAAATGAAGGCATTTCTTTTAACGTCGAATCACAAGATGATCCTCATCATGTAGCAAGATGTTTTGTCTATTTAATCATAGAAAACTCGTTGCCTCTCATTTACTCCTTATGAACCTCAAATTATACATTTTCTTTTCACTATTAGTCACTTATAGCTTCTATCATAACTTCATCACTTACTTGTCCATTAACATTTCTTCCCGAGTATTCTATTCTTCCATTCTGCACTTCGTCGCTTTAACCCCTCAAGTATTATCACACTTTACCTCTTTTTATTTCTTGCCTGATCCCTACGAATGAGTGAAGGTTAATGCATTACTAGTATATTTCTTGGTCGTGTGTACTATTAGACATCCTTGATGACTTATGCGATTAGTCATCCCCTTTGATTACACAACCAACTTTTATATCAATTGATTTTTCTCTTCCTTCAGTCACAGTCAAGTGATTTGTAATTATTCAAGTCAAAGTTCTATCTTCTATATGGACTCGTCACAGATGGTATCATTATCATAAGTTTTCTTGCTCCTTGACTAGTTATCGAATCCAGTTTAGCAACAATATTCAACCATAGCAGTCAGTTGTACTTGAGTGTTCTTGGTCCGTGTCATCACGTTGCACAACTTGGAAGTTCTAAATCATGTATCCTTGTTTCGTTCATGTCACGCATGGTTCTAAGTGATTAGTTTTATAGGTTATAATTAAATCATGCAGCAGAAAACTTAACCCTTAAGTTCACATGCAACCTATTCAGATTAAAGTTTTCTCTATTGATAAATATAATCTATGAACATCAAAGAACCCCAGGAAAACCCTATTTTAATCAAAATTCACAAAGAGATTAGGTATTACATACCTTTTAGTTATTATTGTAAATAATCAATCAAATCCTTCTTGAACAAGCTTTAGAAAAGCAAGCACTAGAAATCTTGTGCCTCTGATGGTTTGTACCCAAACCATAGGAATTAGAACACTTGAGGAGAGGGGTGAGATTTTTTGTAATTCCTTTTTAGAATAATAGTGGCCGATAATTGTATGCTAAAGGCCCTATTTATAGTTGACAGGAAAACCATAGATAACGCTAATTTGGAATAAAATAATATTATTTAAAATCTTGACATTATCTAGTTTTTTTAATCATCAATATTATCTATATGGAATAATCTAGACACCCTAAGGAGCCTTCCAATTTTCAGCCAACCCTAGAATATTCCAAAATCCTTCTCTTATTCAACTATTGAAAAATTACAACTTTGGTCCTTGCACTTTTAATTAATCCAATTAATATCCTAATCTCATATTATATTAATAAATTATTTATTGCTATTTATTAATCTTATAATAAACTAGTAGATCAGCCTCTCTCTCCAAAAGTAATTATAGTCAATTACTAGATTTGAGGGCAACCCAAAAAGACATTGCTTTTAATTCAAGTATATATACTAATTTAGTTATTGGCTTAAACACATAATCCAATAGTCTATCACTTGGATAAGTCTATAACTACCATTGCAAGTATAGCTTCCAAATTAAACAACAAAGTGTGCTTTCCAAAGCATCTTCCAGACTCTGGTTTGATTAAACGTCGGTCCTAAGATAAGTGATCAAATACTACTTCGTTCTTCAAGATATCATATGGACATGAGACGTGAATTAGAATCAATCTCATGGTCTGAAATTCCGTTTCCCAATTTCTAGATTTATGATGATTGAATTCATACTACTAATTGAAAAACATCAATTCAGTCCCAGCTCGACCAAGCACTTCAGATGTCTACAACAAATCATCGAGGGTCTTAAAGATATCGATTTTCCCGTTAGGGTAAAAGGAACAAATATACTTTGATTTATATGCTTGTATCTTTTACTCACCAAATTATGAATGACACTACATTTTATGACATCATGTTACGGATTCGTTTTCATAATACCAATGCACAACCGATTTGTTAATTACATCTCATATATCTCCGTTTTAAGAATAAAAAATATTATCGTCTCACAATTACTCGTTATAGAATCTATGAAGTAATTCTCAGAGTGTAGGTTTATCCAATACTCAAAAATCACCATTTTTCAAAGTACTCATGAACATTGTAGTAATCTAGTTGCAATGTCTAATCCCCATAGAAAAATCTACAATTTAATTCATGACAGTCTTAATTCACTACTTACTTCCAGAAGTATGAGCGACTGTGGAACACGATAATAAACTAATTAACCATGGTCTTAAAACTATTGAATACAAATCATCTATATTATTTAATCACCATAATACTTATGACTTTATTCATTGTATAATGTTTTGAGTAATCATCTAACCACTTGAATTAAACATCGGTCATGCCATGTTATGAACATGCATACTATTCCTCTCTATGGTCCTTCCTTTGTAAACAGATCAACTAGAGATTATTCTAATGATGCTCATTTAACAATTCCAAATTCTTATCATTATCCAAGATGTGATGGAATTCCAACTTAATATGAATTAATCTCCTATGATATCAAGATACCCAAGTCTCAAAGACTGAGTTTTTTATATTGTAGAATATCCCATTGGAACTTTGTTACTAGAAACAATTCCATGGTAATGTAGGTTCAAATTCAAGGTACAATCCTTGAACACCTTTCTTGCATTAAAGTTTGCAACTCACATGTAGATTTTACAAGTATCCCTCATTATGTAAACATTTCCATATTTCCATATAACCATCAATTCTGATCAAGAACCATCTCTATCCAGAATCATGTCACTATTGTTGATCCAAATTAATATCATACTTCTAACTATCCACAAGTAACCAATATTTGGTATAACTTATTTAGCAACTTTAGTTACACCAAATTCTAATCCTTTTCCTCATAATTTTCTGAGCATTTGAAAAATTAGAATAAGTGAGTATTATAACATATATAATCGATCCTATATCCGAATCATATGGGACTTGATTCAATATGTCTCACAAAAGGATTTGATATCTATTCAATCTCTTACTATAATATTTCCATATATCGAATTTCCCATGTTGAACCATTTAAACATGATATTCATATATGTCTATGACTAAGTTATATTAAACTATACGATCTAAACCTTTAGATTTGAAAAGAAGTATGAGTGCCCTCTCCCTTAAGTCTACTATAGTGAAACAATTCCCAAACATTGCAATTTGCAAATCAAAAACTTTGTTCCCTACGGATAGTGTTGTTAACATGCAACACTAGCATAACAATTATGCTCCCACTAACTTTGACATGTACCCAGAAATCAAATGGACTTCTAGAAATCAATACTCTTGACTTTCTCACTAAAGTACAAATTTGTGTTACGCGATGCTTTGATAAGTCTCCAAGTAGACTTCTTAAGCTTATACACTTTCATTGGATAGCGTATGTCGTATTTAAACCCTTCTACAACTTATAGATATATGTCTTCAAAGTTCAAACAATTTCATGCCATTCCTCACAATTCAAAGTATGAAGAGCGATGCCGTAATCATATTCTGAAATTTAGAATGCAATTAACAAAAGCAATATCCATATTGATCTTTATCACGTCTTTTAAAATCTGTCGGTGAAAGTTTTTCCTCATAATCATTATCATGAATTAGAGCGAAACCTTTGCCACCTAGATTTTATGGTGCACATGTTCTCATCTATGTGAATCTATAATTTCTAACCTACAATCATAAGAAAAGGTTTAGGACAAAACCAAATTAAAATTTAGATTTCCTTCATGGACTGAACTTCGCTATTCTAAATTTCTTGCCCTTTGGAAGCACAACGGCCTACCAGTGCTTCCATATTGTTAGCAAGCTCACCCATATTGATCAATATACTTTCACTGACCAACGTGCCATATCTTTTACATTTAAATAAATACATAGAACTCATAATCATTGCCAACTCAACTAGAAGTGCACAAAAAAAGAACGTGTCAATCAATCACGATAGTTTATCAACTTCAGGTCGCGTGCTAGTGATAACTAAAAGGTTTATTGTCAATTGACTCTTGAAACTCTCAAGATCAGTACGACTCCCACTGGCTTCTTTACATATGAGTTTTCTCTCAAGGAATATTCCTTGACGAGCTAAAACAAATATTCAAAAGTTTGTGTGGATTCTCAATAAGAAAACACTTCGTCAAATAGATCACAATTATCTTTTGTTTCTCAATTAGTGAAAATGTCACAAATCCAATTCTATATGTGCTAGAGTAAGAAAACATTATTACTACACATATTTAGAGGTGTTTTCAACCTTATTAGTTTGAAATGAGTTTCAAGATCCCACCTGTAGTTACTAGAGCATGACTCTAAAACTTTATTGGAACAAAATATGACTCATCTTTGATCAAACCATTTCTAAAAATGTTTGATTCCTCTTCTTAGTCATACAATTGCAGTAAAATGTTCTTGGAGGAGTCAATTGTGATACAATTTCACAATTACAAAGATGATAAAAAAACATGATAGTAAAGCATTCTCCTTTCTTTTCAGATTGAAGAGTTTTTTATCTTTCGGCCTATTAGACTCTTCTATTCATTCTGCCACTCTTTGAATTTTTTTCAAACTATTAGAATTATGCTTAATCTCATAAACACAACCATATTTACTGAAGCATCAGTAAATCATGACGAATAGGGTACCGTCCTTTTTGGTGGATCTAAATAGTCTATATCAACATGTACTAGATCCACGAGTCCTTCACTTGCCTCACATAAACATGTGATCAATGAATTAGTCATAATTTTTCCAGTGAACAAGATTCTCGTGCATCATGCAATTCAAATTGTATGACTCCATGTTTTTTTCCAATTGAAACTTGGTGTTGAGATTTCATTTCACTTAGTCAATTATGACAACACCATAAGCCATATCATAAGAATCAAATCTCAATTAATATTGTGATTATTAAAAATATAATCAACACATTCATAATGTGACATCCCCAAATTTACGGTCATTTTAAAAAATTTATTTACGCTTATTTGAAAATCAGAGTATTCATTTTTAAAGAATAATAATGTGGAATTTATTCCCAAAAAACATGATAAATATTTTATCAAATCATTTCCGAAGAAACATATTTCTTTTATATTAAAACTTTGGGATGCCATTGTCAATACAAGAACATAAGTATAAACAGACCTTACATTCATTTACACTAGTGATTTACATTTCCTTTAATCTCTCAGTGTCATGTAGCTTCATATCGACACCTGTGATACAAATAACTGAGTGGTTCAGGTTAGGAAACCTGGTGAGTACATAGGGTTTTCAACCCATAATAAAAAAGTTATTATGTTTCATCATCAAACAATTAACCCATTTACCCATCCCCATTATCTTCTTTAATTCTTGAGGATCTACCCTAAGAATCATCTATCATTCACTCATTCATTCCTAAGGATTGTCCTATGGAATAGGCACGAATTCCATCACTGCTAGGGTTTATTTAACAGGCACTAAGTCTATAGTTGTCGATGTTATCTTTTAGACACTAAGTCCATAGCTGCCAATGTTATATTTTAGGCACTAAGTCTATAACTGTCAATATTCATCCATAGGGCACTAAATCCATAGCTTCCAATGTTCATTTGTAAGGCACTAAGTCCATAGCTGCCAATGTTCATTTGTGAGGCACTGAGTCCATAGATTCCAAGCTTCATTTATATCATCTTTCATCTCTCATCATTCATCTACCCACCTTTACCCAATATTTTTATAGGTATAAAACACATATATAGTTTAAATCAAATAAAACATGTATATTCGGTTCATCTAGCATAGATATCAAGAACAAAGATAACATGCATACATAACACATAGTTGAATGTTTTATGTTCGTGGTCAGGTGTCACCACTGGTGGAGAGTCGTGGTGAGGAAGCAATGGCTCAGATCGCGCCATGTGTCGCCTCCTGGTTATTCCAAAAACTATTTATCTTATAACTTCTGTAACTTTTGCATATGAGCTACAGTTTTGACGTTCTTTATATCCACGCATTAGTAGCAATGGGATCTAGAACTTTCCTTTTGACCCCATCGACTAATTCTTGATCGATTTTAAATTTAACAGTATGAGAAGATTACATTGTTAATGACAGTGTAAAATTCATAACTTCTACATACGGACTCCGTTTTCTACTGTCTTTTTATCGTTGAACTCCTATTAATGAGATCTTCAATTCTCATTTAGGTTGTGTCGGCTAAAAATCGATCGATCTAAAATTCTATTTCCGGGATGTGCACTGTTATCCTAATCTTGGAAAAATCATAACTTCCTCATACGAAGTCAGATTTGGACGTTCTTTTTATGTACATTCTTGGTTTAACATATACTACGACTTTTGTTTAGATTCCTAAGGCAAAAAAGTAATTTATCATAAATTTACATTTTACGTTACGCGGTGCCGTGCTGGTTTAGCCGTAAAACTTCGACGTGTCATAACTTCTTCGTTATAACTCGGATGTCAGCGTTCTTTATATGTAGGGAACCCTTGTGACATATACTATAGCTTAGTTAAGATTATTTATTCTAAATAATCTTCTATCAAAAGTCGTTTTTAACGCTTATTGTCTCTAAATTGACCAGCCCGAATATGCGGGTGTTACACATAGATGCCATTGCAAGGAAATAAAAAATAAGGCATCCAAATAAACTAAAAATTCACTTTTATTGAAAACAAACAGAAAATAGGAACTTTTCCTTACAATGCATAAAATGAAAACTACGTTTCTAGACATCTCTGAAGAGTAATAGCAATATATTAAATTATCCTTAGTAGTAGCTGCAAATTCTGATCTTCGAACCGTGAGACCAAAGTCCATTTCTCACGATCAGATTTAGCTCACCTTTCTCAAGCTTCCTGTTTTCTCTTAGATCCTTTAATATCATCAAAATGTGATCATCATATCATGTGTTAAGTGTCTATGAATATGAACGAATAAAATAATGGAGTCAGATAATGGATGTACCTGAAGTATTGTCACACAACTTGGCTTTACTATCTCTGAGATCTTTGAAGTATTTTTGATAGCTTCGTTTTCAATGTCCCTTTAATTGGTAGTAGAAATAAATGGACTCTTTGGGGTTAACACATGGAACGATTGCAGAACAAGCCTTTCTCTTTACCATATCATCAAACGGTTTGATCTTGTACAACCCCTTTCCATTGGGAAGAGAAATATTTTCTAGATCACCATTGTCAATGTCCACCAAAACCTATGAATTAGAACCTATAGGAATCTATGCTTCAGATATGCTCTTAAGCATTTCTGCTTCAGCAACAATCAACATTTGGGTTTGATCAATTAGGGTCACATCGATATTCTTCATCTAATTGTTCTCAATGAACTGATCGTATGACTTTGAAAGTGAAAGAAGAACCCGATCAATGGATTGCTCCCTTGGGACAACGACACCTAATATATTCAACTTGTCAATATACGATTTCATTTTCAGAACATACGCACACATAGAGTTTCCATCTTGATGTTTACATGCCAATAAGGATCGAGTAGTCTCATATCTTTCAACTTGTGGAAAACATGACTTTGGGAGAATCACATGAGGAGGAGGTGGAAGAGTCGAAGAATCATGATGTCCAGTTCCACTAATTCCCGAAGAAGGGAAAACATTTTCACCTTGATCAGAATGTGGAAGATCATATTTAGAAGGACGGGGAAAACCATTTCCAAAAGAACAAGGAAGACCATTTATATCTTCATATGACATCTAAAATTAGGAGAAAAGATAATTCAAGTTATTTGATTTTAATCCTTAATTATTAACCCAAAATTTAAATTAAGGCTAGGATCCATATTTTCTATTCGAACTTTGAAGAGGGATGTTATAATCAAATTCGAATCTATTTTAGGTAGGTAGGGCTTTTACCAATTTCAATCTTATGAAACTCCTAGATCTTTTAAGATTCATTGAATCTTATCAATTGCATTTTTAATCTCAGATTCTACTCTTAATTTTTTAACTGGGATGCCGAGGATCGCAAACAAGATGTGAATAACCATGCAAACATGCTTATCAACCTCGATGTCATTTATTATCTCTAATTAATATGCCGGTTAACCACACATGCTCCATTACCAATGATAATTTTTGGAGAACCCATCATTTCTCTTTAAGGTCCCTATTAGTGTGTTGGTCAACCACATACGCTCCACTAACGACATATTAAAGTATGTTGTGCGTTTTTCATGGATTAGCATACTTTTCACATTTTTCCTAAAGTAACCAGAGTGAGATTTTTATTTAAATAATGTTATAGTACTTTTACACCATTATACTTTTAATGAGATTATGTCATATAAAATTCATTCGGCTAACGACCCTACACCACATAGGAGGCGGTGAGTGACAGTGGACACCCATTCAACGACTATTTTATAGGTCACTTCCTTACACCCTTTTTATAGCATCGTTTCGTGAATGACACCTACTATTGATTTGACTGAGTTATCTTATACATATAATATATTAAGCTTTTATTAGTATATATATAATGTGTACTTTAAAACTTTTGAAAATACAAAGTTTAAATATAAATTATTTAAATTAATTAATATTAAATAATTATGATTTATCTTTATCTTTTAATTAAATAATTAAATAAATTAATTAAGTCTTTTAGGGATTAAATAATTATTTAAATTAAACAATTAATAAAATAATTCAAATTTATTCCTAATCCAGACTCTCCTAATTTTTGAAAATAGAGTTTGGTTTATCAGGTCTAATTATTTAAATTTTAAGGTTTTTAAAACAATAATTAAGGAAACAAGATAAAACCCTAGAAAGGCTCCCCCATTTTCGAAAATAGGGTTAGGGAGGCTACGGTTTTAAGAAACCCTAGCAAAGTCGAAAATCATGACTATTAAGGTTTAATTTCTATAAACCTTAATTTTGATCTATTCACTATTATGAACAATCAAATATAAAACTGCGGCTCTGATACCACTGGTGAGTTTTTAGATTATAATTAAATCATGTGGCAGAAAAACTTAACACTTAAGTTCACATGCAACCTATTTGGATCTTAGTTTTCTGTATTGATATTTATAATATATGAACATCAAAGAACCCTAGGAAAACCCTACTATAATTGAAACTCACAAAGGGATTAGGGTTTACATTTCTTTTGATTATTATTATAAATAATCAATCAAATCCTTATTAAACAAGCTCTAGAAAGCAAGCACCATAAATCTCGTGTTTGTGATGATTTGTACCCAAACCCTAGCAAGTAGAATACTTGAGGAGAGGGGAGTGGGGAGAGGATTTTCGATAATTCCTACTTAGAATAATAGTGGCTGAAAATTGTATGCTGAAGGCCCTATTTATAGCTGATAGAAAAACCCTAGATAACCCTAATTTGAAATAAAATAATATTATTTAAAATCTTGATTTTATCTACTTTCCTTATTATGCATATTATCTATATGGAATAATCTTGAATTCCCTAATGAGCCTTCAAAATTTTGGCCAACCCTAGAATATTATAAAATCCATCTCTTGTTCAACTGCTTAACAATTACAACTTATTTCCTTGCATTTTTAATTAATCCAATTAATCCCAAAAATAATTCCAATTAATGTCTTATTAATATTAAATTATATTATTTCTAATTAATATATTAATCTCATAATATATTAATAAATTATTTATTGCTATTTATTAATCATATAATAAACCAATAAATCAACCACTATCTCCAAAAGTCATTCTAGTCAATTACTAGATTTGAGGGCAACCCAAAAGGACTTTTCTTTTAATTCAAGTATATACCAATATAGTTATTGGCTAAGACACCTAATCCAACATTAAGCACCATGTGTTATTCTTACTCAACCTCCAGAGTGTCGTGAGTTCTTGTAATACCGCACCACAACACTTCTGTATCCTTCTCATCATCTAACCTTTAAAATAAATGATGACATTTCTTTTATGGTCCAAATCATCCTTTGATTCTCACACAATAGTAGTTCGTCTCTCTGACTCATTCATGGAACTTTAAAAAAGATACTTTACTTGTCGTTGTCTTCTCGACAATCCTTTTTAACAAACTTTAAGTGCTATTTATTTTTGTTCACACATTGTTAGTACTATAAGATATTTGATGTTCAATTTTCATTCTTTGATATTCCATCATGTGAAGTTGTCTTCCTCCTTGATCGATAATAGAACATATTCCATCTATCGCTCCTTTAACATCAAGTTATCACATGTTGAAGTCTTATTCCTTCTAATGCCCTCATCACGTTCTCCACATAATATTAACTTTTCATCACTAATCACGAAACTTGTAACTAGAGCTTACAAAGTTGCTCCCATTAAATTGTTCATAATAGTAGTCTATTACCCTAGGGTATATTACTCTTATAGACTTATCATCATTAATTTTTAGTTTCATTATTTGCATGATTCGAGACAGTCTTCATATTATTTGTCTCATTTTCGGCTCAAGAAATACCTTCAAGTATCTCACACTATTCTTCTTCCCTTGTAGTAACTTCATTCACTGGTCTAGTGCATTGGATTAATGACCCATTACCCTTCTTCCATAACTACCATCATACCCGACATCTAATATTGTTTTCATCTGGTTTCTAACTCCTTAGGATCCTAAAAAGATCTCATTGAGTGAATGATACCAAGATTCTTCTTAAGTTGTCTTGATCGTGCTTTCTTGTGTTATCTCACTTTTTTCATCGTATTATCATTTTGACAATTAGGTCATTAGATCACTTTCCCATGTCGTCAATCACATCTGAGTATTTACTTTCATTTAAAGATGGAAAACATGATTCCATTCCGTTCTTTTTTCCACCAACTTGCTTGTAAATTCAAGTTATCACTACTGTGTAGTGACATAAGTTTGTTCCAAATAAACAACTTCAAGTAGTTTCTTAATCATAAATTTGGAGTTCAAATTCTTTTCCCATTTTAGAATTTTACCACAACTCAACTATGTCCCTTTTTAGCTAATTGTTTGTTAATAACATTAATAACTCAATTCGCTTCATTACTTGGTGTTTCTAACTCACTACCAATGGTACTAAAAGAGTACGAACTCAGTTTTGAACGTATATCAAATATATACCAAATAATTTTTTATTTTTATACTAGCTAATTGACTTTGACAAAAAAAGTCAAAGCTACAAAAAATTTCCATTATCTATTAACATGCTTTAAACTCCTTCATGATTCTTATTTGACACAAGCTTTGTGTCCTTTATGTCCCTATGTCACTTAAATCCTTACACATTTCACAAAAACTCCTACATGATTCCATCGAGTTCGTGTATGTATCATGTGTTTATAATAGTACGAGCCCTATACTATTATACTCGCATCATACATAACAGACCTTGACTTCACCACTTAGGACATTTAGATCCATTAGTTTATATTTTCCATACACTAGTCTTACATCCGGTATTCATTTTATAAACACTCAACGAAGTATTCTACATGTCATTCTAACTTATCTAGAGCTTCATAAATATTAAGTATGCCATTTCCTTACTATCACTTGTTACACAAAATTCTACCTAACTTAAGGCACATGAATCCTATAAATCATTCATACTTCCAATAAGAAAAGTATAAGCCTAGGAGTGGAATGATCCAATCTTAATTAGCTTAAACTACAAATCTAATACCAAACTGTAACAACCTAAAATTTTCAAAAAAAGTTTCAAAAAATAAAATTCCATTGTTTTAACAAAATCATTACGGGTATTAAACCGCGTTTAACAAAAAAAAAGGTCTGACAAAAACATTCATGATTAAAACATCAGGTGTTACCATTAAGCATCATACAAACCATATCAAAAATATCATAATTACATCAATATCATTTAAAAAGGAAGTTAACAAGTTCGACTCCATTCTCTATGTCTTAACTTCTATCTTCCATCTATCATTTTTTTCTCCTTAACTGCATCCTGGGATACATGACACTAAAAAGAGATAAGCAAGACAAAAAAATTTCGTGAGCTACGCGGGTTTGTGACCCAAAAATTTATCACATTTTCATTAAAGTTATATCATCTTTGAAAAACATATTTCAAATAGACATTTTCCATAATTTGTTCCATATCAAAACATTTCATTAGTCGTAACATAATTCAAAAGGAATTTCTTTTCACATTCCATTCATTCTTTCAGTAAGGGCTAATTCTGGTGTTAAACCATTGCCACTTTTATACTTAGGGTCTGCGTTCGATAAAAGAACCACTCCCAAGTCTAGACCAATGTGGAAAGAACAAATCAGCCCACCAAGGCATCATTTCCAATAGGACATCTACTTCACGACGGGGAAGGTACCACCCCAGTAGATTCCTCTAATGCCTCTTATGAGTAATTATGGATCGAATAGTTTTCATAGTCTCTTTACATTCTTTCCGTTTTACTTTCTTTTTAGCTTTCATTTTCCATATTATCAATACTCATATCATCATTTATAATAACATAGATTCATAGGAAAATGTACTTTGAAAAGACACATTTCACATATCAAACATTCGTTCTTCCAAAATATTCTTTGCTTTCAAAACAATCGCACTTTCAATGCATTCTTTCAAAACATTATTTTCAAAAACATTTAACACTTTCCCTTAAAAACGTTTCATATGTGAAAGCATTTCATTTCATTATCATAAAATCATTTTGTCATGTCCCCAAATGTGGGAAAATGATAACACGTACTAACCTTAGAAGCTAGGTATGACTAGCTCTACTATTCCCCTTGCTTATTGTTTATTGATCATGCATCAAACCTATTTCGTTAAAAAAATTGTATTTTTCAACAATACAATGTCCCACAATCATTTCATATAGTTTACTAAGTATAACCTAACCCATTTGTGTAATAATTTCTCATAAATAGTATAACCTAACCTATTTGTGTAATAATTTCTCAAGAATAGCTCTACTACCTCCCTTCCTTATTTCTCGTTAATCTAGTCCTTCCAATATTATTTCAAGTCCATTTCAAGAGCCAAATATGCTTTATAAGCACATAATAAGCATTTTTGTCATTTTAACCATTTGTCCCCTTTTCTTTGACCACTTAACCATTTTCTTTTATAAAAGTGTTTTAACTCAATGATATACACTCAAATATGTGCCAGTGGTGTTTATGAGATGTATTAAGATTCTTGGAACCTTTTAGACAACTTTTTGTTTCGACATTTTTTTTGACCATTTTCTCCTTTAGGCATCATATTTCTCCTAAATGTGTTTTCATGAGTTTAAGAAATATTAAATCTCTAGTATTTATGTTTCTTTATGATAATGTATGTAAATCCCTAGCTCGCCAAAAAGGACCGGAATTAAAATCGGGGAAGTAATATTTTTTGTAGTAGCTCTTTCGTGATAAAATAGTTAAGGCTTATGTGGCTACTATTAGATCTAAATAATGTTTTTTTATATTACAGTATACAGGTTTAGCTTGGGACAAACTTAAACATATCAGACAGGCTATAATGTTCTTGGTATGTTTCTTCCAATAAAGGATTTTTTTTCTATTGTAAAATTTAAGATTAATCTATTTATTTCAATGGTTCAATATATTTATTACCGTCAGGTTAAAGAAAAAAAGAAAAAGATATCTTATAGCATCTTCCAAAATCTATGCCCTGTAAGTCATTCCCTTCCACTCTCACTCTCACTTTCTTTCACACACCCATACATGATTTGTGTAACAATGAATTTCTCCACCTTTGAACAAAAACCTTTTATATAAAACTTTTTATATATGCTTACTTACATATGCTGAGTATTAAGATATTTACAAGTGGAATCGCACACTGAAACAAAAGTTCTAATAAATTAGTTGTTTAAAAAATCATCAAGTTCTACTGCTTTAGGTTTGTGTTTTTGGTTAAACTACACTTGATGTTCGGTTCGAGGTTTCTTAAATTTTGACGTAAACAAAACCGCAAACAAGCCATATGTGGAAAACCCAAAAAACATATTCTCTACTCTCTAGACCAGTTTTACAAAAGACTTTTAAGGGCTAAAATGGTGAATTCTACCAAAAGCTAACTATATAGCTAAAACGGTGAATTCTAGCAATAGCTAACTATATATAACACGATGAATATACTAAAACCTTGAACTTAGTATCCAAATGACTTGGTTAAAATGAACTCATAGGCCTCATTCTCCAATTTTAATAACATTAACCTTCTTTTTATTGATTTTGTTAATATTTTATTTAGGAGGGGATATAGTGTGGTTTAAGTGACAAACCACAAAGAATGAGAAAAATGGTTTTGTGCTATTGATCTCAATGTTGTAGGAACTTATACAGGGAAGGAATTTTACATAGAAAGCCTAAAAACCAACAGACTAAATCTCTTATGAAATAGAGACTATATAATTATCTCCCTTAACCAAGGAATGTGATATTATCGTAAATTATAAAAGATATACGTAAAATATGACAACTATAAAAGTTACATATACCCATAAACACCCGTTCAAGGTGGAGCATGGAGATTCGAGATGCCCAGCTTGCTATGTAGTGTCAAAAGTGTGTTGGGATAGATATTTGTTTAGAATATCGGCTAGCTGATAAGTGGTAGAGACATAGGTTAGAAGAATCACACAACTGCTAATTTCATCTCCAATGAAGTGATAGTCGATTTCAATATGTTTTATAAATTCATGGAATACTAGATTCAATTAAATCAAGTTGAAGATCAAAGTGGTTGTCGCAAGAGATAAGCATAAGAGCAGGATGTGAACACCAAACATGCCATTTAACCATTTCTATTCGGATGACACAGCAACAAGTGCTCGATATTCTGCCTCTTAAGGGTACATGAAACCTAATAGATCTATGTCATAACACTATTGAACCAACATACTATTGAACGACAAAACTAATAAACCTTAGTAGAAATCAAATTCATAATTAAAAACACATACCTTTTGTAGATCCCAATCATGATAATCGAAGTCTTGTAGTCTCCTTGGAAACCTAGCTCCAATAATGTGCGAGCCTCTAATGGTTCACATAAAAAATGCAAGAAACCCTAGGATTGAAGGAGAGAGGGGACTGAGGCGGAGAATTTAGTTCCCCCCCCCCTCTTAGGTATGAAAGAGCGACGAAAATTAGATGCCTAAGGGTCTTATTTATAGTCTACGTAACTTAGTGACAAATCAAGATTCGAAGGATTAAACAATGGATTTAATCCCAATCAAATTCCTTTCCTGATATACCATCATGAGGGTTCTGGAAACCCTAAGAATTTCTCCAAAACCATCCATACCATGGACTATTCTAGAATTTCCTCTTCTGTTCAACTATTAAATAATTATAATTCACCCCTTGTATCTTTAATTAACTCAAATTAACCCCTAATTAATTCCAGATTAATTCTGATTAATAATTAATCAATTATTTCTAGCAAATTTATATTCATATAATAAATTAACAAATCATTAATTAACAGTTTCTAATTAATATATTAATCACATAATATATTAACAAAACATTTTATCTCTCTATCTCTCTCTCTCTCTCTCCCCCTCCTTTGATCAATCCCAACCATTTACTGGTTATGATGGCAACCCAAACAAGACTTTACTTTCATTCATCAAAATTATACCAATTTAGTTAGGATCTTAGACACTTAATACAACAATATCCCACTTGGATAAGTGTCTAACTACAATTACAAGTACAGCTCCGAATAACTAGTAAGGAGTGTTATCCAAAGACACTGCCAAACTATGATTACATGTTGGTCCTAAGATAAGTGATATCTATTCCTTCATTCTACAAGATACAATATGCACATGAGACATAGATTATAATCAATCTCCTAGTCCAAGATTTTGTTTCTTGATTTCCCGATTTATGACGACTAAAATCAGACTAGTAATTGAACACATCAATGAAGTTCGAGTTCGGCGAAGCACTTCAGATGTCAGCAACAAACTATTGAGGGGCCCAAAGATATCACATTTCCTATTAAGGAAAAAGGAACGAATAAGCTTCGACTATACAATCATCAATTTAACCCACCAAATCATGCATGGAATTACACTTTATAACACCCAATTACGAGATGCGTTTTGAAACATATGACTTATATATATATATATATATATATATATATATATATATATATATATATATGTATATATATATATATATATATATATATATATATATATATATATGTTTAAAGAATAGAAGATTTTATCGTCTTCAAATTACTCATGATTGAATCCATGAATTAATCTCTAAGTGCGGGTTTAACCAACACTTAAAATAGTTATTTTCAAAGTACTCATGAATATTGCAGCAATCCTTATGCAATGTTCAATCCCTAAAGACAATTTACAATAAATTCATCACAGTGTTAAATTAATAATTACTCCTAAAACTATCATTGACTGCGGCATTTTGAATAAATTAATAATCAGGAAATGACACGCAAAATGAAACACAATAATAAACTAATTGTTCTATGGCTTCACACTATTTGAATATAAATAATTCCCTATTATTTAATCACCATAAGAATTATAGATTAATCTATTGTATAAATGTTTTGAGGTAATCAACTTAACGACTAAACTTGTTAACATATCTCATGCCAATGCTCTTAGCATACATATCATATTTTCCTTTGGTCATCACTATTGAGAATGAATCATCAGAAAGATATTCACTTCACAACTAGGAATCCATCCACATGTATATCTTGGATGTAGTGGAATTTCTTCCTTTTATGCATTAACCTTCTGTGATCTAAAAAATCCTTAGTCAATATAATTTCACTTTCACATAATGTTTCTAATGGAAATTTGTTACTTAAAACAAATCCAAGGTCAAATATGAAGCTTTCTAGTCAAGGTACGTTCCTTGGATACTTTACTTTCACCAATATGGTCTTACCCACATTGTCGAATCTACCACCATCTCCTACATGAAACCTTTAATATTACAAATTAAAATGAATATCCATTTAGAGTATGACTTAAAGTAATCTCTAAAATTCATGTCACTCTAACTTATTTTAATCATGTTCTCTTTTGTCTACAAGAAACCATTCCTTGATATCTTTCAATACCTCAAAATGTTCTTGACAGTTAACTAGCAATTTAGTCATATGCCAATTTCTTATCCAATTTCACAATGCTCAAATAATCTAAGACATCAGAATAAGCATAAGTCATAGCATTAATGATCGATCCTATATCCAAAGCATATGGGACATGACTTATCTTGTCATTTTCATGACTAGAAGATACGACTTTGAGATTCATTGAAGTCCTTGCTATAAAGCATACGAACAATCTCTTTCATAGAATTTTTTATGTTGAAACATTTCAATACATTGTGCTTTGATTAGAATCCTATTAAACATTTCGATCTATACATTTAGATCCAAATACCAAGTATCAATGTCGCTTTTCCTCTGTCCATCATAGCAAAACAATTCTCAAGCTTTTGCACCTTGCAACCTAGGGTAATGTTTCCTATGAGTAGTATTGTCATCTATATGTAATACAAGGAAGATAACGACACTCCCACTACCTTTGACATGTACTCAAGGCTCATCTGGATTTCTAGAAAGACAACACTCTTGACTTTGACATGTACTCTATGCAATGCTTGTCTAAATCTGCGAATGGATTTCTCAAGCCTACACACCTTCTTTGGATACTTTTTATGTTTAAATCCTTTCAAAATATGTCATATATCCTCTGAAGGTTTCCAATCGAGGAAAGTTGTTTAAACATCCACTTTACCATACCATTAATGAAAGAAGGCAAAAATGGCAACAAAATAACCAAATAGACCTTTCTCAACTACTAGTAATAACGTTTCCTCATAATCAATTTCTTGAGTTCTAAGCGAAACCTATGTCTACCATATTAGCTTTGAATGTGTGTACATTCTCATCCATATTCGTCTTCACATTGAAGATCTAATCTCAAACCATTATCACAAGACGAAATTTAGGATAAACCAATTTCAAAATTAGTTATCCTTCAAGGATATAATTTCGCTATCCTTAGACTATTCTAATAGCAACCATAGGGCTCACTATTGCTTCCTAGTAGGTATTAAGCTTATCTAAATTGATCAATGTTTTATCATTAATCAACGTATCTCCTTATATAGTTAGATAAAACTCTAAAAACTTGGATGGTGCTCTAACTCTACTATTTCTTTCGAAGAGGTAAGGGAATGTCATTTGACTCAATCGGTTTATCAACTTCAAGTTGAGAGCTGGTGTCGACTATAGGTTCATTGTCGGTCATATCTCGGATTTTTGAAAGTTCAATGTGACTCTCACTGACTTCTTGATATCTACATAATCATTCTCTCAAGGAACATTCCTTTTGAGCTATAAGCACAAATATCAATAGTCTCCAGTGAATACCCGACAATGTAACACATTATAGATCTCGATTCAAGTGGGTCATTGGTTTCTCATTTAACGAAAGACCTCACAATACTAGATCTAAATGTGATGGAACTTTCCAACTCCACATTTCATGAGGTGTTATCAAAACCTACTTAGTTGGATACAAGGTTTAAGAATGCTCTACTAATTCAAGTGTATATTCCAAAAAATTTGTGAATGATAGCGAAGCACGATTCATCATAGATCGAACCATATATGATTTGATTCTCCTTTTAGTAACATTTTCACATTATGATGTCCTTCGAGAACCAAATTATGGAAACCATTCCACAATCTCTATGATGATCGTAGAACCTGATACAAAGGCATTCTCCTTTCCTTTCAGATTGAAGAACCTTTATCTTCTTGCCCAATTGATTCCCTACCTTGTTCTAATACTCTTTAAACCTTTATAAAGTGTCAGAATTATGCTTGATCATTTAAACATAACCACATCTATTGAACCTATCAACAAATATGACATAGTAGTATATATTGTCCTTTATGGTGGATCTGATGGGTCCACACACATTAACCTGTACAAGATCGAATAATCATTTGTGTCCAATACATGTCCATATAAATGGTGACCAAGTCATCTTGCCAACATACAAGACTCGCATACATCATCCAACTCAATGTCGAATGATTTCAATTCCGGTCCAATTGGAGCTTGGTCATGCGATTCTCACTTACGTTGCTAAGGCGATCATGCCATAAGCACAATCATATCTAAACTATTTGAAGAATCAATGTTCAAGTCATCACTGCTACTATTAGAAACACAACCTACAATTTCAAAAATTCTAATTGCAATAAGTTGTTTTAAACATAAAACCATCAACTTTATATATATACTAGAATGCTCGCGTTTCCATTATTAAATAAAAATTGAAATTTATGTTTATACAACGCATAAGATGAAATTTGGTTTCTAGACATCTCCGAAGAGTAACCGAAATCGACTAGATTTATACTAACTCCATTACTAAACAGAAGCTCAAAATGCACAATCATTAAGATATACTACATTCGTCCATTCCAATGATTAGATTTAGCTTTCGATGCTTAGACTTTTTTTTCTTCTTATAGATTTTGTAATGCCATCGAAATGTGATTATCACATCATGCATCAAGGAACTATGGATTGGATGTATTTGGAGTTTGATTATTCAAGCACTTGATGTAGAGTCAGACATTTGACTTTACCATCTCAAAGTACTTAGGGAAACTTCGTTTCCTATGATCCTTGTCATTGCATTCATTGCGACTTACCTCGTTTGAATCATGGTTGCATGGAATAGAGGACACACACTTTGCATTTATTGCAAGAATTCACCGTTTTAGCTATATAGTTTTTAAGAATCTCATCAATGTTTTCCCCATACTATCCATATGATAAATCAAGTTGAAATTATCATAAGAATTAATGAAAGATCCAAGCACAAGATCTATAGCAAGACTCTTATCAAGGGTAACATTAAGACTCTATAGTTTGTCTATGTAGCTCTCATTGATTACATACAAAACTCTTTTCTTCAATTCAAATGCAATTAGGAACTTTTGATGATTTTCAAATATCTCTTGGTTTTCCATTTGGTGAAACATTTCACTCATTTGCAAATTCATTTCATATGTTCCCATGTTCACAAAAGGTCATTTTTTGGAACATCGAGGACATAGACATAATGATGCAAGAGAAACATATTTGAAAAACCTACATTTTATGGGAATAACAACTTATCTAAAGTTGATGCATTATTGACTTAAGAGATATGCTTGTTATAGACATCTTTCCCAACATAAAAAACGAGGAAGATGCCATAAGAAATGAGTCATTCTCAATAGAGAAAAAGAGAATCTATAATTAGAAGGTGAGTGAGGAGGTGGGAGAGGATTCCATCTAACCTAAAAAAGAAAGTTTAATTAAGTCCATGGATGCCGTAATCACATCACAAATCTATTTTAGGCAGGTAAAGCAATTTACCAGTTTCAATCAAAATGAAACTCCTAGATTTATTGAGATCATTAAACAATCAATGGCGTGTTAATCTTAGATTATGCTCTTCGATTTGTGATTGGAATGCCAAGGATCACAAATAAGATGTGAATAACCATGCAAACCCGCTTGACAATCTCGAAGTCTTTTATCATCTCAAATTTGATGTGTTGGTAAACCATACACGCTCCATCAATTAATTATAATTTTTGAGTTGTGTCATCATAACAACTTTATAGTCTCAAATTAGTGTGCTGGTTAACCATACACGCTCCACTAATGACTCATAAAAATTGATATGTGTTTTCATCGATTAGCATACAATTTCACATTTTCCTAAAGTAACTAGAGGGGGATTTTAAAAGGTGCTATTACATTATATCATTATACTTTTAATGAGGTTATGTCCTATCGAAACCGTTCGGCTAACGACCCTCCACCATACAACGGAGCGGTGTGTGAGAGTGGACACCCAATAACGGTCATTTTATAAGTCGTTTCCTTATACCCCCTTAGAGTATGGCTTCGTGAATGAGGCCTACAATTTATTCGACTGACTCATGTTATACATTTAATTTTAAACTTTTAATATATAATTATAAGGGTGTATTTTAAACATTTTAAAATCAAAAGGACGAACGTTAATTAAATTAGACATTTAAATTAATCAATAACAATCCTTTAATTAATCAAATAGTTAAATGTAATTAAATCATGAGGATAATTCACAAATTCAAGATTTAGGATATCTGATTATCAAGATAAATGTTCATATTTTATACAATTAAAATAATATTAACTAAGGTAATTATCCTAATAAATTTGAATTATTCAAATGAAAAAATTTCGTTGATCAGATGCTCCTCACAACGTGGCAGATAATCTCCACATCATGACAAAAGAAAAAGAAGCACATATAAGGAATTTGCCACCACGTGGCAGAAGATGCCCACGTTGTGGCGCTGCGACAAAATGACGATTCTGTTTTCTTCAATTTGTTCAAGGTCAACTAATGCACATTCAATTGTTAGACAACCTAATGCGTTGATACCAGTGATCGTTTTACATGTAATAATGCGGAAAAATTCTTATACTTTTAAGGGTACATGCAACATAATAGATTTATGTCATAACACTATTGAAGCAACATACTACTGAACAACAAAACTAATAAACCCTAGAAGAAATTAAATTCATAATTCAGAACGCATACCTTTTGTAGATCCCAATCAAGATAATCGAAGTCTTGTAGGCTCCTTGGAAAACATAGCTTCAATAGTGTGCGAGCCTCTAATGGTTGACACCCAAAACGCAAGAAACCCAAGGATTCAAGGAGATAGATGAGAGAAGAGGAGAATTTCGTTCCCCCCCTTTAGGTACGAGAGAGCCATGAAAATTAGGTGCCCAAGGGTCCTATTTATAGTCTAGATAACTTAAGGACAAAGTAAGATTTGAAGGATTAAATAATGGATTTAATCTCAATCCAAATCCTTTCCTTATATACTATCAGAAGGCTTCTGGAAACCCTAAGAATGGCTCCAAAACCATCCATGCAATGGACTATTCTAGAATTGATTCTTTTCTTCGACTATTAAATAACTACAATTCACCCCTTGCATCTTTAACTAATTCCAATTAATCCCAAATTAATCCCAAATTAATTCCAGATTAATTCTGATTAATAAATAATAAATTATATATAAATAATCTATTATTCATATAATAAATTAAGAAATCATTAATTAACAATTTCTAATTAATATATTGATCACATAATATATTAATAAAACATTTTATCTTTCTATCCTTTGATCAATCCAAGCAATTTCCTGATTATAAGGGCAACCCAAAAAGGACTTTACTTTCACTTATCAAAATTATATCAATTTAGTTAAGACCTTAGACACTTAATCCAACACTTGAAAAGGTCGGTTGTTTCTTAGTTTTCCAAATGATCGGCGAGTCTTCAAGAAATACAAAATAAGTAGTTAAAGATCTTCGAGTCAGAGGACAAGCTACCCAATCAACATCACAATATATATTCTTTTACAAACTAAGAAAACTAAGATTACGAAGAACTGTATCATTTGCTTTTTTCGAATTTGGATAAGAAAATTTTCGTTATATTTTATAAAAATAATATATCTTAAAATTAAAAAATAAACAACTCAAAGCCTTATTTTTAAAAAATTATTTTTAGAAAATCACAAGTATAATGAGTGGAGATATCCCTTAAATTTTCATGATTTTTGGAGAATTATTTTTTCTGTGTTTTTTATAAACAATAATTTTTTTTTCAAATTTTCATAATTGTGCTTATTTTGTAGAAAATTAAATTTTAAGAACTCTAGTTAATGTTGCTACCGTCCAAGTGCCATTAGATATCTATGCATGAATCTCCTTGCGCATGACATCACACCAATACGGCCTGCCACCTTGTAACAAGAAGGTTCTGTTCCTGTGGTAATTGCTGCCAAAAAATGTCTATCGGACATAGAGAATTTGTCACAATTAACATAGTTGGTGATAGAATACGGCGTACATGATGACGCAGATGAAGACATAGACAAATTGGATAGCGTAGAGGATGCATGGGTTATATGTGTTAAATAATCTTTGAGTCGTGTAGATGCAAAACCGTTGTCGATGTCCTCGACCTAACAAGGATATGTCACCTTCAGCACCGCTAGAATCATCCTCAACAACATTTTTGGCCTATTTTTGTTGTGGATTTAATGTACCTGGTTGGTTCTCTTGTTCAATCTGTTGAGGAATTTTAGAACTTGCTGCAATATTAGTCGTTTGATGCTCTAATGTAGGTGGTTGGTTCTCTTGTTCTGGTCGTTGTGTCACTAAGATGGGAGTAGTAACCAACAATGTCTTATTATTAGGTACCCAATAACTATCATCCTCCATGCTTGCATGAGATGGAACGTAATCAACAGTTGGTTGTGAAAGGTTTTCAAAATAAGGAAATTTATTCTCAAGAATATGACATCTCTCGATTCAATAATATCTCCCAATTCCAAATCATAAAGACTCCATCTCTTTTTACCGTATGGATAGCCGATAAAAATGTATTTTTGACTACCGCTTGAAAACTTATCATTGGACCAATTCAGACTGCGAGCATAACATAGACAACTAAATGTGCGTATATGATCAAGTGACGGTGATTTTCCATACAAGACCTCAAAAGGTGTTTTCCCATGCAAATTAACAGATGGAGTGTGATTTATGAAATGTCTAGCTGCCATGATACACATATCCCAAAATTCAAGAGGCAAGTTAGCTTGAAAACGTAACGTGCACCGTATATTGAGAATATGTCGATGTTTTCGCTTGACAAGGCTCGTATTGTTGAGGAGTTTCAATCGTGGAAGTTTGTTGAACAATAGAAATTTGCTTAAAGTAATTTTTTCAGACAACTAAATTCTTTCCCATTACCACACCGTATAATTTTTACTTTGGTATT